>NC_083368.1:43387777-43696388 GCF_030254825.1 Meriones unguiculatus
CACATACAAGAAAGAAAAGGAAAACAAACCCAGAGTAAATGATCTGTTCTCTCTACTCTCCTCTCTCTGTGGAAATAGGTGGGCATTAACCACTAAGCAGACATCTAGTCTTCTAAAATCTCTTGGAGACATTTCAGCTTCCTAAAACTGTGACTTAAAGGCCAAAGAGTAGTAACTTAAATAACGTATGCCATAATATATGCATCCCCAGTAGCTTACTAGTCATGACTTCACACGGAGCCTAAAAAATCATTTGTGTCTAACAAAAATTTAAATTCATGTTGATTCAGCTGAAATCACGCACAATCCCAGATCATTTTATTTTCATCTTCATTCATTGCAGTTTCACTTTTTCCATGTGTGAATGTAATGTATTTCTTTTTTTTGGGGGGGAGAACTTTTTTATTTATTATTTATTATTAAAGTTTATTCACAGTTGTAGGCTTCTCCCTTGTCTCCTCCCAGTCCCACCCTCCGCCCCTCTTCTCCACCTATGTCCTTTCCCTAGTCCACTGATAGAGGAGGTCCTCCTCCCCTACTATCTGACCCTAGCCTTTTAGTGTTATATATTTAGTATCAAGTTTAGCATGCTGAGTTCAGCATAGTTACAATTAATTAGGTAGGCCAAAAGATAAACCCAGAGATATTTATTTTGATAAAAATAATGAAGTTTTAAATGCAATGCAACATGACTTTGCACAATGACCATCAATGTTCATCTGACCTCCAAATAATCAGAAACTCGAACTTCAGCAAGAATAGTAAATTCTTGCTCTTATCGAGAATAACTCAGCCTCATTTCTTTGAAGTCAAGCAAATGCTGATACATAATGACAAGCACAACACCCGCCCAGCTAGATACTTAACAAATGTGAAAGTTAGACTTGGTCAGACAGAAATTGGTGGTTATTGTGCAAAATAACATTGTAGTACATTTAAAACCAGGTTTTTTTAATCAAAATAAATATTTCTGGGTTTATCTCTTGGCCCCCAATTGTAACTACAGAGAAAAGAAAATGTCACGCAAGACACTGGCCAACGGGTAGACGGCTGAATTCTCCAATTCCCTGCCTGATAAGAGATTAAAAAACAAAACAAAACAAAAAAACAGCTACAGAAGAGAAATAATTGTGGGGTTTCTATCTAGGAGCAGGTGGAAAGCGTTACCCTTATGACAGCATAGGAATAGCCACCCTGGCAACAGGATGCCTTTCTGACAACATGATCAACAACCAGATGTACAGCTTGGGGAAAAGGCAGATTACAGTCCAAGCTTTTTGTTTGTGTGTTGTTTTCTGTATTTGTTGTTGTTGTATACGCTCTTCCGGAGAAAGGACCAATTGCCTATTACAGCAGTAATTTATTTGGAGTGAGGGAGTGACAGAGGGGAGGACAACTTCAAGACAGGGTTTCTCTGTGTAGTGCTGGCTCTCCTGGAACTCACTCTGCAGGCCAGGCTTTCCTTGGACTCAGAGATTCTGCCTGCTTCTGCCTCCCAAGTGCCAGAATTAAAGGTGTGCACCCCTCCCCCAACACAACAGTGCTTTCTAAGTTTGGACTCAATAGTCTTTCCCATCATATTCCTCATATTGTTTATCTATTTAAATAGCTGCAGCCTCCCCTAGAACCAGAGCCATATGATTAGTTATTAAGACCAACTCAACCAACCAGAGGGAATTCATGCGTGGTGTGATAAACCTAGCCAACTACCCATATCTAGAGAGGCTGTAGACCTTAGAAAAGAACCTACTATTTTTTCTTAACCAATGTAACTTTTAAGTATCCTGTTAATATTTAACTTTGTACTGTTGGGTAAGTGTAGCTGCCTCCTTTCATCAAAGAAGCTGCTTTTTGCAACAGATAGACTGTTAAAAGAGTATTCACAATTCACAACAATTCAAAATTCAAAGAATAGGGACTACCACTGTTCCCAGCTACAACAGGTAAATTTACAATCAACCCCTATACCCAAGCCTTAGGGAGTGGCCAACAAATGCCTTGTGGACTTGAGACCCTCAGCATGAAAGGGAGCCCGTTCCTGACACTGCCTGGAGGTCGAGGAACCAGAGGCTGGATAGCTCAGAGACCAAGGATAGAACAAACAAATGACTGGAAAAAAGAAAGTGATAAGATCCCTAATGATACTCCAGTAACTAACGGGAGCAGATGCAGAGACCCACAGCCAAACATTAGTCAGAGCTTTGGAAATCCCTGAGGAAGAGGGGGAGGAAGGGTTGTAGGAGCCAGAGGGGTCAAAGACACCACAAGAAAACCACACAGAATCAACTAGCCATGGCTCATAGAGGCTCACAGAGACTGACCTGACAATCAGGGAGCCTGAATGGGTCTTGCCTAGTGCCTCTGAGCATGTCTTACGGTTGTGTCACTTGGTGTTTTGTGGAAATCCTAACAGTGGGAACAAGGCTGTCTCTAACTCTTTGACTGTGCTTGGGACTCTTTTCCTCCTACGAGGTTGCCTCATCAGCCTTAACATGAGGCAGTGTGCCTAGTGTTATTGTAAGTTGTTACGTCATGTTGGGTTGATATCCCTGGGAGGCTGCTCTTTTCTGAAGGGAAACAGAGGAGGAATGAGTCTGGAGGAGAAGGGAGGTAGAGGGGAGATTAGGAGGAGAGGGGGAAGTGAAACTGCAGTTGGCATGTGCTACGTAAAAAACAAATAAATTTGAAAAAAGGAAAAAAGCATTTGAAATGATCTATACAATCACATTACTTGAAGGCTTCTGAGTTGATAATGTTATGGTATTAAACACATTTAATTAGTTTGATTTTATCCCAGTGGTTCACTTTTTAATTTAGTTAAACAGAATCTTCCCACTAAAAATACTAATGATTTGTGGCTAGCAAGTTGACTTAGAAGGTGATAGATCTTGCCAAGAAACTTGACCCCTGAGTTTGAATCACAGAACCCAGATGGTAGAAGAAGAGAACTAACTCCCCAAAGTTGTCCTCTGACCTCCATATGTCCCACCGCAGGCAATAACCATTAATTATCCAATCAGTCAATCAATAATAAATGCATTTAATATTTTATTATGAAAATTTAAAACAAATTTTAAAAAAATTTCAGGACAGTCAATTTCAAAAGGGGTCAAAATGTATTTTTCTTCTCTTTTATCTCTTGGTAGTTTGTAATTGTGTATTCTTTGGTACGGTGAGTTTTAAGTCAAATTTCACCATAATTTTATTTCACTCATAGGTACTTCACCACATATCTCTAATTACGTTTTTATTTATTTATGATGAGGGGGCACAAGTGGCACAGAATGGGTGGAAGTCGGACGTCGGTTTGAAGGAGTCAGTTCTCTCTTTCCTTGACTGGGCTTCAGGGATTACGTGAGTCCTAAGTCTCAGGACTAAACCTAAGGCATAAGTCTTGCTTGTTGAACTGTCTTCTCAGCCCGTAAGAAAAAGTTGGGGTTTTATTTTATTTGTTTATTTTTAACATAAAAACAAGGCCTAGAGAGATTGGTCAGCATTTAAGAAGCTGGTCGCCCTTTCAAGTTTGGCTTGGTATGGTTGGCACCCACATGATGGCTAACAACTGTAGTCCCAATTCTGGAGGATGCCACCATGTTCAATTCCGGCCTCAGTGAGCTTCTGCCTGCATGTGCACAAAAGCACATACACAAAATCAAAATGTAATAGTTCTTAAAACTTCAAAAATCTAACAATACCGTTATTGCAAATCAAGCAATGTGTTATGTAATAGTTATCTCTAAATTTTCCCTAGTTACCAAGTTCATCTTTCATAGTGGTATAATTTGAAAAAAAAAAATCAGCAAGATGTGAACTGCAGTTGCTTTATATGACTTAACGTGTCTTTTTTAAAATGGCATGTAACCCCCACTTTCAGGGACACATTTTAAAGCTCAATACAGTAATTTAAACTCTAGGTATCATCTTGTACAGTATATTTCTAAGACATGTTCAGCTCGATTAACTGAAACATGTTACTATTGAATGGTAAGTCCTCGTTGCCCCTTCCTCTCTGGAAAGCTAACTGCTTTCATCTGTTTGACTCTCAAATACATAACAGAAATGGGGCTGTGTAGTATTTACTTTATTTAATATTTTATTTATATTATTTTATTTAATTAATTAAATTAAATAGTTAATATATTATTTTATTTAATATATAGTTATTTTATTACTATCTTATTAATCATTAGAATGTTTTAGAAGTTCAACCATGTAATGGCACATGACAAGATTTGCCTCTTTTAAATGAATGATATTTTGAGATATATATATATATATATATATATCAGTTGGTTAGTTGACTGAATGATTGTGGTGTTTGCTATTGTAACCAGAGCCTCATGACTGTTGTGAAGATGATCTACGGAGCACTGTGTCCCCATTCTGTCCTTCCCTTTTAATTTAATGACATCCATCTCTCAAAGTAACTGGGTTGTGTTTTGTGTGTGTGTCCAAATCCTGAACTTGAGTATTGACGTTCTTCTGGTGTTGTTCAGTGTTTGCCTTTCTATCACCTCCGTTCCGGGGCTCCTACAGGCTGCTCTCCACTCTAGCTCCCACCTGTGGCAGGACTTCCTTGCCATGGTTCTCTGGAAGACGTTCAGCTCCTGCTCCATGAATTAGAGCTCTGAAATGGAAACAACTCTGAACATTTGACACTCAGGGAGGAGTTAACTGTGGAGATGCAATTCCATGAGGCTTTTTGAAAATTCTGCTCTCTGTAAGAAGGCATCAGTTCTACAAGTTTAATCTCTGTTTCACTTCTAAGATTTTCATAGCTTCCTAGAAAAGTGGATGGAGACACCATTAATGTTTTAACTAGTGTCCCCTCACGCTCCTCAACCACTGCCAGATCCTGTGCTTCGAACATGAATTTATTGCTTGACTTGCTGCATGATATAACCACATGAATATAAGGAACTACAATGTTAGCAGTTTTACTTTTCATAATATAGCACCATTAACATTTACGGAATGCTCCTGTCAGTAGGGCACTATAGCTATTTGTTTGGGCTATCCACCGCTGACAACGATTACAACGAGCCTATGTGTGATTTACCATTAAGTCTGTTTTACAAATGTGCAAACTGAAGGACAAAGCTAGTAAGACTTCCTTGGTGCTGGGGAGATGGCCCATTCACTAAAATGCTGGTCTTGCAGCATGGTGACCTGAGTTTGGTCTCCAGAGCCCATCTCAGATTAAAAAATAAAATAAAAGAGCATATCTGGGTGATACGCACCTATCATCGCAACCCTGAGGACAAAGTACAGTAGATGGCTGAGACTCACTGCTATCCAGCCTAGCAAGTTCTAAGCCAGTGAGAGGCTGTCTCAAATAATAAATAAAAGGACCATTGAGACGGCCCGGAAGGCACCTGCCTCCGAGCCCGATAACCTGTGCTTGATCCCTGGGACCACATGGTGAAAGAGCTGGTTCCTCAAAACTATCTGCTGACCTCCATAATATCCAGCCGTAGCTGGGTGTGTACGCATAAACACACACACATGCCCGCGCAAAAGAGAAAATGAAAGTGGACAGCATCTTGGAACAACATTCAAAGTTGTCCTCCGCCCTATGTCATACATGCTCACAGCTGTGGAAAGCTCCCCAGATAAACATTGGATTATTCCCACCGACAGCTTTGCATGCAGTAACGTTTTGCTGGCTTGTTTTCTGTGTGTGTGTGCGTGTGTGTGTGTGTGTGTGTGTGTGTGTGTGCAAGAATTACCCCAGTTCTTGTTTAGCCCTGTATTGTCACGCCGTCCTGCCTCCCAGTTTCCAAACCAGTAGGTCTGATTGCTGCTCGTGAAACTGCCTTTCTAAGCGTCGCCCGGGTGCAGCGACCTGAGCCTGCCCTGTGAACCACAGCTGCATCCCGCTGAAGATGGGCCTCTGTGCTTGTGGTCTGTCTTCATTAGTTCTCGCAGCTGGACTTCCCGCAACCATCTACGGAGCAGCACGGTCCAAACTCCAACAACTGGGAGAGGGCACAATCTCGGTGCTAAAAATCCTGCCATCTGAAACTCGCAAACTGCCTTTCTGATGATTCTACCAAACAGCCATGAAGCATGGCAAATGCTGATCGTTTCTCACCCCGTTGCCCCCTATGAAAATGGGGAAGTGGTGGTTTTGATGCCAGGACTATGTCTTGAAGTATTTTAGCACCTTCTCATCACATGACAGGCTGAGCATGTCCTAAGCGTGAGAGCCCAGACTGGCTTCTCAGTGCCTTTTGACCGTTGGTTGATTTCTGAACAATAGCGAAGGGCAAAAGTTTTACGAGTTCTCCAATAAGTTACCACTATATTTTCCTTTTATAAATTCCCGTGAGTGGACATAATGCATGTTTGAACAGGGTTTTGAAGATCCAAATGTGAGAAAATAAAATAACTATCAAATCACTTAACCTTGTATGGTGTGAGAGGGCGTAGAAGTTTTGTTTTTCTTTTTTCTTTTAAGTGCGTATGAATTGAAGCAAATTTTTGCAGAGTCACAGAGCTGTTTCAGCCGCCTGCATTCCCATATTCTGGCGCTGCTGTGTCGGACCAACCGAGGATCATTTTAGTATTTATGTTTTAAAATAACTGTAATTAGGGAAATTGACTTGACTGACATGTAGAAAAATTAATTGAATGGTTGGTAATATCATCTTGCAGCCAAGTGTTCTCGCGTTTTGGCAGACTCGGGGCATTTTCCTGTGTTGCCTTACATCGTTAGACTAAACTAAGGTTTTTGTGCATTGTGTGCGTCTCAGTTTGTGCTGCACTGCCCTCTAGAGGAGAAGACTTGTCATAGCATACATATTGTGATTTTTTAGGAAAAACTGCAAACTGCATGAATTTGATTCATGATTCTAGCATCAAAAATGCAAAATAAAACTATTGAATCTGATTATGACGCTTAATTTAAATTATTTAGAATGGATTATTAGCATTCACACCAAATATTTTAGCTATAAATAATTACACATCTCTCTTGGTTGGTCTTCAAAATAAATCCAAATATTATATGTAACATAAAGTAATAGGGCAAAATCTGAATTTTTAATATTTGCTTCCAGGAATGTTGAGTTTTGTACTTTTATTTTGAATATACGCTGGATTCTCCACTTAGGGAAAAGTCATTTTTCAATCACTTGCTTTTCTTTTTCAATAAAAGAGCATTTAATTTAACTTGATTTGATTTTTTTATTCACTTTACATCCTTTGTGTAGCTCCATCCCTTCTTCCCTCCCTGCCCTTCCCTCTCTCCCTCCCCTCAACTTTTCCTCAGGAAAAGGAGAGCTCATCAAGTGGCATCAGGACTGAGCATGTCCTCTTTCCCTGTGGCCTGGCAAGACATTCCTGCCAGGGGAAAGTAATTAAAGCTTGCAAGTGAGTCCATGTCCCATGCAGTCCCCACTTCCCTTTCTAGAGGACTCACATGAAATCTAAGCTGTCCGTCTGCTACATCTGCATGGGGGACCTAGGGCCAGTTCCTGCATGGCCCTTGGCTAATGCTTCAGTCACAGCAAACGCCTCCAGGCTTTGGTTAGTTGGCTGTTGGTCTTCTTGTGGAGCTCCTGTCACCTCCAGGTTCCTTTCTTTTTTCCTTCCACTTTTCTACTCGATGGCCCAAGTTTCACCCAATGTTTGGCTGTGAGTTTAAGCATCTGTTTTGAGATGTCCTGTCAGAGGACAACTCTGACAGGCTCCTCTCTGCAAGTTCAGCAGGGCTTTGTTCAGAGTGTCAGGGGTTGGCACTGTCCCATGGAGTGGCTCATTGGTTGGGCCAGGCATCTGGTGGGTATTCCCTCAATCTCTGCTTTACCTGCTCTATCTTTATCCTGCACCTCTTGTAAGCAGGGTAAATTTGGAGTCAAAGTTTTTCTGGTGTTCCCCTCCCTCTGCTAGAAGACTAGTGTAGTCACTGGGTGTCCTCTTCAGCTTCCATGGCCTCTGCTACTAGGAGTCTGTGCTTGAGTCTTCCTCACATCTTCCCAGGAGCCAACCTTGACATGGGTCTCCACCTTGTCACAGAGATACCCTCACCCTCAGTTTCTCTTTTTTCTACAGTTCTTTTCTCTCGCCCTCGCCCTCCCCAGGTCTGTTCTTCACCCTCTTAACTCTCTGTGCCCCCTCTCCTAGCTTGTTCCCTCTCTTCAGCCACTACCTCTGTCTATACTATTTCCCCTTTCAAGTGAGATTCATGCATCCTCCCTTGGGTCCTCCTTCCTTGTTGCCTATCTACTTTGAGTCTGTGCCTCCTCAAATGTTTATCCTGTACCATGTGGCTAAAATCCCCTTATAAGTGAGTCCATACCATGTGTGTCTTTCTGGGTTACCTCACTCAGGATGATCTTTTCTAGTTCCATCCATTTGCCTGCAAATTTAATGATTTATTTGTTTTTAAAAGCTGAGTGGTATTCCATTTTATAAATGTGCCACAGTTTCTTTATCCATTCTTTGGTCTAGGGACATCTAGGTTGTTTCCAGATTCTGGCTATGGTGAATAAAGCTGTTATGGACATAGTTGTGCAAGTGTCCGTGTTGTATAGTGGAGCATCTCTTGGGTATATACCCTGGAGTGGTATAGCTGGGTCTTGAGGTAAGGCTATTCCCAATTTTCTGATTGATTTCCAAAGTGGTTGTACAAGTTTACTCCCCCAGATACCTCTAGATGTTCTTTTATCATACAGAATGGTTTTAGGTATTCTGGTTGCTTTTTTTTTAAGTTTAGAATTGTTCTTTCAAGGTCTATAAAAAAAACTGTGTTGGTATTTGATGGGGATTGCACTGAATCTGTAGCTTACTTTTGGTAGGATGGACATTTTCGCTGTTAATCCTATCGATCCAGGAGCACAGGAGATCTTTCCATCTTCTGATATCTTCTTCGATTTCTTTCTTCAGAGACTTGAAGGTGTTTTTTTTGTTTTGTTTTGTTTTTTAATACAAATCTTTCACTTGCTTGGTTAGAGTTACAAGATACTTTTTATTATTTATATTATTATATTATGTAATTATTTATATATTGTGAAGGGTGTAATATCCCTAATCTCTGTCTCAGCCTGTTTGCCATTTGTGTACAGGAGGGCTACTGGTTTGTTTTTTTTATCATTATTAATATTGTATTAACAACCACTTTGCTAAAGCTGTTTTTCAGCTGTAGGAGTTCTCTGCTGGAAATTTTGGGGTTGCTTATGTATACTAGCATATCATCTGCAAATAGTGATATTTTGGCCTCTTCCTTTCTAATTAGTATCCCTTTGATCACCTTCAGTTGTTTATTGCTCTAGCTAGAACTTGAAGTACTATATTGTCCTTGCCTTGTCCCTGATTTTACCAGAACTGCTTTGAGTTTCTCTCTTTTTAATTTGATATTGGCAATTGGCTTGCTGTATATAGCCTTTTTTATGTTGAGGTACGAGAATTGAATCCCTGATCTCTCCACGACTTTCATCATGAAGCAGTTTTGGATTTTGTCAAAGGCTTTTTCCATCTCTAATGAGATGATCATGTGATTTTTTTTCTTTGAGTTCATTTATATAGTGGATTATGTTGATGGACTTTTATATGTTGAACCATCCCTACATGAAACAAGCCACTGCATCTTTTCAGACTACCATAGATTAAAGCTTGTCCTCAACAACAACAGAAATATCAGAAACCCTACAAACTTCTGGAAACTGAACTCCCTACTCAGTGACCACTGGGTCAGGGAAGAATTTAAAAAAGAAATAAAAGTCTTTCTATTATTCAATGAAAATGAAGGCACAACACACCCAAAATGATGTAACACAGTGACAACAGTGCTACATCATGGTGGATGATGTGTTTCATGTGTTCTTAAATTCGGTTTGCTTGTATTTTATTGAGTATTTTTACATAAATGTTCACTAGTGAAATTGGTCTGAAATTCTCCTTCTTTGTTGAGTCTTTGTGAGGTTTAGGTCTTTGTGTGGCTTCTTAGAATGATTTTGGCAATGTTTCCTCAGTTTCTATTTTATGGAGTAGTTTGACGAGTATTGCTATTAACTTTACTCTGAATGTCTGGTAGAATCCTGTGCTGAAACTATCTGCACCTGGGCTTTTATTTAGTTGGGAGACTTTTGATGACTGCTTCTATTTTCTTAGGGGTTTGAGGACTGTTTAAACTGATCTTGATTTGACTTTGGTACGTGAAATCTATCCAGAAAATCATCCATTTCCTTTCAATCTTTGCATTGTGTGGAATACAGGCTTTTGAAGTAAGACCTAATGAATTTTTGGATTTCCTCAGTCTGTTGTTATGTCCCCCTTTTCACTTCTGATGTTGCTAACTTGTATACTCTCCTTCTGCTTTTTAGTTAGTTTGGCTAATCTGTCTTGTTGATTTTCCCTAAGAACCAGCTCTTGGTTTCATTGATTCCTTATATAGTGCTTTTTGTTTCCAATTTATTGAGTTAAGCAAGCCATTAATTTGATTATTTAATGTCATCTATTGCTCTTTGCTGTGTCTGCTTCTCTCTGTTCTAGAGCTTTCAGGTGTGCTTACTAGTAAAGGATTTCTCCAATGTCTTTGTAAATGTACTTTGTGCTATGAATTTTCCTCTTAGCACTACTGGCATTGTGTCACATAAGTTCGGGTATGTTGTGCCTTCATTTTCATTGAATAATAGAAAGTATGTAATTTCTTTCTTTATTTCTTCCCTGACCCAGTGGTTGTTGAGTAGGGAGTTGTTCAGTTTCCAAGAGTTTGTAGGCTATCTGATAATTCTGTTTTTGTTGAAGTCCAGCTTTAATCCATAGTGGTCTTATAAGATGCAGGGGGTTATTTCAGTCTTCTTATATCTGCTAAGGCTTAATTTGTGACCAATTATATGGTCAAATTTGGAAAAGTTTTCGTCTGCTGCTGAGAGGAAGGTATATTTACTTGTGTTTGGGTGAAATGTTCTGTAGATATCCGTTAGGTCCATTTGATTCATGACATCTTTTAGTTTATTTATTTCCCCATTTAATTTTGTCCTGATAATATGTCCATTGGAGAAAACAGGAGTGTTGAAGTCTCCTACTATTAATGTGTGGGGTTCAAGTGTGATTTAAGCTTTAGTAATGTTTTATTTGAGAATGAGGGTGCCCTTGCATTTGGGGCATAGATGTTCAGAATTGAGACATTATATTGATAGATTTTTTCCTTTGATGAGTTTGAAGTGTTCTCCATCTCTTTTGATTAAATTTGTTTGAAGACTATTTTATTAGATGCTAGAATGGCTACTCCAGATTGCTTCTTGGGTTTTTTCACTTGTCAAATTTTTTTCAAGCCCTTTATTCTGAGGTAATGTCTATCTTCATTGCTAAGGTGTGTTTCTTGTATGCAGCAGGAAATGGGTCCTGTTTTCATATCCATTCAGTTAACCTGTGTCTTTTTACTGGGGCTACAGATACAATGGGATAAATTTTAATAAATAAAAAATAAAAATTAAATTAAAAAATGGCTCAGATTGCATTTTATTTATTGCTTCTAGTTCCCTTTTTTTAGGTTTTAAACACTTTTATTTATTTATTTTTCTCCTGATTGATAGTAGTTGCCAGTATTTCTTTAATGGATTTGAATAATTCTTTCACTTGTTTGATTGTATTTTTCTATGTAACTTTGAGAGTTTTATTCTCCATTTAGAGAACAATCCTTTTTTAATTCACTTGCTCTTTTACACACGTTCAAACGTTAATCTTTTACTACACATTTTATTCAAAACACACAATGTATATATGTGTTTCACGATGGACACATGGGCATTGATTATGTTATAAAAAGAAGTTGTGAGGATACTTCTGAAGGAAATATATGTATTGAATTTGACTGATAAAATGAAACCAGGAAAGAAATATTTTTAAAATATTTTAAATATTTTAAAGAGATCTGATTACATGCTAAAAGTTGATTTTTAATGAACATTACAGAAATGGACTCCAACTGAACTTCATTACACAAAACGTTAAAATGAGAGTATATCTCTTGTATAGTTTCTATTGTCTGGTCTTGAACTTATTGCAGGGAAACTTCTTTTGTTTTTTTTTTTTTCTTTTGTACTTCTGTATAGAACTCCAAGATTTCATTGGCTAGTACCACTGCACTGAGAACTAGACTATCAACAAGACAACAATGAGAGATGAGCTAATCAGTGATTGGAATTATAATGAATGAATCTTTATGATTTCTTCTATTTTCCTCTTAATTATGCCTAGACTTATCAACCATTTTTATATGCTCAGATTTTTAACTAAAATATCCTCTAGGTAAATTCTCTTTTGCTAGCAGGCCAATCCAAAATGAGTGACCAAAACCAAGTAGCTAAAGGGATATTACAAGTCTTTCATAACTTTTTAAAAGCATTTAAAAAAAAACGAGATTATAATATAATTGTAATATTTCTCTTTTGTGTGTGTTTCTTCTCTACAAATGCTCCCATATTCTCCTCGCCAATCTTCTTCAAATTCATACATTCTTTTTAAACTAATTGTAATTGCATATGTGTGTGTGTTTGTGTGGGTGTGTGCATATACCAGTCTAAACATAACCTGTTCAGTCTGTACAATGTTACTTGTAAGTATGTTTTCAGGGATGTCCATTTGGCTATTGATATGCTCTTCCTTAGAAGTACCATCTCTCCTCCTAGCTTTGCTTCTTTGCCTGTACTTCTTTGGGTAGTGTTAAAGCCTCCTGTGTTTTCCACATGCAATTTGGCAAGTTCATTGGTGTCATTCCTCTTCAGCTCAGGTCTGAGCAGTCACGATGGTGAATATTTATGGGTGTACCTTCTGATCTTTCAAGGAAACACATCTTCAGAGAAAGCTCCCCGACCCTCTGCCTCTTACAGTCCTTCAGACCCTTCTTCTGCAACACTGACTGAACTGACAGCTTTTATGTATGCCCTGTCCTTTCAAGGCTGTGTCACATCATGACTAGTCAAAGGCTAAAAGCAAACAGGCCATACAGAAACAGATCACATAGCTAATTAGTAGAAACAAATAAGAACATGAAGATGAATTTCCAAATGACACTTTGTGTGGGGCTTATGGTATCAAAGAAAGCAGGGAGCTAGGCAGAAAACAAACGGCAGGGACACTGTTCTTAGCATTATGTGTTTCACTGGCATAATCAGATATTAAAATACAGGTTAATTTATAAATGAATGGACTGAAGTCTATAGAACAGTGCTAGAAAGGGAGTTCCACAGGCTTGTTCATTTGATATGTTTATTACATGCAGCTAGTGAAAATTGTGCTGCTGATCCCTTCGACTAGCATGTTAAAATGGATAATGCCATGATTTAATTATGTGGCATTGTTTCTAGTCAATACTTTTCTTTCCACTTCAACTTTCAATATCCACCTAAAATGTGAATTTCAAGAGTCCAACCGAAATTACCATCTTATATAAATCAGAAACAGACGCAAAACTATATTACATTTAGATTTATTTTACATGCCATAAAACTTTTAGCAAACTCTCTGACCACATTTATTGTATTTATTCTGGTTACAGGCCTTTCATAGTAAGCATTCACTCTACTAGTCAGATTTCATACATATACTAATCTACTTAGTACACTTATTGTGTAAGGAAATCCTGGAGTCACTTCTATGTGTGTAAATTAACTTTTCTTAAGTACCTAAAATTAACTGTTAAGTATATTTTCATTTTAGCCTTCTGAAAACATAACTTTGAACTTAGTATCAACTGCAAATTTGCTTCATCCTATTCTGACTATTAAAAGATTTTAATAATATGGTGATTATAATTTTATAACTGATATTCATGTTAATTACCATATCCTGAACTACATGCATAATTTATTCATTGCTACTTTTAAAAAGTGAACTCTGAGAGGCTCCGCCCAGCAGCTGATCTAAACAAATGCTGAGACTCACAACCAAACACTGGGCTATGAGGAGAGAGTTTTGTTGGAAAAGGGGAAGGAAGAATAGAAGTACCTGGAGATGCCAGAGGCTTTACAAGAAGACCAACAGAGCCAACTAACCAGGGCCCTTGGGGCTTGTGAAGATTGAAGCATCAGTGAAGGACCATGCATAGTCTGAACCTAGGCCCCCTACATGTAGCCAATGGGCATCTTGGGTTTCATGTGGGTCCCCAAGTAAAGAGAATAGGGGCTGTCTCTGACATAGACTCTGTTGCCTGCTTTCTGAACACAACCTGCTGGAAGGGCTGCCTCACCAGGCCAGAGAGAAGAGAATGTGCTCAGTCCCGATGCCACTTAATGAGACTGGGAGGGGAGGCACCCCTTATCTGAGGAATAGGTAAGGTGGGATGGGAGAAAAGGGAGGGAGGGTGGGATTGGGAGTAGAGGAGGGAAGGGGCTACAATCGGGATGTAAAGTGAAAAAAAAAACACATTAATTAATTTAAACAATAAATTTAAAAAATAAAAATGAACTTGTCTTTTGACAGTTACATTCAAGTGTGTAGTAAACTGTTAACTGTTTGCCATGGCCAAGTGATGCTCTGAAGAAAGTGTTTTGTGGCCCTTCTCCCTATCTTCTAGATCTTATGTTCTGTGTACATCCTTTTCAGCAATGTTTCCTGAGCCTTAAGGGAGGGTGGAGTCTATAAATGTCCTGTTTATGACTAAATCTTCAACCATCATCTTCTTGAGCAGCCATGAGTCTCTGCATCACTGCTGTTTATAATAAAGAGAAGCTTTTCTGGATGAGGATATTCTTCATCAATGGATATAAACATAGATATTTAGACTACCGTGTCACTTTTTTTTCAATACTGAGTATTCTCATAGGGTCTGTGACCTCCCCAGCCAAAGGTTTTTGATCACTTTACAAGTACCAAGCCTGCATTTCCTCCTGTGGAGTTACCCTCTCATCCTATCTCAGAGCAGGTGGCTACCTCGGTGAAGGTCATGCTGCTATCATTCTCTGTGAGCTTTGCCGTTATAGTTTTCAGGGTTCACAGCTGGATATCACCATTCATTTCTTATCTCCTCTAGAAGCCCGCACAGCATCTCCGGCCACCATGAAAGCCAACCAGAAAGGGGAGAGGCTTATGGCCAACCTTCAGATTTTGTTCTCTACAGGTTGCATCCAGAGCGTGTGGCATCTTCATGAAAAGTCTTTTTATCAAATTCTGTTAGGCAACCAAGACAAATGGTAATGGATTCTAATATTATTTCTTGATCCAAGAGAAGTGACAGAGTGTTTCTGAGTCTTATCAATGTCCCCACTGTGTTTTTATTTTGCTTAGAATTATAGGTATGATTTTTACTTTCTTTTTTTTATTTTTTAATTGATTTTTTTATGTTTTATATTAATTACAGTTTATTTGCTTTGTATTCCAGCTGTGGCCCCCTCCCTCATTTCTTCCCCATCCCTCCCTCATGTCCTCCCATTCCCATCTCCAAGTCCACTGATAGGGAGGTCCTACTTCCCTTCCATCTGACCCTAGCTTATCAGGTCTCATCAGGACTAGCTGCATTATCTTCCTCTGTGGCCTGGCAAGGCTGCTCCCCACCTCGGGTGGGGGATGGTCAAAGAGCCCTCCACTTAGTTCATGTCAGAGATAGTCCCTGTTACCCTTACTAGGGTTCCCACTTGGATACTGAGCTGTCATGGGCTACATCAGAGCAGGGATTCTAGGTTATATCCATGAATGGACCTTGGTTGGAGTATCAGTCTCAGAAAAGACCCCTGTGCCCAGATATTTTGGTTCTGTTGCTCTCCTTGTAGAGCTCCTCTTCTCTCCAGGTCTTTCTATCTCCCTCTTCTTGCATTTGATTCCCTGCATTCTGCCCAAGGTTTGTTTATGAGTCTCAGCATCTGCTTTGATACCCTGCTAGGTAGTCTTTCAGAGGCCCTCTGAGGTAGGCTGCTGTCCTGTTTCCTGTTTTCTCCTTCTTCCAAAGTCCATCCCGTTTGTCTTTCTGAGTGAGGATTTTGATTTTCTAACCTTAATTTTGAAATATATATACATACATTTATTTATTTGTATTTTATTTTAATTATGTGTATCTATGTGTGAATGTATATGAGTATGTATACATGAGTGTAGGTGCTCGAGGAGTCCAGAGGAGAGTGTTGTATACCTTGAAAATGGATTTTTACTAGTTGTGGGTCACCTGAATTGGGTGCTGGGATTCTAACCCAAGTTTCTTGGAAGAGCAGAGCAAGTTCTTAGCTGCTGAGTCATGTCTCTATTCTCTAAGTCTAGCTTTAAAAACAGATTTTCAAAAAGAATTGCTACTGTCTGAGGCTGCTAAATCACCACTTTATTGTGTAGCAATCTTAAGTCTTTAAACAGTGCATATGTAATAAAATTTATTTACTCACTTTTTTTCTAGTACAATAGAATTCCAGTTATCCCTATACCAATTCCATTTTCATCCTGATATATTAAGACTATTGACAAGTGAGTTTTGACTCTACTAGCACCAATATAATTTAAGGATTTTTAAAATTACATCATTTGTTTTAATAAGAGTGGATCAACTTTTTGTGCTATTTTGACTGCTGATCTTGTCATCTGATTGAAGGGTCAGATATATCCATATGTTTCTTCTTTCAGTTCTCTAAACTAAATATAGAAACTTTTCATTAGCTGAGTTTTTGTTTGTCATTTTTACTTTAAAGTAGAGATTCACTATGTAGGCCCAGTGTGTCAGTTAGGGTTTCCATTGCTCTAAAGAAAGACCATGAACAAAAATCAAGGTGGAGAAGTCAGTGTTTGTCCAGCTTACACTTCCATATTTCTGTTCATCAAGGAAGGGATTCAGGACAGGAACCTGAAAGCAGGAGCTGATGCAGAGGCCACAGAGGAGTGCTGCTTACTTGTTTGCTCTGCATGATTTGCTGGTCCTGCTTTCTTATAGAACCCAGAACCATGAGCCCAGGGATTCCACTCTCCTAATGGTCTGGGCCCTCCCCAATCAATTACTAATTAAGAAAATGCCTTACAGCCAGATCTTATGGAAACATTTTCTCATGTGAGGTTTCCCACTTTTAGATGACTCTAACTTTGATCAAGTTGGTATATAATTGTCCATTGCACTTAGTTAATAGGAAACTTGCTGTATAGCCCACATGGAAGTAAAATAAGACCCATCTTGCCTCAGTATCCCCAGTGTTTAAAGTATAGGCATTCACCATCACATTCAGCTGTAACATTAACTGCTTAGCATATGATTGCTATGAAAATACAAATGCAAGTAGATTGTATTGAGATGAACTTTAAATCAATCTGCATTGGAGCTTATTCAATGCATATTTAAAAATCTAAGCCACTGAAATGAGATACATGATTTTCCTTCAAAGTTTTTTTTTTCCTATTCTACTTAAATATGATCACATCAATATGAATAGAAAATAAGAAAAATGTTGTGGTACCATGTTTTGACTTTTCTTAATTATAATAGATTTTTTTATAGTAATCAAGAAAATCATTTTGGCCTTTATGAACAGAATTATGTGAGTATCCACAGACTAGAGTCTATGAGGAATAAAATCTAGTGCTAAATTTACCTGGAGTTCTATTTTCTAGATGAGAGAGATATATAAACATGTAGGAAGTTAATTTATTTAATTAATCTTTCTTCTCTAATGCTCACGTTTGGATCAACCTCGGGTTTTGCTCAGTAATTTTTAATGGTTCTGCTAGAGCTAGACAGTGTTGGAACAAAGAGCTGTTGCATCCATTACATGTAGGAATTGTCCACTTCTAAGCTAATGATCTTTAAGGGCTTCAATAATTGCCCTCAAGAGAGAGTATAACCTACTAATGCATGATAGTAGATCATGTAATGGACAGTGGGAGTTCCAGCGTATACCAGTTAGAACAAGAAAACTGTTCTAACAGACCTTGAAATGTTAATAGGATGGATTTGATAATAAAAGCTCAATGGAAGAATAAAAAATAAATTATGACCTTATGCCTCTTAGTTTGAATTTATTGATGATGATTTTAGAAAATACATAGAGAATTTTACTCCTAACTCCTTTTGAAAAGCTCGGACCTATGATTATGATAATTCATTACACAACAGAAAGAACTTTAAATTATAAATATGAATTTTTTAAAATTTTTATAGACATGTTTATTGCATGTAGTACTGATTCATAGGGTGATTTTTATAAAAGTACATAATGTACATTTATCATAACCCCCCATAATCTTTACTTTTTCTTTTCACTCCCCTACTCTTTGTCATTAGACCATTTTGTTTCATATTGGTACTATATATATATATATATATATATATAAATATAATTATTTAATACAGGATTATTTTTAGTAAAGTAATTAAACTAATCTTAATTATAGTTTTTCATTCTTCTATGAGTAAAAATGTAGGGTTTTTTTCTTCTTGATTTTTTAAATTTTTCACAAGTAGTTCTAGAAAAGGATAGAGTTTTTAACAATAGTGCTAAGAAAACTAGATATCACATGGAAAAAACATGATGGATCTTCACAGTATACCACATTTTAAAAAATTTAAAATGAATTAAATGGAAAACATAAAAACTTTTAAAAGAAACCCTATTAGGAAGTCTTCATGACATTTGATTTTAACAATAATTATTTTCTTATGCTATTAAAGATTATATAGATAATATAAGAAATACTAGATAATTGTGCTCCCTCAAAAATGGAAACGTTTATGTACCAGAGGGAATTTTTAAAAGCAAAAATGGCAACTTACAAAATGTATTTACAGATACTATAATTGATGAGCCTAGCATCTAGGTTACTAAAAGTTGGAGGAAACTCAGTAGCAACAGAAATCTTCTTGGGTTTTAGATGCACAAAGATTTAAATAGGCCTATCTCCACAGATGGTAGGGGAGATGAAAGTCCCTGAACGATGGCTCACATTACAAAGTCTTAGCAAAATTAAATTGACTCACTGAGAGAGAGTGCTTCATGGCCACTAGAAAGGCTATGTTCAGACAAAAAAAAAAAGATAACAGCAATTGCGTAGTATGATGGTTAGTGTTGTCAACTTGACATACCTAGACTCTTTTGAGAGAAGAGCTTATGGTCATGCCTTGGAGAACTGTCTTCGCAAGTATAGGAAGAACCCATTTTAGTGTGGGCAGGAGCTGAGATGTCTCAGAGAAGAAAGCAAATGGAAAACTAGAAAGCATGTATTTACTGTTCTCTTCCTTGGAGAGCTTCAGGAACTGGGTGCCCTGACTTTTCTGTGGCAGAGGGTAATCTGGAACTGTTGGCTAAAATAACTACTGTTTTATATTCTTTTCTGTTAGAGTTGTTTTTCCACAGCAAGAAGAAAAGAAACAAAAATCTCTAGCGTACATAGGAAACTGGAACTTTTCTATACCTTTATGCAGGATTAAAAAAAATCAACTGCTGCTGAAAACAGTATGGCAGATCTTCAAAAATTAAACAGAAGATTCAGCACATCCTAGCTTTTCAGATTTACATGCAAAAAAATTGAAAGCATAGAGTTGCATGTATTATGTTCTTTTTTTGCAATAAATTATGATGTAACACATTTTTAAAATTTTATTTATTGTTTTATTAATTACAATATATTCACTTTGTATCTGGGCTCTAGGCCCCTCTCTAGTTCCCTTCCAATCTCACCCTTCCTCCCTTATCGCCTCTCATGCCCCTCCCCAAGTCTACTGATAGGGGAGATCCTAGTCCCCTTCCCTCTGATCCAGCCATTCCTGATGTATTACGTTCTTAGCATCTTAGTTTCTAATAGGAAAATGGCTATAGGCAAAATGTTCTTAGTGGTTGAAGAACGCAATAGCTGTTCTTACCCTGGTGGTTCATCTTGTGTGTCACTACGGAGCAGGTTTTAGATGAGATCAACTGTTGAACCTTTAATTAACAGGTAATCCTTAATAATGAGGATGTGTCAAAGCACAAAATGAAACAACAAGATTGGCTTCCTAGACTATGTGAACCAGCAGAGCTTCTCCTAGCTCCCTGTGGGCCACAAGTACTCCCCAGACGTCAGTCTGCTGGACACTGACCTGTAACTGCAACACCTTTGTCTTGTTTAAGTACTAAACCGCCAGACATCGCTAGGTTTTGTATCTCTCAAATCTGTGATCATGGAACTTAATTCCTTACAATAAATATTTTTTTTTATGTGGAGAATCATTTTGTTTCTCTAGAGGACCCTGACCAACAAAGGAATCTTAGTAAACCTTTAAATAAAGAATGGAATACCTTCTAAAATTCAAAAGAACCATTCAAAAAAAAAGCATTCAAAATAAACCAGCTCAGACCCAAGGTGAAAATATTCTATATATGTAAGTTACCAAATAAATAAATGTTCTATATATGTAAGTTACCAAAAGTAACCAAATGCGTAGTTATGTAGAAGTCGTACATGTCATGGACTTGGGGAGTATGATACATTGTTTAGTGTTTACAAAGTTTTAGTATGTTGTTGTAGTAATTGAATAAGTGAACATTGATCTCTATAATGTTTATTATTAGCCCTAAGATTATCACAGTGGTATTTTTAACCCTCCTATCACAAAAAATAAGACATAGACACCTGTTAGATTTATAATTGCCTTATTTACCTTGGGCCGGGCAGATATTTCACTTACACTGTCTCAATAAATTCACTGTCCATCTCCTAGCACCCAATCCAATATCATCCAACTTAATCGTCCTCATCTGGTCTACCTTCCATACATAATTCCATGGTGCTTGCTTATTCTTCATCTGGGCCTTTTCACACCAGGAGTCCTTCCTCCTCCTATCTGTCTTCTTCCTGTATTTCCATGTCCTCAAAACCTCCGGGCACCCTAGCTATGCCTACCCCGTTCTGCCCTGCCCAGGTGTAGTCTGTTTAGTCAACCAGTCAGATATGATGACTTAGGCAGGTTTACCCAACAAGGATAGATTTAACCAGATCTTGAGGGCTAGCATCAGAACAACCTCCCACAGTATGGATTGCTGAAAAAGTTCTAATGATAATTAGTAGGGTTAGTTGAACAATAATATGGATATGTTTAATACCATTGAACCACACAGCTAAAATTATTTAAGTGGTAGGGTATATTTTGTGTCATATTGTATTGAATTTTACCAGACTTACTGAAGTTTTTAAAAAGAACACAACTTAACCTCTTGTTTCAATGAACTACAAACACATCTGAGCAAACCATAAGAGAATGATGCATTTTAAAAAAGTGGTCTTACCATCCTCAGCATCCAGTCCCTTATTCTGTATTCGTGGTTCTGATTCAAACATTCTGTTGAGATAATATTGAGAAGGAATCTGTTCTTGGGCTGAATGGATTTGGGTTATCTTGAATCCTCAAATTCACATCATATTTGCCTTGCCCAATGGTTTGTACCTATGCATATTGATTACTAGGCTCTCAGGCCACACCCCAAGCAAGACCAGACCATCACTCAACGTATAGCTGAACATAAGTATACGCAGCCACCTATCAAATACCTATCACATGTCTTCCCTGATTCAGCTTGTAAGCCCCTGGTTATTTTCCAGTCACCCCAAAGGCTACAAACACCTTTGAGTGGGCTCCTGTTTCCTTTAGCCTAATATCTTTCTACACTTCCCCTCACTGTCCAACTCACCTCCTGCTCTCATTCTTAAGAATGGTACCTCTGTGGGCATCCACACCTTCCTCCAAGAGCGTCCTTACCCCGGGAATTCACATAGTTCATATGCTTACCTACGTCGGTCTTTGCCACAATGTCATTTTTATTGAAACCAGCATTACTTCCCTGTGTTAAATAATAATGTGTCCTGTCCATTCTGCTAGCTTTGACCTTTAAATTCTACTGAATTTTCACCATAAAACCTATTGCTTTTAGCCCTATTCAATTACATAATGCACTGCACAATGATATTATTTTACTTCAAATACCAGAATATCTCAACACCAAATATTAATACAAGCTCTCCAGAGCAGAGGTTGTATATAGTTTGCTCATATTTCTGTCACAGGTATCTAAATAGACTCTGCATGTAATATATCTATTATAGTTTATGCTTTTACACATTTAGAATATATCTGAGGAAGCATAGGTTGATAGCACTTGTTGCTCTTGCATAGGTCCTGGGCTCTGTTCCCAGATCCCACAAGGTGATTCACAACCATTTGTAAATCCAACTTCTAAGGGATTTAGCATCCTTTCTGACCTCTGTGGGCATAAGGCATGCTCATGGTAAACACATGCAGGAAAAAACACTCATACACTTAAAATAAGTAAATCTTTTATAAAAAATTAAATATATGCATGAATTAAAAGGGATTATTTTTAGAAAAGTGATCATTAAGAATATAGACAGAGAGGAAATTATCTGACTTTTGACCTTCAAGTCACATTTCATTGAAGCTTACCTTTGAAAAGAGATGGATAAAGAGAACTCCACTGCAAAATTTTCATCCTCATAGTAACATCCTGCACCACAATCCAAACACAGACCCCCAGCATGTGGGGAGAGCACTAACTCTCTGAGGGAATGCATATAACCCCCCGAAAAAGTCAAGGGGTCTAAGAATCCTTATGAATACTGGGATGAATAGAATCAAATGCTTTTCTATACAAACCTCAGCAATTCTCAAGGATTTAGGAATTCTCAAGGAATCTCCTCAGGAGATTCTACCTGTCCTACTGGTCAGCCATTGTTGCTGTTGTCTGACACTTTCCTCACAGCTTCCCACTGTTAAATTTTTAACTCTTTTGCTTTGATGTCCTAAGGTTCCTCATCTCTATGAACTACAATGCTGATATTCATTAGAATGATTCTCATTTCAGGTACCAGCGACCCATTGCATTTACTTTTATTTTTATTTTTATTAGTAGTTACATTTTATTAACTCTGTATCCTGGCTGTATCCCGCTGCCTCATTCCCTCCAAATCCCACCCTCCCTCCCTCAGCTCCTCCCTGCCCCTTTCCAAGTCCACTGATAGGGGAGGACCTCCTCCCCTTTCATCTGACCCTGTTTTATCAGGTATCTTCAGGACTGGCTGCAAAATCCTCCTCTATGGCCTAGCAGGGCTGCTCCCTTGGGGAGGGTGAGGAGGTCAAAGAACCAGCCATTGAGTTCATGTCAGAAATAGTCCCTGTTCCCCTTACTAGGATACTCACTTGGTTACTGAGCTACCATGGGCTACAACCAAGGTTCTAGGTTATATCCATACATGGTCCTTCGTTGGAGAAACAATCTCATATAAGACCCCTGTGCCCAGATATTTTAATGGGTCACTAGAACACCACACTCCTCTTTCTTGCCTCCATGCTTTCATTCAAACACTGGCACCCATGGAATACCCAGACCTCTCCACTTTTCAGTGTATACCCACCAACTTGAGGTCTTTCAAATCTTGTCTGAAAAAGGGAAATAGTGGGTCTCTGGCTGTTACAAAAGTCACAGCTGCGGCTGCATAGGGGCAAGACAGAGCAGAGGTCCTATATGCTACTCTCCCAAACTGTGTTCATGAAAGCCTTAGAGAGCAGGAAGGCATGGAGCTGTCCATCTGGAACAGAATGCAGGCACCAGAAGCTGAAGAGAATGTGCATACAACCAGACTAGTACCAGCTGAAGTTTGTAAGTTACATTATTTAAAACTGGTGACATGTCATTTGTTTTTAGTTTTATAGGCTCTGATGACTATCATCAAAATAAAATCCTTATATTCATATGAACTGAAATACAGGACACCATACTTCTTTGGTATTTTACTCATTAATCGTGTCACCCTCTCTCTTCTGAAAACATGGTCATGCATCTTTTGCTGATGCAGAGACATTTCCTTTTCACATTCCAGGCTTGACAATTAAAAATATAGGTTAGCCAGGAGAATTTAAATTTCAGGTAGATAAAAAGTATAGTTTTACAGTAAGTGCTACCCATGAAACTACTATATTAGCCATTATTAATTAGAAATTCAAACGTATTTATTAACTAGAAATTCATCTTATTTAGCCACCTTTTCCATATCTTCCTGTTCTGTCAGCTGATCCTATCTGGGGCTTTTAAGTAGGTAATCATTTTCATGAATGCCTTTGCCTCTCTAACCTTCAATTAGCCTGTATTCTCTTCTTCATGTCTTCAAGTGGCAGGCAATCATGTTCTGAATTATGACTTCAAGAATACTTTGGATTTTGCTTGCTACTAGGGCCGAATACAGTACTCCGCTTGAAATGGGATCTGAGCCAAACAGAACAGCAGACTGTGTTTGTGTTCCTGGGATCAAAAGATGAAGTCAGATTGCTTGTTGCTTTAGCACATCAATACTGGTAAGGATTATTACAGAATAATATTCTTACATTTAATACATACAACTGAATATTTTACTCATGATCTCCTATCGAGCCTTGCTTTGTTATTGTTCTTCTAGTAAAGATCACAGAACTGCCAGGTTAAATCTCCTTCATTACTTCTAATGAAGTTTACATGAGATAGTGTCATCAGAGTTTAAAAGTCTCAGTCTGCCATTGTATGTTAAGCCAGCCCCTGAATTAGGTGTTTTGTCCTGTTAATTCTCACATAACCTCAGATCCCTGTAGAAGTTTGATTGTTTTTATGCATTTCCTCAAATAGAATTATGGAACAACAGAGCTGTAAATTTTGTTTTGAACTCAGTTCTTTATTGTATAGGACCTGGAAGACCAGAGTTGTCACGTGGCTTATCTATAATCATATAGACCATGCAGCAAAAATGAAAGAACCAATATTCTTCAATGCAATGGCACTTAAGCACACTACCTTGGTGTCATTTTATAGTTTGTTTTAACTTGAAGCAAGTAACTGAATAAAAAATCCACAATTTTTTTTTCCATTGACAGACATACCTTCTGTCTATCATTTCTCTGTCTATTCAGCTATCTTTAGGGTCTTCTTTGAATGTGTATTTAGTCATCTGCCTTTTAATTCACTTTTTATTTAAAAAGTTACAGATTATATTTTGATAATTTTTTTCATCCCTCAGTTCCTTCCAGACCTTCCCTACCTGTCTTCCCACACAATTTCTGTGTGTGTGTGTGTGTGTGTGTGTGTGTATTTTTGTATCCCTCTCCCTATCTCTCGCTGTTAAAAATTAAAATCAATACAAAAACATCAAACAAAAAAATCCCAAAAGTCAAAAACTAATACGAAGAAAGATCACACACACACATATACACACAAACATATCGCTAATCTTTCTAGTTTTTAATTATATATTCTTATTAGTTCTTTGAGACTTTCCTACAATGTGTTTTGATCATTTTCACATACACCTTCCCTGTTTCTGATGGACTACTTGATTGATGAATTTGTCATTCTGCTTTTAGCAAATAAGCACCGTGCCATCTAGTGGTCTATAACCCAAATTGCGGTCAGAAATCCCTATGCATACCCTCAGAATGTCTCAGACATATTCTGTGTATTCCATCCCCCGTTAAAACAAAAGAAAAAAAGGGGGGGGGGAAGGAGACAGACAGATACAGATGGATAGACACACACAGAGCTCACCTTGCTCTTTTCCTTTATATTTTAATCCTACACCGTATACTTAATTTTCCAAACTAAAGAGTAAATTCTATTTCCTAGAAGCCAATAAAGAAAGTTTTAGTACTGGAAAGCATCCAAATATATCATACTCTTCTAGAAAAAAACTTCTGTCCAGGCAGTAATATAAAATTGATTAGGAACAAAGTGGCCCCTATAAGAGTTACAGAGGCAGCTTCTGGAGAATTACTCCTCACGTGCAGACTCTGACTGTTTCAATTCTGTTACTAGTTCCCTTCCACTTAGCGCAAGTACTTGGATGACTGAAGGTCTAGTTACCATTTGCCGGAAAGTTGACTAGAAGTAGTTAACAGCAGTATAATCTTCCTGTTGGTTGATATGTCCCAGTAACTCTTGCCATTCCATTGTTCTCAGAGTCAGCCTGGAGCGATGCTAGACCCAAACCAAATCCCTCTGCAGATTAGTAATTATCAGTCCAATTACACTCTAATAATTATTAGTATATATTTGGACATATTTATAGTACTTTTTCTGCTTACTGTTTTTCATGGATATTTTGTTTAATTGTCTACACAAGACTTCTAACTTTCATTATATTTTACTGGTTTGGAAATAATTTTATTCATCACTTTTAGCTTTTTTTGTTTGTTTGTTTTTCTTTTTCAAGACAGGTTTGGTCTGTGTAGCCTTGGCTGTCCTGCACTTGCTTTGTAGAACAGGCTGGCATCAAATTCATAGAGATCTGCTTACCTCTCCCTCAAAAGTGCTGGAATTACAGGTATGAAACACTGTGCCCAGCTATCTTTATTGTTTTCAACACCTATTCTTGTCATAACAGTCAAACATTAAATTGTATCTATTATAGTAAAATATAAAAATAATTTTATAATTTCCTCTCTTCTTTTATTACAGTTACTAATATTTTAGACATAAGATGTATAATTTTTACCATTCTAGTTTATTTTTATGAAATATTAAAAATTTCTGTAGGGACAATTGCCTCCTGTATCCTAATACTGTATTCAAAATATTCTTTTATTTGCTTTATTGTATCATTCAATATGTACCTCAGAACAATGCACAAAGTTATCAGACTTTGAAAATGATGTCATTTTCACTTTTTTTCTTACTAATTATTTAGCTGGGTATAAAAGTCCATATTTTGTTGTTGTTGTTGTTGTTCATGTCTCTTGATGTTTTGAAAACACCTCCTTTGACCACAGAGCAGATTACTTTCTTTCTTATATTTTGCTAGTTGTGACAGGACCTCACTCTCTTGAACTTATGAACCTGTGCCTCAGCCTCTAATGTACTGGGATTTCCATTGTGGTCTTCCTACCTTATGGTTGACAACACCCACTTTATAGAAGATCTTGGAAATATTGAATAGTCAGTTCTCAATCTAACTGTCTTTCTTTAGCAAGAGATCTGCCTTTTCCTTTGAAAACCTTATTTTTTTATTTTTACATTTTCACAGTGTCTGACTATATATTTAATTATATTTATTCACCTGAACATGTATTGTATTTCAGTATAAAATATATTTTTATCTGAATTTGACAAACTTTCAGAAACTGTTGCTAAAAATACTGATTCACATCTAGTCTCTATCTGCCCTAGAACATCTCATAGATAGGTGTGAAATTTTACCCTTCAGATAGATGTATGGATTATATTCCACAATATTTATTTATTGTAACTGTTAAATTTCTTTGTCAGTTTCATTAGTCTTCACATTGTCATTTTGGCTATGAAATGGTGATTTAAATAAAAATATATTTATTGAAGGTGAAGGAATAATATAATATTTTGAATAATTTTAGTTACTTTCAATTTTAGTTCAAATATTGTTAATAATAATAACACATAAATAACTAATATAAAATAAAAACAGTATAAGAAAATTTAATGAAAATGAACCTTATATAGATAAGAGGTCTTACTACTTAGATTTATTGTTGATTTAATCAAAGACCTGACAGGAAGCAAATTAAAGGTTATTTGACTCTCACAGTTTGAGGGTAGAGTCCATCATCATAGCAATGGGAGCATAAGGCATTGAATGCACAGTCAGAAAGCAGAAAGAGATGAATGCTGCTACTCTGTTTGTTTTTCTATGTATGCCGTCCTGGACACCAACCTGTGAAAAGTCTACCAAAGTCAGTTACCTCAATCTAAAGAGACCTGGCAGATATGAGCAGAAATTTCTCCTAGGTGATTCTGTGGGTTCTCAACTTGACAGTCAATATTATCCATCACAATGGTAAGGTATCCAGTAGCGTTGCTGAATATTAGTCAACATGTCGCTATGCAGTACTTTCTTTGGATATTCTTAACATTTAAGTCAGCAGACTTTCAACAAGAAACTATGCTCTACTATGAGAGCAGGCTTAGTCGATCAACTGAAAACTTCAAGAGAAAAGACAATAAAAATTGAGACAGCACTCTGACTTCCTAAGGTCTTCAGCTCATCAGACTATCATGTTTGGGGTTTGTTGAGTTCATACCGCAAGTCAAATATTTAATTACCTACCTGTCTATATATTTGGATATATGTGTATGTATTTCTATAACACAGATATGTTGCATATATCCATTCATATGTATTATATAATATCATGTGGTATAATTTTATTTTATTTTTATTTAAAATACTTATATATTTATTTAAAACACACAACTTATAGTATTGGATGATGTATTACATGTAGATTTGAGGGAATGGAGCCAAATCTCTTGGTTGTCGACCCTTCTAATCTTTCCCATGATGGTTCTATTATTCATAGCTCTGAGGTTACTTATGGACAGATTGTGGATCTTTAGGCCATAATGTTGTATTAAGGCTGCTTCTCTTTAAGGCTTTGGCACTTCTCTGGTCTCATCCTGGTTCCCTCTCTGAGACTTGCCTCCTGTACTCCCATGCTGTTCATCAAAGTCATCCATTGTGATGGATCATATTGATTGTCAAGTTGAGAACCCACAGAACCACCTAGGAAAAACTTCTACTAGTGTCTGAAGGTCTCTCTAGATTGAGGTAACTGACTTTGGTAGGGCTAACCTCAATGTGTCCAACATGTTTTCACAGGTTGGGGTCCTGGACTGCATACATAGAAAAACAAACAGAGTAGCAGCGTTCATCTCTTTCTGCTCTGTGCATTCAATGCCTTAAGTTCCCATTGCCACGATATCCTTATCATGATGGACTCTACCCTCAGACTGTGCGAGTCAAATAACCTTTAAGTTGCTTCCCATCAGGTCTTTGATTAAATCAACAGTGAATCTAAGTAATAAGACCTCTTATCTATATAGGGCTCATTTTCATTAAGTTTTCTTACAGTGTTTTTATTTGATATTAGTTGTCTTGGTTCATAATACATGTATTATGTGTAACTAAAGTTATTTTTAAAAATTATAATATTCTTCCACTTTCCATGAATTTATATTTTTATTTAAATCTCCATTTCTTCCATTAACATAGTGCCAGACACACAGTACTTATCTATCAAATTAAATGCCCATTCTGCTACATCATGAATGTAAACGTAAACCACTCTTTCATCCTGCTTCTACCAACCAAGTCTCTTGTGGAAATATTTCATTTAGATTCTGAATGGATCACAATTTCTGAAAGTATGTTTTCATCTTATGACTAGGATTGTTGGTGACTGAAATACGTAAGTATAGATACCTGAATGTTTATGAAATGTCTAAGTTCTTGAAATTTTAAATTTGGAATTATGTACAATAGCCAAAGCTTTCTATTCAGAGAAAACTATCTTCCATATGTAGAAATGATTGATCAGAGAGAATAGTACTAAGCAGTCACCAACTAGAAGCCAGATAGAAATTCGTGGTCATTTCTCCATGTATGAGACTGTGATCCAGGACTGTTTTAAAGCTTGGGTGTGCTGATGGATTCCAGAAAGCTTTAAGTTTCGAACATTAGTGTAAAAAAGGTTTCTTTAAAGTAGATAGACACTATTTTTATTAGACAGTATTATGGGACTCCTAATTTTAGAGTTTAAATAAAAATTTAACTCATTTTTCTTGTATTCTTTAATATCCACGTGCACTACAGTCCTCACTAAATGGAATAAATTTAACCATCAAACCCTAGAATGATGAGAAGGTACTTCATACTGGAACACTCATTGCTTAAATCAGGCTCTGTCAGGCTCTGCTGAGTGAGTGAGTGAGTGTGTGTGTGTGTGTGTGTGTGTGTGTGTGTGTGTGTGTACTCACATACGTGCTCTTCTGACTGTGTGTAATGTACTTGTATTTATGCTTGTGTTGACCCCATAATTTTTTTATTTTTTATTAATTACAATTTATTCAATTTGTATCCCAACTGTAGCCTCCTCCCTCATCCCCTCACAATTCAATCCTCCCTCCTTCTTCTCCTCCCACGCCCCTCCTTCCAAGTCCACTGATAGGGGAGGTCCTCCTCCCTTTCCATTTGACCCTAGTCTATCAGGTCTTATCAGGACTGGCTGCATTGTCCTCTTCTGTAACCTAATAAGGTTGCTCCCCCATCAGGAGGAGGTGATCAAAGAGCCAGTGAGTTGTCAGAGACAGCCCCTGTTCCCATTACTAGGGAACCCACTTGGACACTGAGCTACCATGAGCTACATCTGCACAGCCACAGCGGTTCTAGGTTATTCACATGAATGGTCCTTGGTTGAAGTATCAGTCTCAGAAAAAACCCTCTCTCCTTGTGGAGGTTCTGCTCCTCCACATCTTGCTATCTCCCTCTTCTTTCATAAGATTCCCTGCACTCTGCCCAAAGTTTGGCTAATGAGTCTCAGCATCTACTTTGATATCCTCCTGGGTAGAGCCTTTCAGAGGCCCTCTGTGGTGGCTCCTGCCCTGTTGCCTGTTTTCTCCCTCTTCCAATTTCCATCCCGTTTGCATTTCTGAATGAGGATTGAACATCTTACCCAGGGTCCTCCTTCTTGATTAGCTTCTTTAGGTGTGCAGATTTTAGTATGTTTATCCTATTTTATATGTTTTGTATCTATTTATAAGTGAGTATATACCATGTGTGTCTTTCTGCTTCTGGGATGCCTCACTCAGGATGATCTTTTCTAGGTCCCACCATTGCATGCAAATTTCATGATTTCCTTGTTTTTAGTTGCTGAATAGTATTCCATTGTGTAAATGTACCACAATTTCTGTATCCATTAACTGACGGACATCTTAGTTCTACTTCAAAATCCAGCCATACTATTTCTAGGCACATATCCAAAAGATGCTCAAGTACACAACAAGGACATTTGCTCAACTATGTTCTTAGCAACTTTATTTGTAATAGCAAGAAGATACCATAATTTTGATCTAACTAGTTTTTCATAGTAGTAACTCTCTGACTATTTGAACACTGAAATAATTGGTGTTATAACTGAATTGGTGGTTAAATTGCTTAATTGTTGTACAGTTGTGTTTAAATATACATATGAGATTGAGTGGATGGATAAATGAGTGACTAAACATTTGTTGCATGGACACATTTGATATAGTTTATCTACAGGAAGCTGCACATAAATGACTTCTGAGCAAAAAATAGATTTAAAAAAAATTCAGAATTTGACATTAAAAATAACCAAGTCTACAGATCCTGTTATATAGTAACCGTTGCAGAGAACTTGAATTAATTTTTATTTTATAAAATTTATAGCTTAACTATTTTATTTTATCATAAGTATTAAGTATAGCTTTATTCAAAAGCATAACCTAACTATTGCAAATTTAATGGTTGGTCAATTACAAATGGTCAGTAAATCTCTCTTTCTTTTATGTTTTTTTCTCTTAGCCTCATAAATAGTCATCTGGCATTAAATATTTGTGATCTAGGCCAGTAACCTTTTTCAATCTCACAGGACCTTTTTTAATTAAACTATATCTTTGTCCCATGTCTGTAATCCGCTCACTGACATTTTATATACAAGACACCTTGCTGAAAAAGGTCAAGCAGTACAGTTATAAATGGAAAAGAGATTAAAAGAATTCTCAAGCCATGGGGTGATCTAACAGTGAGTTAAATATGGAGCAGCTCTTAGTGGGGTAGGCATGCTCCATAGACAAGGTGGAATCCTCTGGGTAGATTTTAATGATTGGGGAAACAAAGCAAATGAAAATTATTTTAATGGCAAACCCGAAAGATACAGCGCTTTTTAAAGAAGACACAGCAGTTCTTAGGAACAACCACCATGAGGCTGTAATGGGCACAAAATGCGAAGGGAAATAATGGCAAAACACTTGGTGTTTGTCCGATTCTTGCCTACAATGACACTTTTGTTGCTCCAGTAAACCCCACAAATGTCAGGTTAAGGTTAATGAACTATAAGTAAAAGAAACACACGACGCTTATGTGCATCAATGAAGAGTTAGAAAGGAGTGTGAAAACCGAATGGGAAAGAAGGAATACGAAACTACGGGATTTTTGCACCTATAGACTGAGCAGAAGTTACGCCGCTCAGAAGGTAAATATCTTCACAGATGTGACTGAGATTATTTTCACCAGAACATTAAGCAGAAATTGAAAACGGATTTTCCCCCTTAATATTCTCCAGCTGGCATGTTCCGAGTCAAACCTGCTGAATCGGTGCCACACTGTGATGCCTTTAATGGGGTACACGGGTACAACTAAACAACGCATTGCGTGTAATGTCTGAAATAACCCAACAAAGCATGGTGTTCGAGGATTGAAGCACACTGGCTGTTTCTCAGGGGTCATTTACTTATACCCAAGAGGCCACCCTGTTCCACAAAGCCTTTACTGCTAATTTCTTCCTGTCACTTTTATACGGCCAGTGATAAAAAATGTCCCGTTTCATCCCTATGTCATCAGAATGCTGTTGCTTGGACCCGAATGCAGGAGGTACAACAGTTGACTTGGAGTTTTAATCCCAGGATCCTTCACCGATAGCTAGTGTTTGTAAACAATGTACTGGGTGCCATCAGTTATCGCTTACAATTTTAAAAGCACAGTGCTTAATATATTTAAATAAAATCAGACCTAAAACTTGGACCTGAGTGTTGCCCTTTCTGGTGTTTCCCAAGCTTTGGGTTTCAGGCAGTCTCTTTCAGTGTTAAATGAAAAGGTTACTGTTTGAATCCTTCAGCTACTCTAAAATTCCTGGCAGTGACGGGGCTGTCAACATCCAGCAGGGCCATTCCCTGCCCGGAGTAACCCAAACCTGCGCTGGAGAAATGTGATAGCTGACAGGCTGACATTACGCTTCTGACCCTGCCTCGTCAGAAGCCTCAAACCAGCTAGCAGTTCAGACCCCCAGAGCTGCTTGGGCGTTAAAAGAGAAATTGTTTGTGTGTGTGCTTGTTTGTATGTTTGCTTTGTGGGGACATCTTTTGATGAGTGAAGTTGGTTACGTTTCTAAGACACCAGTCAACTTAAATTCATCAGATTTATCTTGATACGTTTACCATGGACTGTTGGAAATCAGCTTTTATTTTTCTTTTTAATTTGGTTTGTTTAGATATCATTGTCAACTTAGACAACTTGAAAATTTTTAAAAATTCAGTAATTAAGGTAGTTTCCTTTTATGAGGTGACAGAAATGACTATTTTATATCATTGATTATGTTCAAATACTGGAACGCAAAATCTAGTATTTCTTTTCTTTTTTTTTTTTTAGAAATAAGACAAAACGAGCCAAGTCAATCTCTACCAATTGTGTATTTTAAAATTACTATTTTTTTTCTTATAGTCTTAAAATGTTTACCTGTAAGTTTACCTGTAAGAAAACAAACTGAGTTAAAAATAGATTGTGAAAAAAAAAACTTATTCATTGAATTATATTCTGAACTAACATATTTTCTTAATGACCTTATTGCTGTTGTTTTCATTGCTGACATGTTAATGCCCAGGAAACTAAGATTCAGGGACATTATATAATTTGGCAAGAGTTATAAATATAGTAGATCGATTTATCTCCAAACTCGTGTTTCTGTACATACAATGCTCTCTTCCATTTAATAAGCTGTCTGCCCTGCCATCAGAAATAGTGTTATAGAATAAGAAGTTGCCAGGCATGGTGGCACATGCCTGTAAGCCTATCACTCAAGAGATGGAAGCACACAAATTTCGTGCCAGCTTGAGTCACATAGTAAAATCATTCTGAAATGAACAGCTAATTAAAAATTTATTTAAAAGTTAGTTTATTAATTTTTCATTTTACTGTAACGCCTAGATATAAAACACATGGCTATAAGTTAATGTTGTCAATAAGCTAATGATGTAGAATCAACTGGGGGTATCAAATGCTAGTACACAATATTAAAATGTTACTCAAGGAGCTTTGTTCAAAAGAAAAACATGCAAAATTTCTGCTAATGCATAGGGATATAAAGCAAGCTGAGCTTAACAACATAAATAAACAATCATCTCCTATTAGTTACATTTAGGAGTTTCCCCCCTGCTTTATAAACTGTAATTTTCTATGACTGAATAAATTCTACAAAACACATTCACTACCCAATACAGAGCAAACTGTTTGTGATGTAAATACACTAGGTATTTGCTAGATGGTGCTGCAACATACTTTTGAAAAGCTCTTGTCAGTGTGGTTCTAATAGGAATTTTTCTTACAGTTAAGAATATTCAGATCTACCTTGATCTACGAAGGAGATTTCTGATAGAAATATTATTTTCTTAAAGAAATACTGTTATGCTACATTCTCTGCCTTTATCTAGATTTCAACTAGTATTTCTTGAATTTGGTCTACATTGTCAAATACAACTTTGTATCCTCAAGAAATGCAGACATTAAAAGGGCTTTCTCTAAGGAAGACATCGACACTCTGGCAGTCATGTGAAGAGGTATCCAGCATCATTAATCATCAAAGAAATAAAAATCAGAACTACACTGAGTTTAACTGCTCCTCAAATGACTATCATCAAATACACCAAAAGCAAAATGTGCTAGCGAGATGTAGAAAACCAGACGTCAGTCATAAACTAAACTACATGTTACAGAAACTGGTACAGTTTTGTTAAAAATTAAAAACAAAAACACTGTGTAAGCCAGCAATTTGACTAGTAGGTACATCTTTGAAAACAAGTGAAATCAGTATATTAGAGACATTTGTACTCCCATGTGTTTTATTAAACCAGTGGAAATAATGCAAAGAAGTAAAAATTGCTTACTAATTTAGCAACTGATGAATATGTAAAGAAAATGTGATAGAGCAGTGTACTATCCAGTCATCAAAAGAATAATTATGACAGTGTGAGTGAAGATAAGATTGACAAATCCCGTAATGGTGTCACCCATTCGTAAACTCACAAGAAGAAACTGATGTCAGAGAAGTTAAAATAGTGGTAGTTACCAAAGGAGATATAAGGGTGGAAAAATAGGAAAAAAAAAAAAAACTTGATTAACAGGTTTTACGTTACAGCTAGATATGAAAATTAAGATCTGACGTTCTTTATTCTAGGGTAACTATACACATAAACAATATGCTATATGCTTTATTACAGTTGAAGAAATGTTTCTACCATTAAGAAACTAGAACTGGAAATGAGACAATTAAAAACTTTTCTTCTTTTAGTTTTAATAATAGCCAATATGGTCTAAAGAAAAAATAATTTTTGTATGAGATATCTTATTTGACAGTTTTTATGAGACAGTCTATAAAATTAAAATTTAAAAGGAAAAATTGTGATTTGAAAATGATACATAAGCTCCATATATTCAATTGACCATTACCCCAACACTTTATGAATTAAACCATCACATTGTACCTAAGTATTGAATACAGACATTACAGCCAATAAAATTTAATTAATGGAAATTATATCACTCTGATTGCTTATTTATGATTCTAGAGATCTGACAGAAAGTTTGCAAATACTGGGCAAGTGTTCTCTCCAAGTCAGTCAAAAATCCAACTCTATGACTGACTAAACTTTAAACATGATAATCAGAACTTGACTTTGATAATTAGAAATGACTATGAGTGGTCAGTAATTTGAAACACAAAACTACTCATTATTTATCAATTTTTCCTCTTAACAAAACAAGTGCCTTAGTAAAAGACCAAAATTTCAGAATAGCAACAACATCTATGAGCCAACTATTAGCTCTACTCATGTATTTGTGATGTCCGCCCTCGGCCTGAGAAAATGTCCTGAAAATTTTGTCTTTTCATAGAGAAAAAAGATGCCATATGTAAGTAGAGAAATTAGTAATAACATATATTTGCTAACCCAAATTAACTTCACATATCAAAATTTTAACTTTTCCGAACTTCAAAGCACTTGGGATTTATATGACCTAAAAATAAGAAACTGTAATGAATTCCTTCAGGCTTTTAGTTTCATTTATCATTCAGAAAAATCTTCCCAATCTTAATAACCCTTCTTGTTCTCTCTCAAATTCAGGGCTTCATTTTCTATAAATACAAATTGCTCAGTACTTAAAATACTATTTGGCTGTACGTGATTTCAGGACTGGCCACTTGGTATAGAATAACTAATTGGGGCAGGGGTCTCTTCTCCAGGAAAGACTGTATCTTCTGCTTTCAGAATTCCTTCACTCCCTGTAGTTCTCTGTCTAGCATTGGGCTTCATGATATTTCCACCTTCCTTGCTGTAGTCCTTGACCACATCATTTTTAGTCATGCTATTGAGACTACTTTCTTGGAATTTCTAGGAATGCAATTTGGAAGCATATTCCTTGGTTCTCTTGCTCTTAGAACCTTTCTCCCTCTTCTTCTGCTATATTCCTTCAGTCTTCTGTTTAAAGGTTGTATCATAGATGTACCAGCTGAGGATGGGTACCAACAGTCACTTTTTCCCTACATTTTGATTGTTTGTGGGTTTTTTTTTTTTCAATAATTTCCATTTGCTGCACAGAGAAGTTTCTATCATGAGGGTTAAGAGGTACTATCATTTGCCTACAGATTTCATGACGTCATTTTTTTAATAGTTGAGTAACACTTTGTTGTATAAACATACCACATTTTCTTGAGGGATATCTAGATTGTTTCCAGTTTCTGGCTTTTATGAATAAAGCTGCAATGGACACAATTGAGCAAGTGTCCTTGTGGTAAGATGTAGTGTCCTTTGGATCCATGCCCACCAGTGGTGCAGCTAGGCCTTGAGGTAGGTTAATTCCCAGTTTTCTGAGGAACCACCATATTGACTTCCATAGTGCCTGTACAATTTTTCACTCTCACCAGCATTGGAGGAGTGTTACCTTTATTTCTCATTATCATCAGCATGAGCTGTCACTTGGGTTGTAGATATTACCATTCTGACAGGTGTAAGGTACACTGGGGCCCGTGGTGACAGGTGCAGTAAAGATGACAGGGAAAGACTGAGGAAGTGAATTCAGGGAAAGACAGATGGAATGAGGAGCATTGGTGGGGTGTGGAAACTAGTGCAGTGGAAACCTGGAATCTGTGAGGGGTACCCTAGGGAGGACTCTTAGGAATAGAGAACAATGGCCATCTTTTGTAACCAGGCAAGGCTTCCAGTGGTGGGACTACATCACCTTCCTTAGAGTGGTTGGCCAAGGGAGCCTCTGGAGATAGCTAAACAAACTAGGCTAATGCTGGGACTGAGGTCACTCTCTAAAAACTGATAGCATGTCTTGCCTGATGCGTCAAAAACAAAAAGGGGGAACTGTAGAGAGCTGCGTAATGCCGCGCCTTAAAGATGGAGCTGGTTTCCGCCTTCCACCTTCCCGATGGTGAGTGCTCTCTGTCACAAACAACTCCACATTTGGCTAAGGCTGAGGATCTGGCTTGCTTCCATGTATGTGGACCTATCTGCATTGCCCACGAGGCACGCTGGGGTTGGCTACCCAGAAGCTATTTTAAGCTGTGGGCTGGCTTTCCCCAGGGTCAGAAGATTGTTCAAGGTTCCTGAATAAACTGCATTGAGAAGAACAAAAAAAAAAAAAAATCAGAAAGAAGGAGAGGAGGACCTCCCCTATCAGTGGACTTGGGGAGAGGCATGTATGCAGAAAGGGGGGGAGGGTGGGACCAGGAGGGGAGGAGGGAGGGGCTTATGGGGGGATACAAAAGGAATAAAGTATAATTAATAAAAGTTAAATAAAAAATAAAAAAAATAAAAAAAGTCAAAAAAAAAAAAAAAAAAAAACAGATAGCATGAATTCCATTGCCAAAGACAACATTCACACAGCTCCCAGAACATTGAGAGGTTGAACTGGTGTGGGCATGGAGCCTTCCTGCCTACACTCTAGGCTCTTTGGCACAAGAAGTTACTCTGCAGGCCACAGAAAGAGAAACCTGAACATCCATCTGCCATAACACCCCCCCACACACACACCTATAATTTGTCCTGCCTGTAAGATATGCTAGGGCAATGGTGGGCCAGAACTTGTGGGAGTAGCCAATCAATGTTTGATTTAACTTGAGGCCCATGCCACAAGAGAGAACCCATGTCCTACAATGCCTGGATGGCTGTGGAGAATGGAGAACTGGGGACCGGAAAGCCAAAAAGACCTATGGCAGAATGAAATAGGACAGCTCAAAAGAAAATCAATGAAGTGGTTCCTAATGATATTCTGCCCCACTCACGGATATGTGTTTTTTCAGTCATCATCATCGATGCTTCCTCTGGCAGCAAGTGAGAGCAGGTGCAGAGACCCAGAGCCAGACGCTGTGCAGGTATATTCTATGTTCATGGATAGAAAAACTCAACATTTTAGAAATGTCAGTTTTGACAATGTGATCTGAGTATTTGGCATCGTTCACCTAAGGGTTCTGCAGTCATTTTGTTGACCTTATAAACTGATTCTGAAGATTGCATTGACTTGGAAAAGACTTAGAACTCAGATATTCAGTATGGAAGTGGAACATAATCTTGTTAGGGAGACAGCTGTACCTCAAGACTTACTACAGAGCTATGGTCAAGTCAGCGGTGCAGGTGAAAGATAAGATATGTGGGCTGGTGAACAGACTAGAATACCTAGCTAGACCAGAAGTAGACCAACACAAACTCAGTCAAATAATATTTAGTGCAGGAATGATGGCAATTCAAAGACTGAAAATATTTTTTCTAAGTTGTGTTGGAAGAAAGACATTGTTTTTCCTCAAAACAGAAAAAAAATATATAGTCATGATTGTAATGTAAGATAGGAAAGACTTTAAGCATAGCAGAGCATCATTAGTAGTGTCAGGAGTTGGCTCTCTCCCATGGGGTGGGTCTCAGGTTAGGCCAGGCATTGGCTGGACATTCCTTCAAACTCTGCTCTATTTTTATCCCTGCACATCCTGTACGCAGGGTAAATTTGGGGTCTAAGTTTTTGTGGGTGGGTTGGTGTTCCCCATCCCTCTACTAGGAGTCCTGTTAGCCTAGTTAGACGGTGGCCTCTTTAGTGTCTGTGACCTTGTTACTAGGAGTCTCAGCTTGAAGATAGGAACCCAGCATAGCTGTCCTCTGAGGTGCTCCTCTCAGTAGTGGGCTGAAACAAGTGCTTGGGACTCACAGTGAAACACTGAGCAGAGCACAAGGAGTCCTGTGGAAGAATGGGGTAAGGATAGAAGGACCCAGAGGGGACAGGAGCTCCGTAAGAAGACCGACGCAGCAAACTAACCAGGGTGCATGGTGTCTTGTGGAGACTGAAGAACCAACCAAGGACCATGCGTGGAGTGAATGTAGTACCTTTACGCAGACGTAGCTGATGGGCATCTAGGTCATCATGTGGGTTTCCTTGAAAGGGGACCAGGGGCTATCTCTGACATGGACCCCGTTGCCTGCTTTTGATCACTTCCCACTGGCAGCGCTGCCTTGCCAGTCCACAGGGAGAGAGGATGCACTCGGTCCTGAGGCAACTTAATGTGCTGGGCTGGGTTGGTAGGGGGTGCTCCCCTTTCCTAAGGAGTAGAGGGAGGATAGGTGGAAGAGGTAGGAGAGTTGAGACCATGAGGAGAGGAGGGGGCTATGATTGAGCTGTAAAGGAAAGAAAAAAGAGAGAGAAAGAGAGAGAGAGAAAGAGAGAGAGAGAGAGACAAAAGACTGTACAAGCAATGCAGATATTGCAAAAAGAAATTAGAGATGTGTCTTTCCTGTTCACAGCCTTATGCAGACTCGTTGCAGTAAAATGCAGACAATGATAGTTCCAGAACCTTTCTGTCTGCTTAATTTCTCATAACCTTAGAAGTTAGACTTACTTTAAGTCTGTTTATTCCGAGTTGATGATGGTCATTCTGATGAAAAGGTAAATACTTTCATTTCAAAGATTAGTAGCCCGTGCTGTTTTCGCCATTCCAATTTCCCCTCCAGATGTAAAGCCTCTTTAGAGGATTAGGTTGAAGACGCGCTTGGCTTGTGCTGGGTGCCTGCGAGGGGAGACTGGGTGCTCAGAAGGGGCTGAAATGACGGCTGCAAAGCAGGGCTGTGTACACCCAAACGAGCTGTGCGCTGTCTCCCTTGCTTAAAAACTGTTTTTCACGTTTCACAGTTGACGACCATCCATTCATTTCAAAGTTCCCGAAGAAGCGAGAAATCTGTGCTTTGGTTAGTAAGCTCAGTTTTAAAACAAAAATAGGCAACTGTGGAGGTATGTATTTCTTTTACATGGTTTTCTAAGACCAGCTCTGTTTTCCATATAAATATGCGATCTTATTCTTTTTTTCTCTCTCCTAATTCGTCCCTGTCCCACTCTCGATTCTCTTCCCACCCAACTTCACCTCATTTCTCTCCCTTTCTTAAAAGAAAATAGTAAAAAGAAAACACCAAAATCAAAACAAAAAACTCGATAAGACAATAAGATAAAAATACCAAAACGAAACACACACACACACAATGGAGTCTGCTTTGTGTTAGTCAACTACCCCTGGGAATGGCCCCTGCCTTGAAGTGTTAACATACCCAGAGAAAATGATTTTCCTTTTTCAATAGGAACCAATTGCAAACAGTTTCTTGTTTAGGGCTGAGTCCCCGTGTTTACTGCCTCATCTCATGGTTGAAATTATGTCTGGCTTAAACCTGCACAGGTCTTCTGCATGCTTCCACAGTCTCTGGAAATTCATATCTGTCTGGAAGACAATGTTTTCTTAGAGACATGCACCACCTCGAGCTCCTACACTCTTCCCACCTTTTGTTTCTGCACAGATTTCTGAGCCTTTACCTGAGGGGTTTGGATATGAGTACCCCAAAGCCTGTAACCCTCTGTATATCTTCCAGTTGCGCGTCTGTCTTAGTGATGTACACTTACCTTGCTGTGAGGAGACAGGTGAGCCGGGCAACATATAAAGACAGCATTGAATTGGTTGGTTGCTTACAGTTCAGAGGGTGAGTCATAACCACCAGAGCAGCAAGCCTGGCAGCAGGCAGGCAGGAATCTGCTGGACAGCAGCCAAGAACTTACCTGCTGAGACAGCAAATAGGAGATAGAGACAGCTAAGAAAAAGAGACACAGACAGGAGTGTGTGTGTGTGTGTGTGTGTGTGTGTGTGTGTGTGTGTGTGTGGAGAGAGCGAGAGTTGATTGGGAAGGGCATGGGCTTTCTGAAACCTCAAAGCCCACCCATTTTGGAGGTGATCCACCTCCTCCAATGAGGCCACATCTTCTAATCCTTTCCAAACAGTTCAACCAACTGGAACCAGGCAAGAATGCAAACGTTTGAACCTACAGGGACATTCTCATTCAAGCCAGCAAGTGTCTCTGTGTCAGTTGCCACCTACTGCAAGAAGAAGAAGCTTCATCAGGCATGGTGGTAGGAGTGTTGACTCACTGGGCCATCTTGCCAGCCCAATAACACGAAGCCTTTAAGTGGCATTCTTCAAAGGATTTGCCATAAAAGTAACTGGGTAACTGAAAACGGTACATTCTGGGCCTATTGCGGAATGTTCTCAGAGATACTGACTTGTGATGATTAGGAAATAAACTCAGTGTATCGTGTGCACTCATGTCCTCCCACAGGTGATAAAACCTGGGAAGTCTCCTCTCTGTGCGAAGTTGTAAACGAAAGCCTAGAAACCTGCCTTGCTGCTGCAATTCCTCAAGTGTTACATTGCTGTGACTAAGAATCAGTCATTTTCTCCCTTGTGTTTGCCAAGGGCATGCTTCATTGTTCAGCTGAGCTGACAGAACGGACGAAGGCAAAAGAGGCAATACTCAGGAGCACAGTTACTGATAAATAATTACAACAAGGGCATTATAATTATTTAATTAAAATCTGTGCATGGGGGAAGATTATGGGTCTTTCCGGTTGCTACCCCATTTAGAGGATACTACCTCATTAAGCAGTTTAGCTGGAGTCAGCACTGAACTGTCCACATGCTCCATTTTATCTCTGAAACCTGTGCAGTCAGCAGCATGGCTGCATGCTCTGTCTTGCACTACAAGTGAAAGCAGGCGCACTCCCTAATAGCACTGGGAGACTTGTGGGGGTTTAACTACCCTAACCATCTCATAAACCTTCCTGGGACTGTGGAAGCTTTCTTGTGAAACATAATGTCCGGAGACTGTATTTGTGTTTATTCTTCTTAAGGCGCATAAGCACGTTTAATTGGCTGACACAGTAGTGCATGATGTATATAATGTCAAAACATTACATGAAAGACCATGGATATGAACAGCTGTAGTTTTTTCATGTTATTATTGAAAACGAATTTAAATTAAAAACATACCTAAAACCTCTGCCAAAAATACCAATAAGAAGAATTAGTTCTGTCTGAAAGTTTTTTTCCTGATGTTTCTAAGTTGAACATTTATTTATGTCAATTCTATGCCCACCAAACCTGAAGCCCACTTCATAGCAAAATATTAGGGTACCATTGTTTAATCATAAATGTCAGTTATATTCTCATACCTTCAATTTTCCTCATTGAACACGTGCACACACATATGGGTATATGTATACATACACACAGAAAGGAGAGGGAAAGAGGAAGGAGGGTGGGAGAGAGAGAGAGAAAAAGAAAGAAAGAAAGAAAAATTACAGTATTGCCAGTCACCGCAAAAGAGACTAGGAAATTGAGAGTCATGGTCATAATTTGTGACTTGGTTCCTCTTTCCTCTTACTTTGTAGTATTATTGATAAGTTATTTTGTTTTATTCTGCTCTGGCCCAATTTTCTAATTTACCTAGTTTCTAAAAATGTTTGAAATTACTCTGCTTCTAAAATCAGCTTGAAATAGGACATCAATAAACTCCCATCGGCACAGTTCCTATAAAAAATAAGACAATTAAAAGTGTGGGCAAGTAGTAGTTTAATAATAATTTTAATAGTATTTTCTTCTTGCCTCTAGGATGCGTTTTATTGTGTAATTTGTTGTTTAAATTTTCCATCCTCTTCTAATATTTGGACAATTTTAAAATTTTATGTATGAGCACAGTTTGATTAGATGAGACAATGACAATCAGTATACTGTGTAATGAAGAAATCTACCCCACCCCTTTCCTATGACCTTTCAGTCCCACCTTTACCTTTTCAAAATAATCACTTGTTTTTGTGATGTTGTTTTGGTTGGAATGTGAAACATTTCTCACAGGTGCCTGTATTTGAACACTCTCTCCCCAGCTGGTGATGTGGTTTGGGAAGTCTTTGGAAACTTTAAGAGGTGGAGCCTCACTAGAACAGGTGAACCCCTTGATAAGAGCCTTGAGGATTTCATAGCCTGGCCACACTTCTTGTTCACTCTAGCCTTCCAGGCTGTGCACAAATTTGACTAACCAGAATGTCGTATGTCCATATGTTTTCTTGCAGCCTCATCGTTTCATTCATCTTTCTACCTGAATAAAGCTCCATGTGTATATGGACCACAATTTCTGTATTCCTCTGCCCACAGGCATCTGTTTCCATAACTTGGCTATAATAAATATAAATATATAATAAATATAAATATAATAAATGTAAATCTTGCAACAATAACCATTTGTCTGAAAATATCTCTGTAGTATGTTGGCCTAGAATCCTTTGCATATATGCCCACCAGGATTGTTAGATTCCAATTATATGACATTTCTATTTTTAATCTTTTAGAAACCTGCATATTGATTTCCACAGTTTTTATACTATACTAGCTCATATTGCCAGAAAGCAGTGAATAAGCTTCTCTTTTACAATATCCTGGCCATCACTGGTTATTGTTTTCTTCACATTTCTAATTACATTCTGAGTGGAATTAGTTGGTATCTCAAAGCAGTTTTCATTTTTCATTTCCTTGTCTAAGGACTCTAAACATTTTTAGTGCACATTTATTGGTCATTTTGTATTCATTTTGAATAATGTTCATTTGCTTATATATTGAATGGATTATTTGGTTCTTGACTTCATCAGTATTTTATAGATAATTCTCCATCAAATGTGTCATAAGCAGGATTTTCTCTCAATCCATAAACTGGCTTTTCACTGTGGTGGTGTTCCCTTTGCTGTGCCAAAGCTTTTTAACATGAATTCCTTTTTATCTCCACTTATGCTTATTTTGTGGCTATCGGAGTCCTTTGTAGAATATCCCTCTCTATGCCCACCTACATACTGAAATATCTTCTCTCTGTTTTTCTCTAGTATTGGATGGACACTGGAAGAAGGAGAAAATAGGAAACAGGACAGGAGCCTACCACAGAGGGCCTCTGAAAGACTCTACCCAGCAGTGTATCAAAGCAGATGCTGAGACTCATTTACAAAATTTGGGCAGAGTACAGGGAATCTTATGAAAGAAGGGGGAGATAGTAAGACCTGGAGAATACAATAACTCCACAAGGAGAGCAACAGAACCAAAATATCTGGGCCCAGGGGTCTTTTCTGAGGCTGATACTCCAATCAAGGATATAATCTAGAACTCTTGCTCAGATGTAGCCCATGACAGCTCAGCATCCAAGTGGGTTCCCTAGTAAGGGGAACAGGGACTCTCTCTGACATGAACTCAGTGGCGGGCTCTTTGACACTACCCCCTCCGAGGGGGCAACAGTCTTGCCAGACCACAGAGGAAGACAATGCATCTAGTCCTGATGAGACCTGATAAGCTAAGGTCAGATGGAAGGGGAAGAGGATATCCCCTATCAGTGGACTTGGAGGACCCTATCAGTGGGCATGGGAGGAGAAGAAGAAGAGAGGTTGGGATTGGGAGGGAATGATGAAGGGAGCTACAATGGGATACAAAGTGAATAAACTGTAATTATTATAAAAAATAAAAATTTAAATAAAAATTGTTGTGTTTCCGTTAAGATCACTTTCTGTACTTTGAATGACATAATTTTTTGAAAGTATAGTATTAGGCTGCTGTACAGACTGGTGATTCATCTCTGAGAAAACTGAGGATGAACACAAAATTTTATATTTTATGTAACTTGAAGGATTTATAAAAATCAGGATGGTATCGGAGAGATAGCTCAGCAGTTAAGAGCACTTGCTGATCTTGAGGAGGACCAGGGTTGGATCCTCAGCACTCAAGTGGCAGCTTGTGTCTGTCTGTACCTTCAACTGCAGGGATCCAATGCTTTCATCTGGCCTCCACAGGTGCAAGTCACACATATGATACAGAGACATATGTGCAGGTAAAGTATCTTTACACATTAGAAATTTGAAAAAAATAAGAATTAGATGTCTTTCTCCCTAATAGCTTCATTCTTCCTCGGAGGATGTAAGTTATGGATGCCCACCATGCTCATGTGGTCAGTGGTGCTTGCAGTCAGTGTTTTGTTTTGTTTTTTTTTTCCATGAAGGAAGCACCAGGTTGGGAGAAAAACATGCGTCAGAGCATCTGGGGGAAATTGCAAAGGGAACGTGGGGTGACTATGATTCTATTTCATTGTATACACATAGGAAACTTTCAAGTAATACAATTTTCTTAAAAAGGATAGAGCTCTTCAGTTTCATGAGGTCCCATTCATTGATTGCTGATCTTAGAGCCTGTGCTGTTGGTGTTCTGTTCAGCAAATTGTCTCCTGTGCCAGTGAGTTCGAGGCTCTTCCCCACTTTTTCTTCTAACAGGTTTAGTGTGTCTGGTTATATGTTGAAGTCTTTGATCCACTTGGACTTTTTTTGTGCAGGGTGATAAATATGGATTTTTCTACATGTAGACATCTGGTTAGACTAATACCATTTGTTGAAGAGGCTATGTTTTTAGAGCCCCTGCACAGATGTAGCTCATGGCAGCTCAGTCTTCAAGTAAGTTTCCTAGTAAGGGGAACAGGGACTGTCTCTGATATGAACTCAGTGTCTGGCTCTTTGATCACCTCCCCATGAAGGGGGAGCAGTCTTACCAGGCCACAGAGGAATACAATGCAGCCAGTCCTAATGTGACCTGATAGGCTAGGGTCAGATGGAAGGGGAGGAGGGCCTCCCCTATCAGTGGACTTGGGAGGGGCATGAGAGGAGAAGAAGAGAAGGTGGGATTGGGAGGGGATGAGGAAGGGAGCTACAGCTGGGATACAAAGTGAATAAATGGTAATAAATTAAAAAAAATAAATAAATAAAAAGGAAAAAAAAGAATATAGCTCTGATCCTTTGATATCTTTCTAAAATGTAAGATTCTAGGAGTTCTGAGCCTTCCAGGTATGGCAGAACACACAGAAAACCAAACATGTAAACATTCTATTGGGATATTTCTTTTGTCTAAAACCAAACCATGTTACAGAAAAATACTGTTCTATTTACATCTATGAAATTACATAAGGTCTAAGTAGGAAATAAATCTATTGCTAAGGTCTTTATTTTAATAATTATTTCTTGCTATATAGTGTCATTAGTCCTTTCCAATAAATTCACGCACATTATAGCTTTCTCTCTTTCTCCGTGACTTAATCTGTTTAGTCATGGTGCCTCTTCCTGACACTTCGTACTTGTAGGAGGGTTAAACCTTTTGTTCACTCACCTGAAACCCCCTCTTTTCACACGTCTTTGCATTCTTAGACCTTCACAATTTTAGCTCCATATCTTTTATGAACTGAAATATCACAAATAAAGGGGCTTTTTCTTGCCTCATCTTAAAGCTCCAAGAGTAGAGGAACTATTTCGGTCCTACCTACTGCTAGAATCCCCTTCTCGGGCAAAGTGTGTGAACAAACAAATGGGGCTCCAGGTCTGCCAGGCTGTCTAAAATGTTCTCTCTGGTATTTTCCCTTTGTCCTGCATTGATAAGCTAAGAAATGGGAATTAATCATGCAGACTGGGAAAACTGGGAAGTACATCTATTACCTTAATGGCAGGGCATTATGATATGACTTTATTAATTTGCTTATGATTTCATTATTCTTGAGGTACATATTGGAGAATTATTGATACATGGCAACAAAGACAATTCTACAACAAAATAGAAGCCACTCTTTAATTATTAATCATTTTGAATTTCTTATATAATTCTCTCTGGGAAAGATGTACAAAATTGCTTAAATGCTTTACTTTATACTTCTGAAAATGTATTAAATTAAAACCACAAACACACTAGGAAATAGTAAAACAAATTAAATATTATTAGAAAATATAGCATTACAATTTGATTACACATACATCTGTATTATCTTTGTCCCTGCTCTGAAAGTGGTGACTATCTTGAACTAAAAAATACTCATCACTCATATTTATGTCTTTGAAGTTATATATATGACCTTGGTTCTCATTATTGCTTGCCTAGTAGTTGTTGAAAATAACTTGAATGGTGAACTCTATAAACAAATATGATTAAACAAATTGAAATTTAAACAATGAGTCTCATTGAAGCACTTTGGATTCTAAAATATGAAAATATGTATGCATATATATATATATGTAAAATTTGTTGCGAGAACATTCATGCTTGTTTGAATGCATTCTAACACAACTGGATGATAAAGACAGACGTCTCTCTCCAGACAACACCACCAGAACATGACTGCACAACTGTGAGAATCTGTTAGGCCGCATAACATGGAGGATATTGAGTGATCTAGAAAGAGCCCAGATACTCTTGAAGCTCTTTAAAACACAGAAGCTGAAGAAATGATGGAAGAATGAAGACAATAGCCAAGGAAATCTCTTACACAATGATCTGGCCTTCTAGCCTCTGAAATACCCCAGCTTTGGGCTGAGTTTATAGACGTAACCTCAAATGGCGTCATTCCCTCATCTTCTAAGTGCAGACATGCACACTGTCCTTAAATCTGGTGTTCACTGACCTCATGAACATTTCTCACGGGTGGTTTCCAATTTCTTCTATGTCAAGTGGTGACCTTAACATTCTATCTCAGGCGTACGGCTCTTAGAACGGAGGCAACATGATGAATGACTTTTCTTATAATCCTGGGTCATGGTTTATACTTTTCAGATACTCAGCTGATACTTTAGGTTTTTCAGTATGCCTTTTCCCCAGTTTTCTTTATGAATGATACTGCATTTTAATTTTCATCCCTTCTCACAGGAAAAGAAGCATGAAAATAACTTAATGAGCAAATGCAACTTCCGTGTTTCATGATTTGATACTATTGACAAGTTTCTTTGATATATTTTAAATTTAATTGAAGAAAAACACATGGAACTGTTTCTACTCTTACCATCTGAAAAATTGTCATCTTATGTATTGAGATGTTCATAGCTCAACCTTCCTAATCAATTTTAACTTAGTTCCAATCTTTTTAAATGACTTTATATTTAAGTGACTGAATCGTTCTCTCAACTTTGACCACAGGTTGGCCTTCCCATTTTCTATTTACTTTCCTAACTTCAGATACTTAGTATGAAACCAAGCTGTTCTATCCCAGCAAGCTGTCCTCAAACTGATCTTGATTATCAGAGATGGCGGACCAGGCTATAAATCTCATGGCATTAAAAAGACTGAAATCATCCCTAAGTTTTGTTCACATAAATTTCATACATGCCTAAGGGATTATTTTTATTTACTAAGATCTTAGCAATTCTAACATTTGGTATTTATTCTTGTTATCCATCTATTGGCTTTGGGAAGTTATATGTTTACCTAAGAAATTTGATATGCAGCAAGAATATACTCAAATAAGAGTTTCTGATGTTAATGAAAATTTACTTCATGGATACTGAACATTTTTCATTATTTGAACACTAAAATGCTAAGCACTACAGTAAAAATGTAAGCAAAGCTATTTCCTAAATTATTAATCTGTCTATTTAGGTATCATCTTTAGAACATTTTAGAATCAAAAACAACTAGGGATGTCAAATGATCGTCACATTTTACTATATTAAAGTACTGTCTATGTGTCTAATATTTATCTGAAAAGTAGTTTAGTCAATGTGACAAACTCATCCAAGCAATTTGGAAAATAATGGAAAAAATTCTATTAAGCTATTTTTTCTCTCGTGAGGCGTGGTTAATAGCAATTTAGAGCAGGTGAGAGCTAAGCAATTTAAGAATTCCCTTGTGGATTACCTTGACCTACTATCTTGGCGGTCTTGCAACATCCTTCATAAAAGTAACAGATGCTAAAGACTACTGGAAGGCTCTATATTGCTGTAAGTGTGTGTATAACTTCATCTGTTTGTAGTTATTTGTTTTTATAATATTCCTGTCAGAAAAGGAAAAAATACAGAAACAAATGACACAGATACAAATATGTATCTGTATATATACATTAGTTTGTATTTTAAATGACTTCACATAGAAGTCATCTCTCAGCCAGAGCTGAGACAGCTCACAGATATTCTCTTGAGTGACCTGGTTTGATAGATCTTCATGTTTGATAATGAAAAAGTATTTTGTCTTTGTTTTAAAGTGTATCCCGATAGCTTTGAATCACCATCATGAAATATCTCATACAATGAAAGCCATCCCTGTTGTCTTCACAACATTATTACCAACCTGATAGAATATACTCATGTAAGTAAAATTTTAAAGAAATCAATTAAATATCTACTATAAGTAGTTAACATGAGGTTAAGAATTTGATTTCCTTTAAAGCTTTATGGATCTTTTGCTGCTCTAGATTTGTGTTCGTAGATTTTCATAACTCAAATTTAAACCTAAATAAGTCCAGTCTAGTAAATGTTGCTTCCAGCTAGAATCAGCTGACATGGAGTACAATTTTAGCTTCACTATTACCTAACTGGGAATTTGTATAATCCCTGGAATTTACTGGATTTCAATTTCCTTATCTCTATAAGTGACAAGTGACTTTATTAGGCTGGGTTATGAAAGAATGTCTCCCTGTCCCAGAAGTCCTATGACTGAAAAAAAATTCTCAGCTGAACTGAGAAAAAAAATAGTTTGACATCAGTAAATTTCCATTTCCAGCTTTACTCCTTTCTGTAGTTTCAGGTGAATTCATACTACCCAAGGCTAATAGGGCACAAGGCTAACACCTACACTGCTTCTGACAAGAGTGACCTGCAGAACACTAAGTATGGGCAATGCACAATTTGTCCTGAAATAATCACAATTGTTATTAAGTGCAGCTTTAAAGCCCTCTACTGGCATTTCCTCTTCCTTGTCATATTGCCCTTTGTGATCTCCTTCACTGCTTTTAGTGTTAGGGTAAAGTAATGCACCCATGTGATCTCAATGCCCCAAAGTTAGAGGCAGGAAGATCCTAAGTTGGAAGCCAGCTTTGACTACATAATGAGACTGTCTTTGAGAACAGAGAGAATTCTGCAATTATAATAATGAAAATATACGTAATACTAGAAACTCTCATTTTTATATTTTTCAATTAGCTGACACTATATTTCTTTCTTTTTTAACTGTTTACAAGCTTGTCTTCTTCATACAGATACAATAGCCAAATGGTTGGGACACAGCTTAAAAAGCATCCACTTTACTAGGTACGATCATAATGTTTTATAAAATGGTGATAACGATGTCTACTTTCATGAACAAGTGTGTGACTGCTTCAGATTTTTGCTATGTCTACAAATGATAGGTATTTAACTTCTAACCATCTTGAGTGTGAAAATCTGCCATTTAAATATTTGCCTTCCTCTGAATAGTGGTAACTGGGTGTATTTAAACAGCATCCACATTTCCCATTCCTTCTTTTGAGGCATGCCCTTGTGTCACATCCTAATCTCGACTGTGCTGTTTGCCTTCTTTCTTAGTGCTAGCAGACATTCTTTATACTGAGGATAGCAACTTTCTTGTGATTGTGCTTTTGCTCTTTGTTTTCTGTTAGCCCAAGGACATTCTTAACTTTAATGTGGTCCAGTTATCATCTTTCTGGTTGCAGTTTGCACTGCAGGGATGTTCTTAAGGAAATTTGCCCCTACATCCTCCCTGGAAAGAAAACAGAGAAGCATGAAAGTTTAAAACAGTTTTAGATGAACTGAGTCTAAATCAGAGCTTGTGTGTTTGGTGGTTTTGTGATGTGAGACGATGTGATTCGTGATTTCACTTCAGGTTCCTTGTCTGTAAAATGTGCATGGTCTTAAAAGTACATACTCTGCAGCCTTGTTTTGACCATTAAACTGGGTAGTATGCAGAGACTTAGCATGGAGTCTGACACATGTTATACAAGTAAGCTATTGGGAGTTGCAAGACAGAAATGGTTTCAAGTGCTGTGAATAAAGGGTTGCTAGTGGGAGTTTGGTAAACAAGAATGCGGAAACCCATGCTAACAGTAGAAGATGGCCTCATGAGGTTTCAGAAGGAAAGGGGAGTGTTTCGAGTGCTGGGTTAGAGGTCATTTGTGTTTCATTCTGGCAAAGACTCTGAATACATTTTGCCCATGTACTGAAAGTTTGACTGGCTGGGGCTGAACTCAGAAGTAATGGAGTAATTTGTTTGATGGCGGAGAATCCAAGGCAGGGTATCATCCAGGCTGCAGCACACCTACAGTCACTGTTACTCATTAGCTTTATGGTGAGAGATAACAGAAATATATGAAGAATGTGCAGTATGGGGAGTAAGGAAATGTGAACAAATGTTTTTCGGAGAAAGCACCATCATTAGTAAATAAGGCCCTTGAAGAGAAATCTGTGTTCTGTACTAGGGCAATAGGAAAGGTGACTGGAGGAAATGGTTAAATCCGTTAAAGGCTACAACCTGTGAAATGATGAGATTGGCTCTGAGGAAGTTTCGTGCTGAAAAGCAACCACAGGATATTGTTTTTCTTGGTTCAGCCAAAGTAGACAGAAGTCACTATAGATGTGGTGGAGGGGACCCAAACTACACTTGTAGGTGGCAACAGGATTTGATGACGTTGTCCACACAGAATGCAAAAGTGTGTTATGGGGTTTGGGATGCTTGCATTGAGGGTCCCTAAAGCCACCAATGCCCAGGAATGTGTGACTGGATGAAACGTGTTGCAAGCAGTCTCTAAAAATGTATTGTGTGAAACTGTGAAAATGAAGCCTAATTTTCAGTGGAGAAACCAGGGTGCTACATATGTCAGAACTGTGTGTCATCTGCTAATGAAATCACAGAGTTGAGTATAAGGTAGAGGGTACATGTTTCATAAATGGCAGAGCTGGAGAGGTGAGCTGCCCAGTCTTCTTGGATGCTAGATAACGTCATGAAGATTAGGTGCTGGGGGTTCTGCTGGGTTTCAATCTTGTTTGACCTGATTTTTTTTTTCTTGCTATGCATCTATTCTTATTCTTCCTTTTTGAGTTGGAGTATTGTGTGTCATCATATGCTAAAAGTGTGTATATAAGTAATGTATATATACATTATTTATTCTTTGAGAAGTTCATGCGTTCACCAATGTATTTGGATCATGTTCACCTCCTTTTCCAACACTTCTTAACAGTCATGTAACCATGGTTGCACCAGTGGGTCCCGCTTGCTTTGCACATCAGCAATGCAGTACTCAGGGTCTACATCTGAGTAAGACTGATGATGACCATCATCTTCATCACCCCTCCCCGGCAGCCTGCATAGCAACTTCCAAAACTTCAAAATCTGGCCAGCAGGATGAAACAGCCAGCTCAATCCCAGCGTGGTTCCTCTTTAAACCACAACCAAATCGTGGAGTTCCTTAAGCAAAAGGATGTTTCCATCCAGTCTGTGCTATTTTTGGATCCTTAGAGAGCTTTCTAGGAGGTAGCCCACCTACGACACTGAAATTTTTATTGAATAACCTCTATCTGCTAGGGTCAGCTTTTTCCACCCACACAAGGTAGCTCCATTCAATATCCACTTGTATTTCATTTTTTCTAATCAGTTCCTCAATTATTAGGTTTTCTTAAGGCTTTTAAAGACATATTTATTTTTGGTTGACCCTGCTCTTATCCTTTCCTTCCCATATCTTTGTATCCTCTATAGCCTTAATTTTTAAATTTTTCACTGGGCTCATGGTTGAAATTTCTTTGAATCACAGAAAAAGTTCCTTGTAGAATGTTGAAATTTTTAAAACTATGGGTGTCTTGAAGTTAGATTAAATGCAGTTTTCATTGTGAAATGAATCTGAAGCTTTTAGGACTATGACTGGAATACTGTGGATTTAGTGGTATGATTTAAAGTGATGTGTTTGGTTGTCAAGTTGACAAGGGTAGACTTGTGATAGTCTTGAATGTGAACTTCATGGCTTTTGAATCACCTAGATGAGGTGGCTCTGGACACTTCTGATAGGATGTTTCCAGAGATGAATGGCCAAGAGGTGAAGGCCTGCTCCAAATGTGGGCAACCATCCTGTGCACCAGAGTCCCAGACTGAGTTGAAAGAGAAAAATAGAAACTGAGCAGCACACCGTTGTTCACCTTGCTTTGCTTATCAACTGGCTATGCAGTCACTGCCATCATCTTCCTGGCACCATGATCTCCTGGTTAGCTTTAAGGGTCCGCTTGACCTAGTGTCACCTAGGAAGAGAAGGAATTATCGAGATCAGGTTAACTGGTCAGACTCTCTGTAGGAAATTGATTGTGGCAGCATTGTCTTCCTCTGTGGCCTGGTAAGGCTGCTCCCCTCTCAGGGGGAGGTGATCAAAGAGCAGGCCAATCAGTTCATGTCAGAGACAGCCCCTGTTCCCATTACTGTGGAACCCACTTGGTCACTGAACTGCCATGGGCTACATCTGTGCAGGGGTTCTAGGTTATCTCCGTGCATGGTACTTGGTTGGAGTATCAGTCTCAGGAAAGACCCCTGTGCCCAGATATTTTGGTTCTGTTGCTCTTTGTGGAGCTCCTGTCCTCTCCAGATTTTACTATTTCCCACTTCTTTCATAAGATTCCATGCAATCTGTCCAACGAAATTGATTGTAAAGAGACTGAGCCCTCCGTTCCTTAGGTTGGCCCCTGAGTTGTATAAGAATGAACAAAACTCGTAAGCACACCAGGATATACGTGTTTATTTTCTCCCTGCTCTTGAGTGTGGAAGTAGTGCTTGGAGTTCTTGCTTTCATTTCCCCTACCTGAAAGATTTTCAATATAGGAATGAATGTGTATAACAATCATCAGAATGAAGAAGCAGAATATAAGGAGTGCTTCAGCAGCTCCCATGTTCTACTCTGGCCACTGCCCGACTTCTTGCAGTTTTCCCTGAGGCTAATCCACACTGTCTTCACTCTGAAGCCCTGACATACTGGATCTTCCACTACAGTTAATAATAGGTTGCTTGATTCACTTTATAAGTTTAAAATCTCGGGGCCTAAGCATTTAGTACTAACTAAAACGGCACTATTTTAACACTATTTTAATTCAGTACTACAGTTTACTGTGTGACCATGCAGTGTTATGGTGAGAAGGGAGAATCTTTATTATTCTTTATTTTGAATTGAGAAAATTGAAAGGAAATAACTTAGCCAAAGTATGAGGATTAATAGAGCCTTACAAAGGTTACAGCACACACACACACACACACACACACACACACACACACACACACAAAGGCTGATTCTAAAGCAATACTTTTATTCTCCCACTCTCCTACAGATATATGTGATACTGTGGAAATAATTCCTTCTGCTTTTCCTCTATAGCTTCCTGTTAGAGATTCCCTGCAGTAACTTACCAGATATTTGGCTCTGTAGAAGAGAACAAAAGAAACCAATTAGATGTCGTGGTCTCGGTAAGAACAAGCATTTTAGAAATACACAGAACTTTTCTGATTCAGTGCTGGAATCTGTGGCTTTTGTTTTTTTCTTTAAAACTGTATAAATCTAATGTTTAGCTATAGGTCATAGCATCTGTTTCAGTCTTCTGCTGGGTAGAGCCTCCCGGAGGAGAGTTATGCTTGGCTCCTGTCTGCAAGCATAGCCAGGTATCATTAATAGTGTCAGGGGTTGGCTCTTTACAGTGGAGTGGCGCTTAAGTCCGACAGCCATTGATCGACCATTCCCTCAATCTCTTATCCATCTGTATCCCTGCATATCCTGTAGGCAGGGTAAAATTTGGGTTGAAAGTGTTGCTGGGTGGGTTGCTCCTCATACCTCCTCTGGAAGCCCTTCCTGGCTAGGAGGTGGCCACTTCAGTCTCTATATCATCTGCTGCTTGGAGTCTCAGCTAGAGTCACCCTCATATCCTCCGTAGAGATAAGGAAGTCTTGTGGACAAGTCGGGGAAGTACAGGGGGACCCAAAAGGGACAAGAACTCCACAAGACCATAACAGTCAACTAACCTAGGCCTATGGGAACTTACAGAGACTGAAGCACCAATGAAAGAACATGCCTGAAGTGGACTTAATCCCTCTACACCTATGTAGCTGATGGGCAGCTTGGTCTTCCCTTGAGTCCCTAAAAATTTGAGTGGGGGTTCTCTCCAACATTGACTCTGTTGCTTGCTTTTGCATCACTTTCCTCTAGCTGGGCTGCCTTGTCTGGCCTCAGCTGAGAAGAATGCACTTAGTCCTGATGAGACTAGATGCGCTGGGATGTGTTTCTAAGGAGAAGGGGAAGGGGGAAAAAGGGGAAAGGGTGATAGGTGGGACCCAGAGAAGAGGAGGGAGTCTTCAATTAGGATGTGAAGTGAATAAATGAATAAATAAACAAACAAACATTAAAAACCCACATAGATCTGAAATAACTTCATGAGTTGTTCATGTATGGAGCATTCTTGTTTTATTTTGCAGTGGTTCTGGAGATTGTACTCAGAGCCTCTACTATAACAGGGATGCTCTTGAGGTACTGAGACCTAACCTTAATCTGCTTCTGAAATCTTTTTATAAATAAAGTTAACGTACAGTTAGGTCATCATATTTTATAAGATGCATTAATTATGTTAAATATTAACCTCAATTTTTGTTAAGATATCATCACATATTAACCTATAAAATAAGGCATTTAAAAGTGATTCCAATTAATATGAGAATCACTGAATAAATAGTGATATCATCTAGTAAATAGATGTACATCATCAGAGATTAATTGGGATTTCATTAGGGGATGTCTCCCTGGTTTTGTGTTTCTATGGGATACAACCTATGGTTGTTCTCTGCAATAACCAGTCATCCATCCCTGCAGTTCAAGTATGGGATAGCATGTTGATGCTAAAATAGAAGTTTTCTCAGTATCAACTCTCATAATATAATTCCTGATCCATTAATATGCCAATCTTTGTGCCTTCAATTGGCAAAGACTTTAAGAGGGAAGAAAAGCTTATTAAAATTAATTTTTCCCTAAGGACTTATTCTGGGTTTTTACATGCATTACACAAGCAAAATTGCTTTTTAAAACTCTTGTCTCTGTCACCCTCATTGTATTACACATCTTGGTAACTTTCACACCCTGCATAATACAGTGGTTCATTAGGAGTCACTGAAAGAAAATATTTTTCTTAAGAGTGCATTAGAGCATTTGAAAGTAACTTCACACCATTTTTAAAAATGAGATGTCAGTTGTGAGTAACCAGGAAGCAAAAAGGGTCATTTAATGATAATGCAAGACTCTCTCAGTGACAAGATTCCAGAAATGAGAATTCGATGGGCTTCGAAACTGGAGCATTATTTTCCTATAATAAATCTTTAATATTTTATTTTATTGACTTTAGCTATTAAATGATTAGTAAATGCTTGTATTTATTTTTAAATATTAAAAAATAAATTATGCAAACTTAGTAATAATATCAAAGGAGAAAATTTAATATTTCTACATTATTGCTGCCAAATGATCCTTATGCAGATAACACAGATCTGGGTGTAATGAGAGTAAGGCTGGAAATAAGTAGGACAAATTTTTAAAAGTTTTATGTGTTTATTTGGTTTGTTATTAAAGGAAGTGAAACGTCAGACTTGCATTTCAGTATTACCCTTGTGTAAGTCATATGAAAGCATATAGCTCAGTGGATAGCTACACTACAGACATAGAATTAGCATCATTAGACCCCTAAGAACAACAATGAAATCATGCACAGATATAAAAGCCTAATGAAAATAATCCCCTAATTTTTCTTTTCAGAAAAGCCTATTTTAAAAATCACATACAGTCACACATGTACTTAGGTCCTAAACCTATCATTAGATAAAAATCACACTCTGGACACATACATACATATATACATGTAAATTTTTGAATCTTTACAATGAGCTATACACTGTAAGATCACCAAGTGAATTTTATAATCTCAACATAGAAAGAAACCAATATTACCTTTTAAGTTGTTCCTTAACTTAATTAGATTAAATATATCTGAGTGACATAAGGAATAAAAACTGGGGACAATTTTCTTTTCTGGATGAATTTTAAAAAATCTGCTGCCAAAATAATTTTTCTATCTTACAAACTTTCAAATAAACATTTAATGAAGTTCAACATAGCCTAAGGTTTTAATGTAAAGAAGTGGGTCTCTGATTCTTGTGCCTGCTCCTGTGTCTCTTTTCCATTTGGGGTTGCTTGTCCAGCTTCAATGTGATAGTTTTCGTTTTATCTTATCACATTTTATTTTGTTATATTTGGTCATTTACTCCTTGAAGCCTGTTCTTTTCTAATGAGAGGCAGAAAAAGAGTGTTTCCAGAGGGGAGGAGATGTGAGGTGGAATGCGGAAGAGTAGAGGGAGTGGAAAATGCATTCAGCATATATTGAATGAGAAAAGATTCTATTTTCACCAAAAGAAAAAAAAACATAAGTGTAAATGAATATATATTATATTAAATATATATTTATATGTATATTTAAATATATATATTTAAAAAAGAAAGGAAAGGAAGGAATAAAGAAAAACTACAGGGACTCTGTGGGGGATTCAAATTTGTGCAGAAATACAGAATGAAAGGGTCAAAAATCAGCAGAAAATCCAAGTATGTGTCAGGGGAGAACACAGATTTGAGTTAAATAATCTACTAGTTTAGTTTTCAGAGTGAGTTTCAAGTTCAGAGGGAATTGGTTAACTAATAATTCATATCATGTCTGTAGGCAAAATTCTTATGTTCAGCGTCCACCCACCATCCATCAATTGTGTCAACATGATTAGAGGATCAATTCCTGTGATGCATCACTGGCCAAGTGCCACGGCTTCATTTCCCACCCACCCCAACCCTGCAAGCAGAGCACCACTGTAGACTGAAGAATTTGTAGACTGGGTTGGTGTTTCTATTCTCTTTCGGTAGCGTGCAGAGTACATCTGGGAATCAAAGGCACTAGCATGGAGGGGTGAAGGCTCAATGAAAGCAGCAACTCAATTTCTCCATGTTCAATGAGTTGTGTCAGTGCTGTCTTAAGCAATGAAGACTTGCTTATAGTCTGTGGAGAGCAACCGGTAGTCTTGACAATAGCCTCTTGAATTGTTTGGGGATTTCCATGGAAACCCAATGGCCAATAATTCAATTATATGAAACCAAACCCTGGTACTGGAGACTTTTTTTTTTTTTTTTGATGATAAGAAATGTCCAATTGAGATTGTCTCCTCTGTTATTTGGCAATTTCATGTAGATTACCTTCATGCTTGAACATATTTTAGGAAGCTTCTATTGTAGTAGGTTTCTTTACTAGCCCTTCTTCATTTTATCTGCCTTTCCCCATGCTCGCATTTGGCCAGAGGATGGCAGAGAATCATCTCATAACTGTGACCGGCATTCCATCCCCATTCCCCACCATTCTATGGGAGCTAAATAAAGAGAAATGTCAAGTCTTCCAGCATATTGCCTATCTCCATCCTTCCTGTTTGAATAGAAAGATATTAAGGATATATTTATTTACCTGTTTATGATCTACTCATTTTTACAGTGTTTCTTTTGCAGAAAGTATTTAGTTTCATAGAAATGTTGCCAAAATAGTAACATATAGCACCTATCTAGCTTCCTCTGTTGTAGTCATCATATATAACTATGGTACATTTGTCAAAACTAAGAAGTTAAAGTTGACATGCTCACTAAGGATCCATACATTTTCTTATTTTTCATGATACAGATATTTTGTGGAATAACTCCTTAGTGGTGTGTAGAATGACTTTCAGTTTTGGTTATCTGATGCTTCTTCATTTTTTTTTTTGACTCAGATTATAAAATAGAATCTCAAAGAACTTATACTTTCTTCTCTTTGTATCATAAGGTCAACCATTGCTGTTTAATTCAATTGAATTTAGTTTCCAGACAGAGAGACAGAAAGAGAGAGAGAGAGAGAGAGAGAGAGAGAGAGAGAGAGACTTCTTGTTACACAACCTATAGTGAAATACTTGTCTTTTCTTAGACTCATGAAAACAATTAAAGACCCAAATGAGGTCAAGACATTTTTGTGGACTAAAGAGAGATAAATGTGGCCTAAAAAATTCTGAGTATTGTTTTCTGGAGTTCCAACATGGTTTAAACTATGTTAAAAAAGTTGGAATTTTCTGCTATTCTAAATTGGCATCTTATGAATTTTTTGATCCAAGTAAGAATGAATAAGATCAATAATTTTTATATTTTATCTTCTGTTTATGGGCTCCCTAAACTTAATGAGCCTTCTAAGTTAGAATTTGCATCAAAAAAGGTAATGAATAATTCAATGTTTGCTAAGGATGTCCTGACAAATGGAAGGTAGATCATGTCTAAAACTATATTTATATTGTATGATATTAAATAAAAATATGTTTTAATTTCTATTGCTATTTCAAAACCAGTGTTGGTATCGTCTGACTGGATTAACAGGTATATTTTGGAGCCAGTATACTTGAGAGGTTCAATTTTTTTGTACCTCTTCTTTAGCAATGAAGGCACTTAGTATAGTTCCTTCCCTTTGATGTAACATTAGGTTGGCTTAAGGCACACAAAATCCTAAAAAGTAGTTTTGCATCATGGTGAATCTTCTGTAAAATACTGTGTCTTTAACAGTATTTCTGTGTATTATATTCTACTATTGACAAAGTGCAGGACTCTTTCAAGGAGTAGGAATATAGTGGTTTGAAATACTCTTACTGCTTTTCACAGTCTTGTTATTTAGTATTTCTCAATATTCCAAAATTAACATTTAGCTTCATTTTAAATATGTTTATTTATTATTATTGTATGTGTTCATATATGTATCTGAACACACATATATTGCACATTCTGCATGTGGTCAGACAATACCATTGGGAGATAGTTCTCTCCTTCACCTTGGGGTCAGGGATCAAACTGAGGTCACCATGTTTTTATCTACTGAACCACCTTTCTGGTTTCCTAAGACTGAACTAGTGTTTATTTTTCACAACATATCTTCTTTTTCTTCTAATTTATTTTACTCACATCAACTCCCTGTTTACTTTTTAGATATCAAGCCTCTGCACCTAAATTCTCCCTTACTAATAATGACTTTTTAGAATCATAGATTGTTTCTGAAACTGGAAAGTTTCATACCTATTGTGGAATTTTATGGCTGTCCAAACCATTTATTTAATAACCTTAAATTTTATTTATCATCATTCTCTAAACATGAGAAATCAAAATATTATAAATGAACTTATTAAAAATTTGTAGATGGGGTTATGAAAAACTGTGTGTCTAGATAAGAGGTGCTTGTGTGACATTTGAAATGGTAGGATTTGCCTGAATATTGTATGTGTAGGAGAAGGTATAATCAAAACTGCCACTTTTTCTATGAACCAAGGGATCCAAAAGTCTGTACACAATGGTGCCATAATAAATGTATACTCCCATATAAATGTATACTCCCATAAAAATCTAGATTTCCAGTTCCCACCAAGACATAATATCTGCTCTGTCATCTAAACTCTACCTAAATGCAAAGATTACTTGTGACCCATCTACTTTCTGATGAATGAAGAGAACAATGTTTTTGAAGGCCTTACAAGAAAAATGGGACAGAGTTGGATCTCTTTCAATGGGAAGGTAAATACGGAAGATGTGAGGAGGGTAAAGAGGAATGTGTGACACAAGTGAAATAACAAGGAAGTAAAAATAGGGGACTCTTTAAGGTAGGCTAGGAGAGTTAAATAAATAAATGGGGAGGTAAAATAGTAATAAGAATGTCTTGAAATTCCACTAGGAAGCCTAGAATTAACTATTTATGTAAAACAACAACAACAATAGTAATGACAAACTATGATGTACATAATTCCATGTATGTAAATAGTTTTAACGAGTTTTTCTTATCTGAGTTGGTGATGTTCTCTCCAAGAACTAAAGACTTCCTAACAAAACCCCCAGTATGAGACATGAAAAGTCCTCTTTTGAGTTGTTGGCCAGGGTTTTCCAAGAGATTTCCAGGGCTTTTTTCCTTCGTTACCCACAAGAGGTAGAAGGTAAGTTTCTTTTGCTGCACACACTATGCCCATCATAAGGGTCCAGAGATCCCTGAGCTTTAACTAACCTAAATGTCCCCTCCCTGAAGAATTAGATTCTATCCTACCAAAGGAGGGAGGCAAACAACAATTGTAACAATTCTAATGTCTATGAACCATATCAACTACTAGCCATTATAACCATTAGGGGACAGTAGTGAAATTCATACCTTGAAATCCTCAACATCTTTCCAACTGTACTCATGAATGCTCAGTAAGAAAGAAACCATGCCTAGTACTACAAACCTAGATAACCACTCAGTGCTAATGAGATCATGGGTATTGGAAGATCTACAACCTCTGATTAATTATCTAGAATACTCCTTAACAACAATCCACAAATGTTTGTCATTATATCCACAAATATCTGTAGTCTGTACTTCTTTGTGTGTGTGTGTGTGTGTGTGTGTGTGTGTGTGTGTGTGATGCTTTCTTTCTTTTTTATATAATTTTTTAATATTAATCACAGGTTATTTACTTTGTTTCCCAGCCGTAGCCTCCTCCCTCATTCCCTCCCAAACCCACCCTCCCTCTCTCCCTCCTCTCCTCCCTGCCCCTTTCCAAGTCCACTGATAGGGGAGGTCCTCCTCCCCTTCCATCTGACCCTAGCTTATCAGGTCTCTTCAGGACTGGCTGCAATGTCCTCCTCTGTGACCTAGCAAGGCTGCTCCTCCCTTGGGGGGCGGGGGGAGATAAAAGAGCTAGCCATTGAGTTCATGTCAGAAATAGCCCCTGTTGCCCTTACTAGGGTACCCACTTGGATACTGAGCTACCATGGACTACATCCAAGCAGGGGTTTTAGGTTATATCCATACATGGTCCTTGGTTGGAGAAACAGTCTCATAAAAGATCCCTGTGCCCAGATATATTTGGTCCTTGTAGTCTGTACCTCTAATCAAGGAAACTTCTCTTCACAACAGACAGAGACTACCATAGAAAACCACAACTAACTCAAAATACATGCTTGTGGAGGCCAGTCTTGTTGGACATGGCTATAAAACACTCCCACACTTAAGTCTCCGGGAACATTGCAGAAGAGGGGGCTTGAAAACTGTAAGAGCCAGAGATTTTGTTGTGAGATGAGTCTCCTAGTACTATTAGAACCAACACTTGTAAAGTCTCACTAACACGATTGCCCAAATGTGAGTTCAACAGGGCAAACTTTCATGTACATGACATGCATGTGGGAAAGCTCTTGAGGGGCTACCCTACACTAAGAGCTGTAGGGAACTAAAGAAAAGCAGGAGTAGGAGAGGTGTCAAATGGTAACCCCTGAAAACACACATACAAGTAACATTCCACAGACTGAACAGGTTACAATTAGTAGCACAATGTATACACTTACATGTATGTAAAAAAGCCCATGAATTTGAAGAAGAGTGAAGAGCGGTATACAGGGAAGTTTGAAAGAAGAACAGGAAAGGGAGAAATCCAATTAAATTATAATCTCAGAAAACCATTACAAAAACAAAAAAGAGAAATAAGTATTTCTGGGGTTATGCTTAATTTGAATAATAGGTTTTAAAATTGTAGAGCATTCATTTGAATATTCAAATTATTCAAAATATTTGTGCTTCAGCTTGGGTCTGGAATGTCTTCCAAAGTCCCCTGTGGGACAAGGGTACAGTTCTCCCACCTGAAATTGTTCAGTTCAAAGACTGTGGAAACTTTGAGTGGCTGGGCCTTCTGGGGAATCTTCAGTCTTGTTGGACATGGCTATAAAACACTCCCACACTTAAGTCTCCAGGACTTCAGGCCGCTTAGGGTTTACCTGTAAATAAAACTGTAGCACTCAGGTAACCTCTTTCTTTTTTCTTTCTTTTCTTTTTTTTTTTTTTTTTTTTTTTTTTTTCTTATTCTCTCTCGCGAGTCTTAGCCATAGGACTTAGGTTTTGGTATGGCATATGCTGTCATCAGGCTCAAAGCAACACAATCAACCTACAACGAAATAAACTGAGACAAAAATCAGCATTCTCCCTTTCAAAGCAGATTGTCTCAGGAATTGGTTATAATAATTTAAAACTGATAAACATGATTTTTCTGCCATGAATTGTAGGCCTACTTACCAATGCATCTATTGTCTATTCTACAATGAATCATTTTCTAACTTTAGAGAACCCGGACCATTAGGCTATAAACAAAATCTTATGTTTATAATATGGAAGATGGGCATTAGAGCCAGGGTTCTGAGGTATTCAAAATACGTAGCTTGGCTGGGAAGCATTCTAAGTGAAAAACTTTGTCATGGCCTGAACCACAAGTCAGAGGTAACTACATTCATTCCGTACTCCCAGCTGTCAGCTCCATCCTCCTCCTGCATAAAAATAAACACATCCGCACAATAAAGACCTTCATGAAAGCAATGTAGCAACTCAAGGAAGCATTGTTATCATGAGCTAATCATACCCTTGGGGGATTAGAGACACTTAGCTGCACCCAGTGTCTGCTAGCACCTGAGGGCTGTGATTATTTCCTGATAACCTCCTAGGCTGTCAGGCCTTGAAGATTAATTAGGTAATATTCCGCTTAGTAATACCATGTTTGGAGAGTATTTTGGAAGTTTCATCTGCAAACACAATGTATGAGACATACACAGACACAAGCACACGCATGCTATCGGCACTACATTTAATGAAGAGCATTTTTTCCAAATGAACTTGGGTTTTAATAACTGAGAGAAGAAAAAAAATAAAACCCATAGAGTCCAAGAATTAAAGCCCGAGGCTCTACTTTAACAATGGGATATTCTGATAAATTTGACCCCAGAAAACTTTGTGAGAAAGTGACAAAAATTACCTACTGTATTTTATTTGCACCCATTAAGTGCTTGCAACATGTCAATCATTTATATAAAATTCTTGTTGTTTACAAAAAAAAACACCATAAATATAAACACATAGAATTAAGCAATAAGGCTAGCAAAAAATACATTAGTTTGGAAAACTTTGTTGTAATAAAACTTGTAATAAGGAGAAATATAAAATCTTAGAAACATACTTAAAAACTGAGGATTACTTGGCAGTTCAACCTATTGAGTTATTTTAAATATTTAAATCAATAAAATCTTTCATTCTTATTCATATTCCATATCCCAAACACAATTTATTGTAACAGGTAAATTTACCTACCAATAGATTGAATGTAAATGTCTAGAATCTCATGAATAAGAATTATATTAATACATGAATGAATCTCTTACAAAAATTTCTGTAAAATTGAAAATATTCATAACTATCATTTTCAAAAATACCAGAAAACTAAGAGAAGTAGTTAAAATGTATTTCTTTGCTTTCTCCTGGCAACAAATTTAAACAAATTAGATCACTTGATTGATTATGTACCTTATCAGATTTTAAAGTTTCTAATTTTAGTTAATAATGTAGTATGTTCAGTGATATCTTAGAGGGATGGGACTATAAAAAAATTCAGAATTTATACCAATAAGCCAAACATGAGTAACAGGACTAAGAATTTGAATTAATTTCTGAGAGAGAGAGTATACAGATTTTGTTCTTGTTGGCATCATCAAAACACCAGCAAACAAAGCAGGATTTATGAAGTAACCATATCCATCACGTGCACAGAGATGCACATGCCTAGAGAAAGCCTCAGATTCTACTGCAGCCTCAAATGTACAGGGTATGCTTCCAAAATCACATTTCATCACATATCCAAAAGAAGGAAAACATATATTTGTTTGGGAAAGAGAAATAAAAAAAAATCTTCTGAACCCAGAAATCTCCACAGAGGCAGGAAAGAAAGAAAGAAAACAAGTTTGTTATTTAATTAGCACAAGCTCTGAATGGGATGCCCCTCAGGACACTCCTCAGACTCTGAGAAAGACCAAAAAAAATATTCCTGCTTTCACAGCCAAGGAGACAGATCGTATTCTAGTCACATATTCAAAGTAAACAATGTTCCTTAAGAGAACTTGACAGAACCATTTATCACGAGGTTTAGTATAATTTTGCCTAGTAATTGGAGTCATAGAAATTGAGGCAAACATCTCCATGACAGAAGGGAGTGCTGAACTTGGAGTGATGCACCTCCAGTAAAGTTCCCATCCATTCACAGAATGTGGGAAGGAGGTTTGCTGTCTCCCTTGATGTCTAAATGCCAAAGAGATGCCTCCCAAGCCTCAGAGAAACACATTTTCGGATTGTAAAACTGGCAAGAGGCTTTTAAAATGATTTGGGCAGAGAATGAATTACAAATCAAGCTTGAAAGAGAAAATGTTATAAGAAGTGATGGGGAAAATGTCTGTCCTAACTTTTCCAGTAAGACTATTCTTAGCCTGCAAATTTCATGATTTCCTTGCTTTTAATAGCTGAGTGGTATTCCATTGTGTAGATCTGCCACGATTTCTTTATCGATTCTTTGATGGAGAGACATCTGGGTTGTTTCAAGTTTCTGGCTATCATGAATAAAGCCTCTGTGAATCCAGTTGGGCAAATGTCCATGAGCTATGGTGAGCATCTTTTGGGTATATGGCCCAGGAGTGGTATAGCTGGGCCTTGAAGTAGAGCTGTTCCCCATTTTCTGAGAAAGCGCCTGATTGAATTTAAGGACCATTTAAGGACCTTAGAGAGGACCTAGGCTCCCTGTTCAGATGTAGCCGATAGGCAGCTCAGTTTCCATGTAGATCATCTAGTAAGGGGGCCAGGTGCTGTCTCTGATATGAACTCTGTTGCCTGATCTTTGATTACTTACCTCAGATGAGGTGAACTTGCCAGACCACAGGGGAAGAGGATGCAGGGAGTTCTAATGAGACTTGATGGCCTGAGGTTAGTTGGTAAGGAAGGAGGGCTCCCCTTTCTCAGGATTAGGGAACAAGGATTGGGAAGAAGACAGACAGAGGGTAGGACCAAAATGTAACATGATTAATTTAATAAAAAAGAGTATTCTTAACTTAAAAGTATTTATCCTTGAAATAACATATAGTATTCTCATAATAGCATATGTGTAAAGAGCATAACCAGGAAGTTCCCTGAATGTATAGCCTTGTATATGTATACATACAAGGATATATATATCCATATATCTATACCTATTATATATATATATATATATATATATATATATATAATGCAAAGGGAATGAAAGAAGGGAGAAAGAAATGGAATGAGAAAAAATAAAGGAGGAGAGATACGAGTGAATGAGAAATATGAATGGTGTACTCTCCCCTTCTCCATGAACACTTAAGGGAGATTCAACCTTGGAAAAAAGGTAAAGATGTCCATAGGCTCGTTCCACTGATGAGAGTTTTGCAGTCACAATAAACTCTCTTCCAGTGTGAAATGCAAGTTAAAAAGACAAACTACGAAAGTGGGAGATCAGGCTATTATTATGGAATAAACCAGCTTTCAAGATATAGACAACTTGTCCACAGCCATTCAGGTGTCTCTTAACAGAAATGCAAAGTAGCCAAAAATGTAAAGGGCAAATTAATATTAGATTATTTTAAAATCCAATCATGCCCACTGTGAAATTATTAACTAATGTAACACTCTAGGAAACAAAAACCCACATTTGTTTTTTTCTGTATTACAAAAGATAAAATGAAGGTATGCATTAAACATTTTATATACTTCAGAGAAGGTACTAAATATTATGTTAAAACCTATTTTTAAGGTGAGTGTTCTGAGCCCATTATCAAGATTGTAACAGTTTTTAATCCCAATGTTTTTCATTTATTAACCACAATCTAATTTATTAACATAACTTAACAAATAATTTCCAAATTTTTTGTGAACATTTTTTTTATTTTTTATTAATTAGTTTATTCACTTTGTATCCCAGCTGTAGCCCCCTCCCTCAGCCCCTCCCAATCCTATCCTTCCTCGCTCATCTCCTTCCATGCCCCTCCCCAAGTCCACTGATACTAGAGGTCCTTCTCCCCTTCCGTCTGGCCCTAGCCCATCAGTCTCTTCAGGACTGGCTGCATTATTTTCCTCTGTTGTCTGGTAAGGCTGCTATCCCTTCTGAGGGAGGTGATCAAAAAGCTTGCCACTGAGTTCATGTCAGAGACAGTTGCTGTTCCCATTACTAGCGCACCCACTTGGACACTGAGCTGCCACGGGCTACATCAGTGCAGAGGTTCTAGTTTATCTCCATGCATGGTTCTTGGTTGGAGTATCAGTCTCAGAAAAGACCCCAGGGCCCAGATTTTTTTTTTTATTCTCTTGCTCTCCTTTTGGAGCTCCAGTCCTCTCCAGGTCTTTCTATCTCTTCCTTCTTTCATAAGATTCCCTGCACTTTGCCCAAAGTTTGGCGATGAGTCTCAGCATCTGCTTTGATACCCTGCTGGGTAGAGTCTTTCAGAGGCCCTCTGTGGTAGTCCCCTGTCCTGTTCCCTCTTTTTTCTCCCATTTCTGATGTCTGTCCTGTTTGCCTTTCTGAATGAGGATTGATCATCTTTCCCAGGTCCTCCTTCTTACTTAGCTTCTTTAAGTGTAAAGATTTTAGTATGTTTATCCTATATTGTATGTCTAATATCCACTTATAAGTGAGTATACACCATGTGTGTCTTTCTGCTTCTGGGATAGCTCACTCAGGATGATCTTTTCTAGTTCCCACCATTTGCCTGCAGATTTCATGATTTCCTTATTTTTAATTGCTAAGTAGTATTGCATTGTATAAATGTACCACAATTTCTGTATCCATTCCTCAGTTGAGGGACATTTGGTTTGTTTCCAGATTCTGGATATTACAAATAAAGCTGCTACAAACATGGCTGAGCAAATGTCCTTGTTGTATACTTGGGCATATTTGGATATATACCTAAGAGTGGTATAGCCGGTTCTTGAGGTAGCACTATTCCTAATTGTCTGAAAAAAGCATCAGATTGATTTCCAAAGTGGTTGTATTCCACAAGGAATAGAGGAGGGCTTTCCTTTTTTTACACCTTCTCCAAGATGTATTGTCACTTGAGCTCTTGACCTAAGCCAGTGAATAATAATTTTTAAGTGTTTCATTGTAATATATTAACTTTACAAAACAAGGTGTTTCATATGACACTTTCATATATGCATATATTTATTATATCCTATTCACCTTCCATTATCCATGTATTGCCATCTTACTCTAAGAGATGGGAATATTTCTTAATCCTTCTAAGTAGACCTGTGCCTTCTTTCTCCTCCCACTAAACTGTAGTCTGTTTTTAATGACTTGTCTTTTCCTTACCTGCATTAAAGCATTTTTTATGAATGAAAAGTACAATAAATACTTTTTCTATCAAACAGATTTAATGTTCAAACACTAATGCAAAATATAGTAAAAAAAAATCTTTTCTCCTCAACAGTACCTAGATTTAGTAATATTATCTAATCAAAGAAATCTTGTGTCTGTGGTGAATGCAAGAATGTCCATGTGAACATGATGATTTGTGCTCAGGGAGGGACATAGAGCTATGGCAGGTGCTTTATGAATCTTCTCATTGTTTTTATATGTGTGTCTTTTAACATTTTAATAATATATCAATTATATAGAATATTATTATGATATTTTCATGCATGGATCATATTTAATTTTAATCATATTCATTCTTCCATATCTCCTTTCTATGATTATTTGCTTATTTGCAACTAGCCCATGTACTTTTCCCATGTCTGCACACGTGCTTGTGTGTGCATGGGAGCATGTATGAGTGAGCATGTATGAGTGTGGTGTGTGTGCATGTGTGTTTCCAATGACTTTCATTAGGGTTGTTTACAGGATCTCCGGTGAGTCAGTTTGTTGAAGCCTGAGAACCTTAGAGGTGACTATACCACTGAAGAAAATGTCGTCTTACCTGTCAACAATTCCACAGGAAGGGTAGCAGTTCTATAAGCCACTGTTCTATGTCTGAGCATTAACATGCTTGGACTGGGGCAGATGTGGAGTAGTCACAGCTTCTGTGAGGTCCATAGCACAACCCACCAAAACTGCATGCTAAGACCTGATGCTGAAAACCCCACAAAACCTTGGATGCAGAACATAGAACAATCAAGTTGGAACAGGGATGCAAACCTTCTCTCTGCTGGCTTGCCTTCGTGGTAATGGAAGGTGTGGGGCAAACTGATGGGGGAGAATTGTCATTAACTATCTTACTGTAAACCCATTGCATAACAGTGCTGACCCTCCACTTAAGATGAGCACAACACTGATACCATACTGGAGAATTTGGGATGGAGGCAACCGGTTGATTTGGGATTAGATTTGAGACTTGTTCCACATGAGATAATTCACATGTGGCACTGTATATCTGATCAAGAGTTTGCTGGGTAGAGAGATCTTAAGCTCTAGAGGGGAAGCTATTAATGCTATTTTGACAAACAGACATGATGTGCTCATCAAATTGCCTTCTGAATAAGTATATTTATACCTGCAGAATAATACTGTTCTCAGCTTTGATCAGAGAAATTTCTTTCTGCAGTGGTCAGCAATAATTGCAGAGACTCATAACTAGTCAAAGTGCTGAGGATAATTGACAGTTGGCTATTCAGCTATAAATGGAGTAATTTTGAGGAGATTGAAGCATCAGGATCATGGTTTCAAGCATAGGATACATAGCCCATCTCTGTCTCAAGAACAAAAAGCTTACAGTGCCTTAGCATGGTTTTGTTTTCATGAGAGGATTTCTTTAGGATGTCATATCTAGAATATGTTATTGTTGTCCTGTATGTAATAGTATCTACTTGTCATGAAAAATGTTTTCCAAGGATACCAGTGGGTAGTTGAAACTATTAAAGTTACAAGCTTCATGTATAAACATTGTGATACTGTAACAATTAATAATCTGGCTGGCTCTTGTGGTAATAAGTGAATGAGAAAGGCCCCCAATAGACTCTGATAATGAAGAGTTGGCTCCCAGTTGCTGCTGCTATTTGGGGATGTTTATGAGGTACAGCCTTGACAGAAACAAGCTTTAAGAATTTAAAGCCTTACAACACATCTGCTTTACCATCTCTGCTCTGTGCCACTTCACCATCTCTGTTCTGTGTTTGCATTTGATGGTGTGAACTTTCAGCTTCCTGGTCCTCCCTCCATGCCTGTTACTTGCTGTCATGCTTCTTCACTCTGATAGTCTTATGCCTGAGGATGATATTGCTTCTATAAGTTTCGATAGTCATGGTACCTTATAGCAACAACAGAGAAGTAACTAAATGTAGTTGGTCGCAGAAAGCAAGCTGTTGTTATGAAGAATGTGGCCATTCTTTTTGAATGACTGTGGAAAACTTTGGAACTTTGGGCTAGAAAGAGAGTTGAATGATGTAAACAGAGCTTAAGAGGCTGTTCTGGCAGTAGCCTAGAAGATAGTGATGAGAGCAATGTGAACTAGAGAGGTCCAGCTCAAGTGTTTGCAGAGGGCTACAATATCAGCGACTGGGTTAGAGGCCATTCCTGTGATATTTTAGCAATGAATCTGGCTGCCTTCTCAAAAAGCCCTGAGGACTGGCCTGAAGACTGGACTTGTAATGCATTTTCAAGTAATGCATTGACTTCATGAGCAGAGAACTTTTCAAAATTGTGTAATTTGAGTCTCTGGAATTATTATTATTGATAATATTGATGCAGTTCTACAGTGAAATAGAGCAAGTGAGGCAGAAAAAAATACAAAAACTGCAGAGAGAAAAGGAACACGAAAAAGCTTAATTTTATAGCCAAGCCATGTACTTGGGCTATAATTGTTAGAGTTTCCCACCATTGAAAAGGGGCCTGCTCTACAGTGGAACAAAGAGAGGGATACCCTCAGGGAGAGGCCCCATACAATAAAGCTTGCAACTTATAAAATAGAGCCTGAGACTTTTTCTGTTCATAGAAAGCAACTCATAAAATGCTGCTGTTAATATGATTAGTTTTCAGGGCTAGAGTCCAGTTTACAGAGGCAGTGGAACCTGGCAATTTTATCTATGTGGTACTATTTAGAGGGATGAAGGATGCAAGAGAGAGGGGGTCATCTGAAGTTTTCTTTTGTATGGTATATGAAAAGCTAATGTTAGAATTTCCACATAAGCTTTAAAAAGGTGTATAGAGGAAGAGAAGATCAGATCATCTAGCTTGGAGAAGAAAATATTTGTTTTCTTATGAGGTTGTTGAATGTTTGCATATGTATACAGGCTGCCTTAAGTCTGGTGAGCTATAAAGGTGAGTTTTTTGTGGTTTCAGCAATTGAAATCTAGAATTTTCATTATTTGCAATAAAGGTGATTTTTATCTAGCTTTGTTAAACTTGATAGTGATTTCATAAAATGTGTTTGGAAGTCTTGTCTGCTTCCATGTATTCAAAGATTTTAAGGAATATTTGCATCAATTATTTTCTTTGAATATTTGGTTAAAATCAGACAGAAAGCCATCTTATTCTGTCTTTTCATTGCTGGGAAGTTTTTAGTTATTACTCCAATCTTTTGCTGGTTTACCTAGTTTTTCTATTATTGATTCAGTTACAGTACATTTCACATGTGTAATAATTTGTCAGATTTTAGATATATTAACTAAGAAGATAAAATAAAGATTTATAAAGCTTCTGGCTTAGGGGTGGGGGCGTTTTGTCCATTTCTGTTTCTCGGTGCTGGAATTTTATCTGATTTGAACCCTGTGGAGGTCATTTACATGTAGTCAAAATCTCCACGAGTTCATATGTATATCTCAAATGAGTAAAATGAGAAATGCAAGTAGATGCATTACAAGTTACTGAGAAAAAATAATCAAAAGGCATTGTTGTGAATGATTATATACTAATATTGATAATGTAGAAACTATACAAATTTATTCTTTTTAATATAAACTCCCTGAGGCACACTCTAAAGTGACTGATGAAAGCACTAAATCTCAGGCCTGGTTATGGTTGAAGGACTTTGTCCACATTTGCTGAATAAACACTTACAGAGATCCAGGGTATATAAGATCTTCAAAGCACAGGCTGAGAATTCAAGCACTTCCTTCTTCTCACTTTAGCCTCTTTGTAATCCCTCTTGTAGGCTTTAGGTATAGATAAAAATCCTAAAAGTTAGTTGATAAGACATGGTAAAGTTCAGATTATCAGTTGAAGTTAAATGTAAAAAGGAGTCCCTTTCTAATTTGTATAACCTTCCCAGGAACAGAAAAAAAAAAAAAAAAAAAAAAAGTCCTACCAACTACTAAGACTATGGAACTTACTGCCTAGGCCCTGGCCATCAAAGGTGTTCCTTGGTTACTTTATGTGCCTCTGATTCTTAACCTGGAAAGCTTCAACATAAATAATCTATTTAATTTTTGATCGAAGTACTTTAAAACGCAAACATTTAAATCAATAATTATAATTTTAAAATACAGTTGCATAAGTTTTATTTTTGAAGAGTATGCAGAGGTAGCAATTCATAAAGCTAAAATGTTTGTATTCATAAAATTTTTAGTTTCATACTTAATTGTTTAATTTCTACCACTATCATTACTATGCTTCAAAGCCAGAATTTTACAAACTTCTTAACTATTTCTTCTGAAATAAAGTTGAGTATTCCTAAATTGTATATCCTAGATTTGCTAGGTTTACCTGGATTTTCTCCTATCAGATTTCTATGGTTTGGGCATGGTTCATCCCCTCTCTCTTATGGTGGTTTGAATAAGAATGACTCATAGGGAGTGGCACTAGTAGGAGGTGTGGCATTGCAGGAATGGGTGTGGCTTTGTTGGAGGAAAGGTATCTCTAGGAGGCAGGCTTTGTGATCTCAAATGCTAAAGCACAGTCACTCCCTGCTGCCTATAGATCCAGAAGTAGAACTGTCAGCTACCTCACCAGCACCAAGTCGGTTTGCATGCTTGTCGTGCTTTCTGGCCATGACGATAATGGACTAATCCTCTGAACTATAAGCTAGCCCCAATTAAATGTTTTTCTTGATAAGAGCAGTCATGGTCATGGTATCTCTTCATAGCAATAAAACATTTACTAAGACACCTCCCAAGGAGCCAGTGATTAGTCCTCCATGTGTTCATGAGAGAGTTTGTAGAACCATCAGGACTTTGGGAGCCAGTAGGATGTCCATGATCCAGCAGTAAATGCACTCATCTATTACAAAGCATTGATGTAAGTCTAAAGACAACTTGACTTATTTCCCCCATGGGAAAATTGTATAAACTCTTACATAGGAAAATCTATTGTTCTTTGCCTTCCTGTCAGCCAATGAAAAGCTCCTTTCTTGTATGCTTTACTCACCTTGAGACCTTCAGCACAGAACTTGCACTGTGCTATTCCTGGATCTTGAAGAACCATGGGATAAGGATGCCTATTTAATTCAGTTACCACACTTCATGTATTTTGTCTTGGTAATACAATGGGCTAATTCACAATTTAACTCCTCTTTCATTCACCTTTTCCTTCTTGTTTTCAGTACGTTTGCTTAAATACATGTGTTAAAATAAGATCTGTGTATCACTTAAATGTTGAACTGAGCTGAGAAATGGAATACAGTTTATTTGTCACAAATAATGTTTATTTTCTCATTTGCCTAATTATCTGGAGAAACTTTCATTAACTTTATTGAGCAATGACATGTAATGACTAGAAAATTTGCATTGGCTTTCTAATAAGCCTAAAAGTAAAGCTTTAATCCCAGAGCATTTCTTTGCCAACTTCTTATGGTGGATCACTCATTCCTAAATCCCAGGTTTTGTCTTACTGAATTCTCCTTTAGATGAAGAAAACATTAAGCTCAATAACCCAGATGTCTCTCAACAGAGGAATGGATACAGAAATTGTGGTACTTTTACACAAAGGAATACTACTTGGCAATTAAAAACAAGTAAATCATGAAATCTGCAAGCAATTGGTGGGATCTAGAAAAGATCACCCTGAGTGAGGTATCCCGAAGCAGAAAGACACACACGTATACTCGCTTATAAGTGGATACTAGACTGATAAGATAGGATAAACATACTAAATCTGTACACCTAAAGAAGATAAATAAGAAAGAGGACCCGGAGTAAGATGATCAATCTTTACTTAGAAAGAAGAAGCAGGAGAAAACAAGAAACAGGACAGGAGCTTCATAAGAAGACCAACAGAGCCAACTAACCTGGGCCCAAGGGAGCATATGAAGATTGAAGCATAAACCAAGGACCATGCATGGACTGGATCTAGCACCCCTACACATATGTAGCCAATGGGCATCTTACTCTTTCTGTAGGTTCCCTAGTAACAGGAGCAGAGGCTGTCTCTGACGTGGACTCTGTTGCCTGCTTTTTGCTCACTTTCCCCTGCCATGCCTGGCTTGAGTGGAAGAGGATGCACTCCGTCCTGATGTGACTTGATGTGCTGAGGTGGGTTGGTGTTGAGGGGGGGTGCTCCTCTTTTCTAGGGAGGAAGGGTAAGAGGGTGCAAGTGGGAGAAGAGGAGGGGTCTAAGATACGGAAATAGCATGAATAATAATAATAATAATAATAATAATAATAGAAGAACAGTGGAGAAATGGCAGAGTGGTTAAGAGTACATACAACTCTTACATAGTTTCAGTTCTTATGTCAGGTTTCTCACAAGTATCTGTAAGTCCAGTTTCAGGGACTCTCTGTCTTCTGGCGCTGTAAGACATATGTGTGGTCACGGACTTCATTAATTTATAATAAGCTGCATACAGTAAGAACAGTTATGAAACAGTCAGGAAAGTCATATGTAAAAGTTACATTCAAAATGTTCAGCTCATTTGTATTTGGCATCACTGAAGAAAATACTATCTATCCTATCTAGGTGAATCTAAATTTTGTCCCTAAATCACTCTCTATCATATCTTGTATTTATCAAGTTAAAAAAAAGGGGGAGAGAGGGCTTTTCGGAGGAGAAGGGGAGAGGGGAAAGAGAGAAGAGGGTGAGAAAGTGAGAGAGAGAAGAGATGAGGAAGGAGGTAGGATTGGGCTTAAAGTGAAAAAAATTAAAAAAAATATTAATATCATGAAAAAATGGGATATTTAGGAATATCATATAGAAAATATAAAAAATAATAGAAAAGGATAGATTATTGAGCTTTTTTTCGATTTTTCTTTTTTAATTATTTTATTTTTTATATTAGTTACAGTTTATTTTCTTTGTATCCCAGCTGTAGCCCACTCCCACATTCCCTCCCAATCCTACCCTCTCTTCCTCATCTCCTCCTTGCCCCTCTCTAAGTCCACTGATAGAGGAGGTCCTCCTCCCCTTCTATCTGACCCTAGCTTATCAGGTCTTTTCAAGACTAGCTGCAATGTCTTCTTTTAGGCCTAGCAAGGTTGATCCTCCCTCAGGGGAGTAAGGGAAGGTCAAAGAGCTAGCCATTGAGTTCACATCAGAGACAGTCCCTATTCCCCTTACTAGATACCCACTTGGATTCTGAGCTGCCATGGGCTACATCTGAGCAAGGGTTCTAGGTTATATCCATGCATGGTCCTTGGTTGGAGAAACAGACTCATAAAAGACCCCTGTGCCAGATACATTTAGTCCTTGTGAAGTTCCTGTCCTCTACAGGTCATACTAACTCCCCCTTCTTTCATATGATTCCCTGCACTTTGCCCAAGGTTTGGTTATGAGTCTCCTCATCTGCTTTGATACACTGTTAATGATACTCTGCTACGATTGCAGACCTAATATAGCTGTCCTCTGAGAGGTTCCACAAAGCAGCAGATTGAAACAGATGTTGAGACTCAGAGCCAAACATTAGGTGGAGCTCAGAGAGCCTTGCAAAAGAAGAGTAGGGGGTGGGAGGATCGAGTGTCTCCACTGTTCTTAATGTAGTCTTGATTTGTAAGTATTTATATGCTGTAAGTCTCCAATACAATTTGCAAATTTATAATTTTTATTTACACATCAGGATTTTTTTTTCTTTTCTCATACTTAATTGATATTTTGACGCTCTCCTAAAAAAATGTTCTTGGAAATATGAAAATATTGGTCTATTGCATTTTAATTTTGATTGAAATTATTAAGACAATGACTTGCTTTCTGATTTCCAATTACTATTTGTGACTTCTTGTGTTGTTACTCTAGGACTCTTTATTCATCAGAGTATTATGCTTTTCTGAAATGTTTTAATGATGTATGCTGTTGTCTGATTCCATTCATTTGGTCAGACAGAGCATGGCCTTTTTGTACACAGTGGATTATAGTGAGATTCCCAAGAGAAAAAAAAAAAAGAAAAGAACCCATGGATCAAATTGCATTGAGTAATATCTGGGAATCACTGCTTTCCATAGTTGGTATTTCAATCACTATGCTTCTAATGGCCTCCTGAGGCAAATCCACATCTTCTTGGTTTTCTCTATTCGCTGTAGCTATTATTATTTTTTTTTAGGTTAAAATCCATGTTATTATAGTATTTACTTTTCTCCAGTAATGTCAAAATACCTGACAAAAACAAGTAAAGGAAGTGTTACCGTAGGTTTTGTGTAAGCCATGATACTACTTCCACTTTCTGTGTCTGAAACAAGCAATTGAGAAAGACACATGTTACTGGGGGATCAGTTTTCCTCATGGGTTCTTCATCGCACTGAAAAACAAATTTTAAAATAGACTCATAAGAAAGCATGGGGCTGTTTTATTGCAATTTAAGAGAAAAATCACAGGGAAGACAATCTGTACATCACAACTAGTTTGGGGAGAGCATAGTAGGAAAAGAGAAAAGGAGAAAGCCATGCCTTTTGTGTCAGGATCAACAGTAGCTGGGCACCATGCTGGACTGCAAACACATACAGAAGGCAAATTAGGATCTTCAAAGAAAAAAAATAAGAAAGTTAAAGGAAGCATGTTTAGAACTTTAGACAGTATCTAAAGAAGAGATTGAAAGGGGGAAAATATATATATATATTTTTTCTCCAGTTAATTGGTAATCAGTTATTGCTCCCACCTTCTTTGAATGTCTTCAGTTGAATCAGTTTTGCTGATTAGTCTGACTAGGCAACAAACAGGGCTAGTTGGATTAACCCTTTAATGAGTGGACAATAACAGTGCACAATGTTCTAACACCTTGGACAGATCAGAACATTGCAGTTCCACCTAGAGCCATGGGTAGAAGTCAAACCTCAGAGCCATCCTTTTGACCAAGGGCAGTTTTCCCTTCAGGCTACTTAAAAACAATACAAACACACACACAAAAACACCACAACAAAACTCCCCACTCTCTGCATTTCCACACTTCCATATGGTAAATGAAAGGTCAGGAACAAACCTCATTATAATGTGGGGACAGGTTCTATCCCCAGTAGCTAGCTTCCAAGGCTACCAATGTCTATGCAGCTTCCTGTATTAGTCAGGGTTGTATGAAGGAACCTTTAGAGCCTATATAGTTTCTTTTCATATACTTATTGCCATATACTTTTAGCTTTGTAGTAGTTATTTTTCTAATAAGTTACATCATATTTACTTATTAGACAATTCCACGCTATTTCTTTTTTACTTCCAAGTATATGTTTCCCACTTTCCCTAAGCACTTCTGGCAATATTGCAAATGTTGTGATATTTACCTGTTAATGCTGAGAACAGAAATGTACACACCTTACCAGAAAAACATTCATAGTCTTATCTGTACCTGATATTCTTTGCTGTAAATTTAAAATAATAAAGATAAATAGGCAAAGTTAACATTTATGTAACCAAAACCTATATTAGCATTTATATTGTTGTTAATCTAATCGGGTGTTCTAATCCCATAATCACACAAGTTTTGAAGAGCGGGATTCCTGATTCAGTAGAACATTATTCCCACCATGGAATCATATGCTATTAGAAAGTCAGTTCTGCTAAGAAACATAATGAGGGTTATGCGAATATAACTGGATCATGTGGACATTTTATTGTCTAGCTCCCACACTGTAATAATATTATCACTTTCTATTTATAGAGTGGCATTCTATAAAGTACATTTAGAGATAGTTTCAATATGCATGCCATGTTTCACCCTTACACTAGGCAAAAAAAAAAAAAAGAAAAAAAATTACAATGTCAAAAGCATGTTTAGTAAATGTTTAGCCTCTTTGGTAAAGAAATGATTTTTCCAACAAAACAACAGTTCTATAAATAATTTTAAATTATGTAATGTGGGATTCACATAAACAACTAGCTGATTACTAATAACCTGTGGCACCCCCAAAATGTTCCACCGAAGCTAACAATCAATTTCTTCAACATTTAACAGTCCTTTGCATCTTCACGGTTGGAAACGAGCTGGAGGTTTGTCATCTTAAACTTAAAACTACACCGCGTGTTCTGTATTATACTGCCCACGCTACGCTGACCACTCACAAAGAATAAGAACGTTGAAGGACCAGCGTCCTCTGATCATCAATTAAGCAGATTTAGGTATCACACATGCTTGCGGCCGCTTAATATGGACCCACTACTGTTCTCCTTTTTGAGTCTTTGCTGTTTAAATGTGGACTCTGCTCTACTCTAAATTTAGCAACTGCCTGGATCCACATTTTGTCCATAATCTCTACTATTTGGCATGGTAAGGATGCAGTTATTTCCTTTGATTACAGGAACACAGACTGAGATAACTGACCTTGAATTATCTTACAGAGATTTTAGTAACAAGATTCTGTGATGCACACTTCCAGAGTTATATTCCGTAAGTAGAGAAGGTCTGGACAAGATTCATTTGAAGCAGGTGTGAGGCTTACAGCCATGCCCTGGAAGAAGGCCAGTGTGGAGCGTTTCTCCTCCAGTGCTATCCAGAAGCACTCTGGGAAAGCAACTGGCCAACTGAGCCCTTCGGTCACATGTTCATCTAAGGGAAAGGATTTGCGCTCTTTCTCCATAGCCGTGGCTCGCTGACCTCAAACTTGGGAGGTTAAAATTAGAGGCAGGATAAATGCAAAGTAGCAGACAAGTTTTCTCCTGTTCTCTAACTAAATAAGCTTATAGCTGAGAAGGCACAAAGGAAAGAAAGTCAATACGAACTTCACAAACTCAGTGTCACTAGAAAGCACCAAAAGCCTGTTCAGAATTTCTTAGGAGATCTGAAACCCATCAGGAAAATAAGATTCAACGTTGCCCTTGCAGGAGCAGTGTGATTGGTGAGAAAATGAAATGAGTTTATGTTGCATTTTACCAAGTTAAATACTTCCAGGCTAGTTACACAAAATCTCTTCCGACATTTAGATATTGAGGCAATGGATGAGATTGATGGGTCAATGCTCTCCTTAGCATTTGACTTTCGGAATTTGGAGACAGGTGGTATCTCATGATAAAATTGTGTGTAACGATACCATTTGAATAAATATCACTAGTGGGTTACCTTTGGAGATGACTACACGACACTATTTTCAACATTTTCAGATCATCAAGAAAATCATTAAGGACTCCTTCATTTTTTATCTGTTTTGCATGAAGTCATCTATTATCTAGCCTGCGATGGGTTTATTGCCTAGCTGAAGATTATTTTAGATGATTTTTATTTATCAATTTGTTTGTCTGTTATGAAGTTGTTCCTAAAATACAACTTACTTAAAGGTAGCAACATTGCATGTATTGTAACAACTCTATCCCTGGCTCCATTTTTATAGTAGATATCCAATAAACATTTGTTGACTGGCAATGTGACTTTTGGTCATGCATATTACTTAGGTCACTTTGGAATGGTAAGTCCTAAGTGTTTCATTTCATTTATGCTCACGAGTTCTGCTACAAGCAAATGGTGGTCTACATCAGAGAAACTGCATTGGTACTTTACTTTCTCGTGTAATTGATGTGCAAACCTCTACATATGATTTCTCAAGAGAAAATACTAATGAACTGTTGCTAAACTAATGAGCTTGCAACACATCAAAAATAAGATGCCATTTTTTTTTGCTTTTGCTTTATATGATTTTGTCATTATTACAGTAATAACATCAGACAGATCGCAAGTGTAGTGAACTTAATAAAAATTCATCAGAAAAACTATAATTTGTTAGTCTGTACCCTTCAACTAGTTTCAGAAACCAGAATTTCTTACTGTAGAATTTAAATTTTTAACTTTCTCAATAGATCTACAGTTACATGTGTTTTCTATATTAAACATGACTAACTATGATAGTTATTAATATCACTCAAGTTCTTCTAGCTACCTCTTTATTTTAAAAGGATATCCTCAGTAATTTAGAAAAAAAATAAAATATAAAATTGATTCCACTGAAAATCAATGTATTTTCCCATTTTAATTAGAGTGTAGAGATGCATAAGCATTCTTTATTGTAAAATCAAATAAAATCTCTTGGCCCAGACTTTAAATATCAACAAAATAAACATTTTAAAATTTACTTATTTATTCATTTCTGAATTAACATTTTAATGTAGACAATAATAGTCTTAAAAGATATATTTTGCTTTTTTAATGTACATTTAAATATTTAAAAGATAACAATAATTACATTGTTTCGTTCAGACTGTTTTAAATTACCACAATGCCAGCGTGTGGCTGTGTATCTGCTTACGTATACCCTTTTGAGTACACGGAAGAAATAGTACACTCTTGCAATCTTTTTGATATTTGTCTTTTTTTTTTTTTTTTCAATGCAGTTTATTCAGGAACCTTGAACAATCGTCTGACCCTGGGGAAAGCCAGCCCACAGCTTAAATAGCCTAGATATTTGTCTTAAACATCAGTGGCCACTAGATGGCACCTACTATTTGGCAACCTAAACACTCCTCCATTTCTAGTGCTTAAAATAGTTACAGTGTCAGGTCAGTTCTGACAGAGCAAAAGTTAATCTTGTCACAGACATTCAACTCTTCCCTGTCAGATATCTAAATTTAAAAGGCATGTGATTTCTTGGTCAACAAGAAAATATACAGTATTACTTTATTGTTCCCATTACATTTTTAAATTTAAATAAAAGAATTTTGTAATTTAAACTTTCAAAAATCACTTGACATGAATCTTTTTAAAGTGTGATTTTTTTTGAAAATTTTTTCTTTGTTATTATTATTATTATTACTATTATTTACAATTTATTCACTTTGTATCCCAGTTGATATGAGCCCTTTACCTCATATCCTCCAGGTTCCACCCTCCCTTCCTCTTCTCCTTTATGTCTTTCCTCTACTCCACTGATAGGTGAGGTCCTTCTCCCCTACTATCTGACCCTAGCCTATTAGGTCTCATCAGGACTGGCTGTGTCCTCTTTCTCTGTGTTCTAGTGAGGCCACTTTGCCAGGGGTAGGTGAACAAAGATCCAGTCACCGAGTCCATATCAGAGATATCCCCTGCTCCCCTTACTAGGAAACCCACTGAGCTGGAAATTCGACTGAGCTGCTCGAATCTTAAATGACCCAACTGTTACCAACACTATCTAGACTAATACAGTTTCTTATTTTATAAATGAAATAATTCTTTAATAATTTTAGTAATATATTTTGTTATATTTTGCAATATAGCATCTGAATGCAATGCTGCCTATCTTTTCAGAACGTTTTAGGTTGAAATAAAAATACTTACTTAAATATAAAACAAATGTCTAACAAGTTGTCTAAAAAAATAAATAGAACTATCCAAATGATTGTAGTTTTGCCCCATCAATAAATTCAAGGTAATAAGAACTGCACTAAAACACATAACTTTTGTGGGGGCTAAAAGAATTCATTTCTTTGACATTTTTACTATTACAACATAGATATTTGTCTTTAACTTGGTCATATATTTTCATACCCACAGACATTTTATTGTTGTCCACCTGAGACAAGAGTAGTCCTCTTGCTTTTGTAAAACAACATTCATCTTTACGTTTTTCACTCTCCTCTTGTCCACAATTTTTCTACCCTCATTGATGCTGCTATTATATTTCCATTGCCATCTGCCCTCATTCTGTTCATTCTCTCCTCTTCTCGTTGAGCAGATGGCTTCACACAGCATTCCATCTATTACCAGGAATTTGATAGCATTTACATTCTTTTACTGCTCCTTTCTAGTCAGCTTTCTTTTCTGAACCTCAGACTGGAATATAGGTATGTTTGTAGAGCTTGGGCACTAACTCAAAGTCATCCTACCCCAAACTGAAATTTTTATCTGTCTGTTTAATCTACTCATCACTTTAAATGAACTCAGAATTTCTAAAATCCCTCACTTCCCCCTGCATCTTATAATAATAATCTGACATCCTCTTTTAAATATTCCTGGTCAAATCATCAACATTCTCTTTCCAATTGCTACCATCTATCTGTTCCTTCTACCTCATTATTAAAAAAAAATGCTTGTATTTGACGAATACAATTCTCATCCTTTTAATTTCTCTGCTTCTTTAAAATGTTTCCTTACCTAACCATGACTTCAGTTCTTTGCCTGGAGACCCTGTGTTATCTTTTCAAATTTTTTCCAGACATGAAGAGAGCTCTAATATAACCAGGTAGAGCTAGCTATAGTATCAAATCAATACTTTGACAAAATAGGCATTAGCATTTTAGTCTGGTCTTGGTGTATATATGAGAAAATGCTCATTGCAATTATTGCATGCCTAAATAAATACACAAAGAAAGATGGCAAAATACTGATGCTATGCACATAGCCTTCATCATAAGTCAATTTTATATATCACTACTATTACTGTTACTTATTCTTATTAAAAGTTCTCAGTATGTCAGGTCTTAACTGAGTTATAGAAATGTTTAATAGATGTATAATATTCAAATGCCTACCCTACTTACAGATACTAGAATATCTGAGATTAGAAAAGGCATCCTACTTAACTTTGAATTACAATGAATGGTATCATTTCTGATAAAAAAGTAAATCCTGAATGATAAGAGAAAGAAATGTTAGTGTGTTAAAATCCCTTAAACTGATAGAAAATCTTTTCTAATACGAATACATGGAAAAGGTAGAAAACATATATTGATATGAAGTTAAATATGTAGTTCATAACTGAAAGGAACCTGTAATTTATTAGTACATGTTTTATAGATATATTGACATGTCACAGTGAATTTCATACAATGACCAATTAATACATTATTGAAAACAAAAAAAAAATAATTTAAAGAGAAGGAACAGATGATCTAAATACAGAATTTTCTTTTTTAAATTTTATTTTTTTATTATTACAATTTATTCACTTTGTATCCTGGCTGTAGCCCCCTCCCCTGTCTCTTCCCAGTCATATTCACCTTCCCTCTTCTCTCTCTATGCCCCTCCCTTAGTCCACTGATAGGGGTGAACCTCTTCCCCTTCTATCTGATCCTAGCTTATCAGGTCTCATCAGGGCTGGCTGTATCATCCTGCTCTGTGGCCTGGCAAGGATGCTCTTCCCATCCTTGGAGGAGATCACAGAGCCGTCCACTGAGTTCGTAGCAGAAACAGCCCCAGTTCCTCTTATTAGAGAACCCACTTAGAAACTGAGTGGCCAATGGGTTTCTTCTGAGCAGGTTTTTTTTTTTTTTTCAAAAGATGAATCTCAAATGACTAAAAAATGTTTAGATAAATGTTCAGCATCCTTAGCCATCAGGGCAATACTTCCTGAGATGTTATCTTACACCTGTCCAGGTGGCTAAGATGACTAACACAAGTGGCAACTCATGCTAGCAAGGATGTGGAGCAAGGGGATGAAAACTTGTACAAGCACTATGGAAATCAGTGTGGCAGTTCTTCAGGAGGATAAGATTTGGTCTACCTCAAGATCAAGCTCTACCATTCTTATCCATATGCCTAACTATGTTTCATCCTACCTCAGAGACACTTGCTCAATCATGTTCATATCTGCTCTATTAATAATAATTAAAAATTGGAAAAAATATGGATGTCTCATAAGAGATAAATGAATAAAGAAAATATGACAGATTTACACAATGGAATAAAAATTAGTAACTAAAAAATTAAACCAGGATATTTGCAGGCAAATGGGTGGAAATAGAAAAACAGTCATCATAAGTGAGGTAACCTAGACCCAGAAAAACAAATATGGCATGTATTTGCTCATATTAATTGTTTAGTCAATAATAACCAAGCTACAATCAGTAGACCCACAGAGCTTAGGTATACAGTAAGGAACTACGGACAGGCAGACAGATCTCCCTAAGAAAAAAAAGAGAATATAGACAGTATGGATGGAGCTGGCTAGAATAAGAGGATCAAGTGGAGAGGGTGAAGGAAGGGGGGAATAATAAAGTGAATATGGGGAGAAACAGTTAAAATTAATGCCATATTAGAGGAAGTAGGGAAACCTAGTATAACTAGGTTTCGAAGCTAACTAAAATAACTAAATACGTAAAACACTCTAAATAAAATTACCAAATAATGATGAAGTCAGAGTACCAAATCCCTTGTCACCTAATGAAGCTTCTAGTATTGGGATTTGGTTTCATCTAATTGCATTGCTGGCCAAAATGGTGCCATGGAAGTCTGCAAACAAATCAGGCCATTGCCAAGACTAAAGGTTACTCTCCAAAAACTGACAACAAGGTCCCATTGCTGAGGACAACACCCACACATCTTATTGAACATGGAGAAGTTGAGCTGTGCCTACCTAGATTCTTCACTCTTAACTGCTAGCAGCTTTGGTACAGGATCACTACACTGCACACTACCAAAGGAGGATCATAAACACCAAAACAGCAAGCAACAAGATTTTGATCTATATTGGTGTCCAGCTTGGAAGTTTTACTAGAACACTGGCTGGCACAAACCTTATGACTGAACAAAGCAATGACTGGTTTGACTTAAGCCTCTGCCCACAAAATATATCCCATATTCAAACTGCTCTGGTGACCAAGAACAAGAAATTAGATAGCCTAACGAACTAAGGTAAAACTAAATACAACTGTTTAAAAAAAAAAAAGTAGCAATAAAGTGACTCCTAATTAATAGCATTCTTCCATACTCATAGATCAGTGCCTTTTCAGCCATCAAAAGGGAAGCTTCCTCCTGCAGGGATGGGAACAAATATAGAAACTCACAGCCAGACATTATGAAGAGAATCAGAGACCTTGGAATATTCAACCATAGGTGAGATTTCTCCATCAAAACACTCTTTTTCAGGGTTCAGGGAACCCAGAGGAAAAGAAGGCTGAAAGAGTGTAAGAGCCAGGGGGAATGGAAGACACAAGAAAACATGATCCTCAACATCAAGAGAATGGACTCACATATGCACATGCATAAAGTCAAGACAGCCCAGAAAGCATATTATGACACATAATTCAGGAAATTGGAAAGGATTTAAGTTGTAGGAAGTATGGTGTCTGATAACAGGGAACTATCAGTAGCAACATCATGTCAATTTATTAGACCAAAAGGAGAAGAGAATATGAGACAATATCTTTAACTAAAGAGAATGAAAACTCAATAGGCCAAATTTTTGAGATTATGTGAAATTACTAATTGGTAGCATTAAAATTTCTATGACATCAAGTCTATAGATTATAAAAGAAGAAAATTTCCACTTTGGTATCCTAAAGCTCCACCTAAGAAAACTATATAAATTAAATAAATTCAATTAAATCCAAAGCACCAGAAGAACCAAGATATTAAAGATGGTGGCAGAAATAAATAGACAATAAAACAGAAAATTAAATTAGTGAAGAAAATCAACTCACTTTAATTTTCTAAATACAAATTCATTTGTGTAATGGCAACAGCATCTGATTTTTGTTTTAGGAATTTAACAAGACAGTGCATACTCCATGCCTAGCCAAGTCCCTTAGGGAGGATTTCAAGCTTGAACCCATCATGATTGTGGTTGCTCACCTCATCTGCAAGGTGGTGCCTTTGTGTAAAAAGAAAATGGAACTTATAGTTGCTTTCTTCTTCACAGTCACCACCAAAATTCTGATGAAGAGTGTGCTTTTCTGTCTACTCCAGTTTTATGGATTCAACTATCATCAAGCGTGAGTTCTTCTGAATGACTCTGAAGCTCATGACTGTCAGCCACCACAGGCAAATTCAGTCAGTGTTATTTGCGTTACTCTCTGGAAGCTCACAGGAACTTTTATTGTTCTTGGCAGACCTCATGCAAGTCTCCTACAAAATTAGTCTTTCTCACTTACTCTCTTGGGTTTATTATTATTATCATCGTCATTATTACTATTATTGCAATATCACAGTCTTTCTGGAAGAGTTTACCCATCTCATCATGATGAGAAGAAAAAGACATCCATCTATCCACATTACAGTCTAAAAAAGGAAATGGCCATAACAGCATCAGGTGATAAAATAATAACACAGGTTTCATCTTCTTAAAATCTACTTGCTATTTTTTCCTCTTGTGTGGTGTTTATGTTTTTTTAGCTTCCTAGTGCTTTTACCACAACAGTAGAAAGGAGCCTTAGCTGTCTAGTTTTCGCAAAGTTGCTCTTCATCTAATACATCACTATCACCATTATTCTTTCTCCCGATCTCTTTAATCCCTCCATGTAAACTGCTCAAAACAAAATTCCTAGTCTGTCTTCTTTCTTTGCTCAGAGTCCCTTTCTTGGAGGATTGTGGACAGCTTCAGGGGGAATCTACTGAGATGGACTCCCCCCGTCCCTCCCGCCCCACTCCATGATTCTCACGTGACCATGGTGTTGCAAACTGGCCCAGCTCTTTCACCCAGGACCCTCTCAGGATGTATTCCCTCGATGATAAGCCCAACTCCAGGAATTTGTGGGATTTTGTGTCTTATCACACCCTCACCTCATGTTTTGTATTCACAGCATCATTAAGGAGATAGACCCTTCTCTCTTCTGAGGAATGCCTCCCTTAACTTTCAGAACAGCTGACTCATCAGAAAAAAACTGCCACGTCCATTAGAAATTCATCCTTGGAGGCAAACGCCTCCAGCCTGGTTTACTCCTGAAATTAGAAGCTTCCTTTTTCTATAAATGTACAATCCTCCCAAAAAGCCTCGAAGAACTTCCTATGTGTATTTATTCTTCTTTTCAATCTGTTGTCTCTTTGCTCAAACCAATTCTTCAATACTTGGTTTTGTTGTTATTATTGGTTTTGTTGTTATATTGTTTGTTTGTTTGTTTGTTTGTTTTAAGATAATGCTACTACTCTAGCATTCAATTCTTAGTGCTAGGATTTTTGTTACTTTCTGGCCAATATAGAACAGCAGGAGTATTGTGCCAGAAGAAGGAAAACCAGTGAATTTTCTCTCTCCGATCTTGATTTGTCTCCTATTTCTCTTGATATCCGCATGCAACTAAAGTTTTATTGAGGAGCTAATGATGGATTCCCATCAAAACAGCTGAATCTACTTTATAGATTTCAAACATTTGCAAAACTATCTTCATCGCCACACATCCTCTGTCTTCTTCCATCCTGGCAGCACCAGGCAGTATATATGCTAGCAATCTGGCAGTCATGTCTCAGAGGTCTGGATCTACTCTGTCCTTTGTATTCGATCCCTCTACTCCAAGGAACTTCTGGGTCTTAATAATTTCAGCCATTTTCCTTAGTCTCTTTTAGAGACTAGTTGCAGTTGCCAGCTCATTGATACCCTAGAGTTCTTATACTATAATTAAGACCAAATTAAGAGCTATTTAAAATAATTATTGTGTTCAAATCATTAATGTGTTTTTATTTCTTACCATTATTGGGGTATCTTCTGTCTTGGTGAAAGATCATTGTTTTTTGTTGTTTTGTTCTGTTTTGTTTTTGTGGGGGGTTGATTTATTTGTGATGACACACAGGTAACAGTATTCTTGAAAAATTTTACTCTCACATATCATTGCAACTCACGAATTCTCTATTTTCAAAGACTCACCCCATCTTGTGCTCTGTCTCTTTCTACCTAAATATTCTAGCAACCCCCAGATGATGGGTAGCTGGAGCAGGAGAGGAGGGAAGGAGCGTATGGCATATCACTTAAAGATCCCATGGTATATTGTGGGGCTGGCACATGTTTTTCATCATTTCCTGACAATTTGTGACCAAATGTCTCAAATTCTAGCTCTCCTGACTTACTGCCACGATGAACTCTACTGTCAAATTGAAACCCAAAACAAGCTTTTGCCTAGTCTTAGTCACTTAGTCAGTGTTCTATTACTGTGAAAAACACCATGAACAGAGGAACTCTTGTATGAAAAGCATTTAATTGGGGGCTTGCTTATAGTTTGAGAGGTTTATTTCATTATCATCATGGCAGGAAGCATCTGGGCAATAATGACAGACATGGTGCTGGAGAAATAGATGAGAATACATCTTGATCTACAGACAGAGAGATGCAAGAGTGTGAGGGTGAGGGGAGGCAGAGACAGACTGGGCCTTGGGCAGACCATAAAACCCCAAAAGCAACCCCTGGTGACATACTCTTCATACAGGGCCACACCAACTCCTACAAGACCACACCTCCTAATCACTGTAATCTTTCCAAACAGTCCCATTCCTTGGTGACCAAGTGTTTAGTTATATAACACTATGGGGACCATTCTCATCCAAACCATCACAGCCCTTAAGTCATCAGAGTATTCTATCCCAACAATAGGAAAAGTGAGAGATATGTTGTAGATGGATGTCCATTAATATTGTTGAAGTTATTCCCCCCATTAGTGTTAATATTGTTGGTGTTCCTGTGGTAGACACGGTAGATTCCTTGAAGCTGTTCTTTAGCCATCTGTTTCTCTCACTATATTTACTCTTTCATATGCTCTATGACCAAGACTGTTTTTCTTTTCATATGTGTGTGCATGCACATACACACATGTGTGCATGTAGCATATCTTACAATGTATTGTTTTCTTCAGATGTATTGCATTTGGCTTTGTTTCTAGGAATTGTCAAGTACTTCAGATGAAACCAGAAGTTATTTCCACATCATCACTGGAAGAATGCAGCCTTTTAAAAAGATGATATGAAAAAAAAAAGTGATATGAAATGGCATCCAAATATTTTAAAGCATGTGGATTGTAGATAAGATCATACCATGAATAACAATGAATAAACAAAACTTCAAGACATATCACAAATATAAGTATACAGTGTATTGCAGAGTGGGAAAGCAAAGTCCCCTAGGGGGAGAAAAGCTAGAGGTACATTGGGGTAATCATTACAGCCACTTAATAAATGAGGGCAAAAGCAGAAATCTTTAAATATTCTTAAATATTTCATATTTAAATAATTATGCTCCCTTTTTCTTCCTCATTAGCGCACTCATTATAGTATATAGAATTTTTTTTCTACTCTGTTCACTCAGACTCACTGTGTAAGAATATTTTCTCCATTCATTGGATGGAATGGATAGAAAAGCCAGTGTTTGTTTGTTTTTTAGTTAGTAGTTTATAGGTAGTAATAATGGTATAAATTTTACACATGATCAGGCATACGGAGAGAGTCTCTCACATCAGGAATTAAAAGGTGTAGTCCATGTAATTCTCAAGTTTCCAGTACAAGTAGAATGGCCTTTTGGCCCCAGTTGAACTGCTGTAGGTTGTTACCTGCAAAGGAAAAGGTAATTGTGGGTTCTTTCTCTGTGCCCTGCATTTTTTTTTAAATATCTTACTAGGTGGTCTAACTCTAGAGCATGAAATAGTTGGCAAATATTGTGCTGGGGCTTTAGCCAAACAGAGTCAGAAATAGTTCAGATATAACATCCTGCTGCATATCCGTGGTAGCACAGCTAAAACACACAATTTTCATACAGCTTTCAACTCCATGTGTTGCAAGTTGAGATGAGGAATTCAGGGGCAGGAGCTAGAAAAACAAAGTGGGCACATTTGGGCTTTTTACAGGAAATACCTAACCACACATGTCACAATCAGCTACAGTGCTTCCTAAACTTTCCCACCACCTTGCCCAGAAGCACTGAAAAAGAAGGCAGAGCCTTGTAGGATATGAGGTATTAGTCTAAAGAGACATTTCCGTTCATGGTTTTCAATAGTCTTGTGTCTTATTAATTAAAACATACATAGTTTGTATTTCAAACCGTGATGCCTCTATTTAATTTGGGCCCATAAATTATGAATTTTCTGTAACTTTTTACTTAATACTCTTGCTCCTAGGATATGTACTCTTAACTCCTGTTAACACATGAAAAATTTCCACATTTAATCATCATAAATCTATAGAAATCATGATGCTCATGTAATTCTAAATAAAGGAGTCTTTAGGGTTTGGTTTTCTTATATTTTCCTTGATAGGAGACCATTTAAGTTGTTTTGTTTAGCAGAGACCTTTTAATTTCAACTCAAGGGAAAGTAAATGTTTTTGTTTTCAGGAAAAAATGTACATTATTCACATAATTACCTGAAATTGTTTTTCACAGCTCCCTCTCTTTTTCTTACTATATCCTCTTAAAGTCTTAAAGTTTCAAGGAAAACTCAGCAGAAACTAGAAATCAGCAATTCAGTTGGAAAAGAACTACATTTTTGCTCATTTTGAAGGAAAGTGGTCCTGCAAAAAAAAAAAAAAAATACCAAGTTAACAGTTGTGCTGAGTTGAGAGTGCACTTATAAATTTATTTCATGCTTTCTGTTCTTCTACACTTGTTGGGTATCCATTTACCTTTAGAGCTTATCTATAGTTTCTCTTCCTATAACTCCTGCAGTAATGGGAATTGGGGTTCCTCGCCCAACTCTATAAACTCAGTGCTGAGACTCAAGTGAGACAGGTACTCAAAGATAAGTGGAAGCTATTCAGCTCTATTTCAGTTCAAAAAGCTAACGTCTACTATCCCAGGATAAACATGGCTGAGGAGTTATAGGTGAAGTTAGTATCACTGTGAGATGAACGGCTTTACGACCTACCTGAAAAAGGCAGAGTAAGAAATTGGGAGCAAGAGAGCCAAATTTGTTTGTTAGTGTTAATTTTTAGAAATAACAACAGCAACAAAAATAAAACCTCAAAATTCATGTTTAACCCTGGATATAAGAACAATAATGGTCTACCATTACGAAAAGTCATCTCACAGTCTGAATATCTGCACATTCCTGACCCCAACACTTAATGCACCAGAATCAAAGGCAAATATGTCATCTTCTTAGCTTATAGAAAATGCAGACTCATGTCAAACCTTAACCCTCTTAAATGAATAAGTATTTGAGAGTTGAATAATGCCACAGAGAAATACATTATTGATACTTAAGTTCATCACCACTGGATAAAGTCATAATATAAGAAACGAATTACAAGTCATAGCGCACAACAATCTGTTAGCAGTACAAAATGCAAATACATTATTTACTACTGCTTTTATAATTTTGAAAGCCACAAAGTACTAAAAATCAAGAGCAGCATCAAAAACATCTGCAGTAATTTATAGAATCAGTTCCAAATCTAATCAAAATGGATAGAGAGATTTTACTCTAGTAACATGGCTGCTCTGGGAAGGGATCACATCCAAACACCTTCTAGGTCTACGTGATCAGGCAGGAATGACACACCTTTAATCCCCTAGCTAGAAAAGAGACACATTTTTAGTACACAGCTTTAATTCCAAACAATGAAGGTTAAGTTAGTTTGTAGAAGGAAGCAGCCAGGTTAGAAAGTGACCAAAGTGACATCTAATTGAGGAGCAGACTAAGTGACAAATTGGATAAAGATTTGACAGAATGAGCCAGAGATAGAATACGTTCAACTTTCATGAGAACTAAGAAGAGAGAGAAGCTACTTAAGAGAGCGAACAATGCAGAGAGAGGGACAGGAGGCAGTTTTGCCAGGACTGTTTTAGAGAGACAGGTTATAGAGAACGGGCTATACACAGGTGAAGACAGAGGAGCCTGAGAGTAATAAGAAGCCAGAAGATTAGAACAGATTGCTAGAGTTAGTTTGATGCCAAGCAGAGCAATTCAGTCCTAAGCTGAGAGAAGTCAGTTTGAATAGGTCAGCTTGGAGAGGACTTTCAGCAGAAACAGCTGAGATAAAGCAGCCAGAGTTCAGAAAGAACTGGGAAGGGTTAGCTCATTCAGTAGTAAGCTTCTCAGAAGACAATTAAATCTGGTGAATAAAAGTTACTTTTACAAAAATGCATTGGGGAAAAAAACCACAATATTTATGTGAGACTAAGCACAACTCTATATTAATTGCCATGTTTGAGTCTCATTTGTAAACCCTGTGTGATAGCCCAAATTGATTAGTCTGTGGCAAACGATACAGGTACCATTTTTTAATTCAGGAACATATCTGACTTAAATGATTTGAGATAAATGAATGACTACCTGAAGTTGTTTAGTGAGACTTTACTGGCAAAATAAAAGCAAACAAACAAACAAAAACAACAACAAAAAGAAAATGTGAACCTACACAATGTTTCAAAAAACTGAGATCTGAGTAAAGTCAAGGAGTGAGTAAAGTGGGGAAATAGTTTGGACCACATGAAAATGCCAGGCTTGCCATTGAGGATCAAGACGAAGGGAAGATGATTGGGCAGCCTGTGCTGCAAACTGCAGAGCCCACAAACTCTCACCAAGGCCAAGGGAGAACTCCTGAGCAAGACTTTCCATCAGAGGAATCTTGTTTGAAGTAGACCTCGCACGCTTCAGGCATTCTACTCAGTGTCTAGAAGCATCAGACCCAAAGGTATAAAAGTTACTCTCATGCAACCTGAGGACAACCTAAGCTATGTATCTCCTGACCAACCACAGGGAATAGAGCAGCCCAGAAGACAGATGTGTCACTTTGGAATGAACTACTATAGCAAAGGCCACCACTTTGTCTCATGAACTCCCATTTTCATAAATATCTTTCTCAGGTAGCATTGTTTTAGCTAGTACGCATCACATTTCTAACCATCCATCTCTTTAATGAAGCACATAATTTAAGTTTTAGAAACTATGATCCCTGCAAATAAAATAAAGGGTCAGAACACAGCTTAATTAGCCAGCCCATTGCATTTGGTGGTGGAAAACAAGATCCAAATTGTCTTGACTGACAAGGGCAGAGCTGCTGCTCATAGTTTTGTTGTCCAATTTGCTCGAATAGAGTTTTATCTTGAGGTGTGCTTTTGAATGAAATTGAGTTTAAAGAATCTTCCTGGCTATTGTAAAACAAGTTAAAATACACAAAAATAGAGTTTATGAGTCATTTATAAATTCTACCAACTTGGACACTTTCATATCTTCAAACACATCAGTTTTTGTTTGTTTTGTCTATTTTCTTTTTTGTTGTTTGTTTGGTTTGGTTTTGTAGCCATATAATGTAGAGTTTTCTAGGTAAATCTTGTAAGGTACTGACAAAGAACACTGCTTGATAAAAATAGGGAGATAAATTGAGGCTCTGTAAAATTTCTGTTAGTAAGACATAAATAATGATCTAGGGTATTTTAGTCAAGTCCTTTTCATAACAGAGACAGACTCATTAGTTTTATTTTATTTTGATCTCATAACTTTTAAAAGTATTTAGATATAGCTCTTTTTTTATTTGTATCATTTAGTATTCAAAATATGTAAACCGTGATATCAAAGTTTTCAAAAATTAGCCTATAAAATTTCATGGTCTCTCTTCCTCTGGTTTTCATGGGTACTTTATAGGTTTCAGGTGTGAGACAAAGTAAAGAAATATTCACTAGTCGGTGCCCTTGCCTCAGAGTTCAATACCAGTTTTTCTGAGAGATTTTTAGCATCAGGCTCATTACTTATTTATATTTTCCCTCTTTTTTCCACTTTGCAGATAATTGCTACTTAATTGATACTGCTTCTATGCAAACCTAGTCACAAGTCACGCTGCTAAACAGAGGAATCATTAATCTGTGTGTATGTTGTAGATTTCCATAAAAGGATGGCTGGAATAAGCAAAGTCATTAGCAGTTTATTTGCAGCCGAGCACTTAGGGAAAGCTCTGCGGAAAGCACATCATCAGCCAGGATGGAGCTGGGCAATTAACACAGGACTCCTGTACTTTGGAGTGTTGGCATGGGAGTAAACAGCAGCAGCTGTGAAGTGTTTGTGCTGTTGGCATGCACGGTCTGTTCTGACATATGCAAATGCCACTCATGCTTACAGAACATGGCCTATTGTACCATGGCCTCACCGATGAAACCCTATGACAGAACTGCTCCATTTGCACTGGGTGCTATTAATTATTAACAAGCCAGGACCACCTCTTTCTGCTACGAGAGCTTTACAGAAAGCCAGGTGAGAGCACACGCAAACAAGTGGATGATTCTCTAGTTCTCAGATGGACTTGACTACTGCGCTCTTGCCAGGGGCCACCTGGGAAACAGAGATCAATTAATGCCAGTGAAAGCAAAAGCTCGGTCAAAATGAGTTGCAGATGGTGTCACCTGCACAGTCCAGACACATATTTGGGTAGTTTTTGCCATTGGCATTGATAGACCCTGTGATTACCTAGAGTTTTCCTGTAAATAAAGGTGAAATTGCTGGTCTTGGGACAGATTTGTATTTAAGAACTCTTTTTATGGTTATCCCTGATTCTTGACATAGAACTAGAAAACAAGTGCTCCCTACAGGAACTGAAATTAGAAAAAAAATAGCAAAAAAATTTAGTGTATCATTAAAAGGCAGGCCATAGGTCCTACCTCACATAACCTTTGATTTTTGGAAGAGTAAGATTTCATGGTATAAAGTATCGACCCTTTCATTTCACTGTCAAGAAATGCTAAAATAGATCACCATTAACATTATGCCTTGAAAATTTCTCAGGCCATGTGGCTAAGCGTGGCATGCTATTAGCTAGGCAGCCCAGATTCTCTTTAAATTCTTAGGCCTCCTGCCTCAACCCCCCTAGTTCTGGGATTGCAGGCCAGGGTCACCATGCTTATATGTCTAAATATGACAAGAATGATAAACTCTTGATACAGGCAATTGCCACAATGGTTTTTCTGAAGCTCTGCTCTCTGTAAATACACAATCTACTTGTGGCTAATTTGGCAAAAGTCAAATGGGCCATGATACTTGGGTTTTGTTTTTTAATTCTTAGAATTACAATAAAATATACTTTCACAATGAGAAAAGAAACTTACCATAAGTTGTTTTTTAAATTTTATTTTATAAAGAACACACTTTGTGACCATGATTGCTGGATTTTGAGCTGGTACAAACTTCTTATGTTTCACATTATAGACAGTGTTTCAGTCCACTGCAGTGAAATGAGTCACTTTGAACTATCAGTAGATTTTCCAACAGAGAACCTAACGTTTACTTTGACTTCTAACAAAACCCTTGTCTTCATGTATCCAGGAGCTGACTGAAACCTTGTTAAGGTAAGGGGCTGAAAAAATGCATCAGAAAGGGATTACACTGAAATTCTATCTCCTCTGTAAAAATGTAATCAACTATACAGGATATGAAGCGGGTTTCCCACTCTTCGCTCCTTGTATAATTAGATGGAAATAGCAAATACTAAATCTTGTGCAAGGTGTAAACCTCAATTCATTCATAATCTTAGCAGTATTCTTCATCTATGAACATAGGCTTTTGTTTTGTGGTTTTGTTTTGAAATTACTGTCTGAAAAAAAAAAATTGAGTCTTAAATTTTCCATCATATTCTGACCAGGACTATCTAGCCTGCAGCTCAATGACGGGGAGGTACACAGGCTGCAGGCTGGCTGTGAATGTCACCTAATTCATTTGTAGGTGTCATCAGACTGTAATCTCAAAAGGTTAAATATTCGTCAACATACAGAGTATATGTTCGATAAACTAAGGTACATCCGTTTTATCCATTGAGACATTTTTAAGGCCCTAATTTAAGTAATCAGATTTTTTTGAGACTTGTTTTCTCTGCTGCCTTGGCTCTCCTGGAACTCACTCTGTAGACCAGGCTGGCCTCAAACTCACAGAGCTCTGCCGGCCTATGACTCCTGGGTCCTGGTACTAAACTTGTGCACCACCACTGCCCAGCGGTGATCAATATTTTCTATAAAAGTTAAATTAAGCTAAAAAAGCAGGAAAAGTAGAAAGGGAGCTGAGCTTTGAATTCAGAGCTGAGCTATGTTCCAACAGAATAGGAATTCTGAAAGGAGATTCTCTAAGTACTGTGAACTCCAGTAAAGTGAGATCAATTACAGATCTCTTATTAGTTGTGTTTCTGTCACTGTTACCAAGTACAGTTCATTGTGGCATGAAAGGCCAGACAGAGTGGCACTTCTCTACTCAGAAGACCAAGAAGTACAGAAAAAACGTGCTGGAGAGGATGTGGAGAAAGGGGAACCCTCCTCCACTGCTGGTGGGAATGTAAACTGGTACAACCACTCTGGAAAGCAATCTGGCGCTTTGCTTTCTCAGACAACTAGGAATAGCGCTTCCTCAAGATCCAACTATACCACTCCTAGGCATATATCCAAAAGATTCTCAAGTACACAATAAGGATTTTGCTCAATCATGTTTGTAGCAGCCTTATTTTTAATAGACAAAGGTTTTTCATATTGACTGCATTTATCCATAATTGAAAGTCTCAGACTGTTCATAATCCACAGAAATTTGGTGATAAATACAAGATATCAACAAAAATATGATTTTTGGACTAGAAGAGATTATGCCCTCGTGTGGTGAATATGAGCATTTAAGAGAAATACATAGCAATCAAAAATATTTATTAAGCAAATTGTATAGCTAACCTACAAGTAAATGTTTTTTGTTGTTGTTTTTGTTGTTTTGTTATCTATTATCAAGGAATCCATTTAAAAAAATGGTTTTTGAGGGAAGAAAGATGGCTCTCTTTCAAGAAGAGAGCTCTATTCCCAGAACCTATGTCAGGTAGTTCACAACTGCCAATAAAGCCAACTCTAGAGTAATAAAATGCTTTTGGCCTCATTAGACATTTGAACTCAGGCACACACACACACACACACACAAACACACACACACACAATTTTTAATTATTTTTTAAATAAATTTGTTTTGAGCCATTTGCCAAAAAATAGGACCACGAACAATGTGTGAGAGGTACCCTAGTTTTTCCTAGCTCTTCCTCTAAGCAGCCTTGGAGAAAGAGAAAGCCTTGGATCCATCATTACATCCCACAACTCAATGTATCTATCCATCATTGCAGGGTAAGAAAGACCGAGGAGTGTATATTTCTACCCATCCATGCCAAATTTTTGATTTCTAACAAAATGCAACTCACTGGTGTCTCTGTCAGGGAGAAAACTCTAAAACACAGGACATGTCTTTGAAACCTTTTAGCATTTTTTTCTACACATAACTTTTGATTCAAAAAAAAAAAAACTTGCCAAGCTTGTCTATCTTGCCCCCCTCACCGTTCACAGTGCCTGTCTTCCAACCCTGACCTCCTGACCACTCAGGAGTGTCGGGTAGTTTGACATTGCATCATATCTATAAGAGGTTGGTAGTCAATGCCCTTGGTGATTGTGGCTTGAGTGTGAAATTATTTCCTCTGCTCCAGGCATGTCTGAAAATTTGTGCACCAGTCGGGAGAACTCTTTTTGGAAGTTAAAGAACCCTTTTACATATGGGACTTTACCGACATAGAAAACATAAAAGAGAGGCTAGACCAGTGGTTCTCAACCTTCCTCAGGCTGTGACCCTTTGATACAGTTCCTCACGTTGTGCTGACACCCAACCATAAAATTATTTTTGTTGCTACTTGAAAACTGTAATTTTGCTACTGTTATGAACCATGATGAAAATATTTGTGATTTCTGAAGTTCTTAGGCAATCCTGTGAAAGGATCGTTCAACCCCTAATGGGATTGGTTGAGAACCCTTGGTCTAGAGTGTTACCCTGACCTCAGTACTAGCTCTACTTCTTTTTCCTCTCTTCAAATGTTACATAGCCAGCAGCCATACAATCCCACAGCAGACAGATACTCCTACAGCAGCACCTTCCTGTCCATCGTGGATTACATCTACCCAAATGGAACAAAATGGTTCCCTCCCACCCACTACGAGGTTCCAGTATATTATAGTGACGATGAACGACATAACCAGTGCAATCGTTCCTCATGCATATAGCAATTCATAGAAGTATTAAAACCACCTTATAAAAGATTGATTTAAAAATAGAATGTTTGACACTCTACCTTTGCCCAGCTCTTTCCGGTCATACACTTCGATGAACCAATTGAGTATGTATGATGCCCCACAGAAATGGATCAACAACCATTTGTCTCTACCTATATAATAATGTGAACCAAACAGAAGGAACTTTTATATAGAGCAATTTTGATAATTTGGAATTCAGCCTGATGGTTCCTGGACAAGAGGGATCTTATTGTTTTAAAGCAAGGGCTGGAAAAAGAGGACATCCATAATTTCTGTTTTCAGCATTCTTCTCCTATTTTCTTCACGAAAGTACAAGGCATTGCTATTTTCTCTCCAGCTGTTGCAAACACCTTACATTAAATTTACTATCGGTGTGCCATGGGCTGGAGGAAAGGCTTGGGCAAAATTTGACTTCTCTCCCCTTTCCCAATAAGTCCATCACAAAAAAAAAAAGAAGTTGTTGTACATCCTCCTCAAAATATACACACTTTGATGCATCTCACTACCCTTTGATCTCAAATCTCTTAGCTGTTCTATGGGCAGTCAGTACTTTTTCTGATGTTGTGGATAAATAGAAAGCTCTATTTCATAATTTAACTGAAAATGTGATTCAATTGATATAGGTGACATTAGGTGGGTATACCAGTCATCATTAATAAAATTTTGCGAGGATAGACTGTATACCCCTAGTCTATATTATCATGTAGAAACTACGAGTAACTTACCTCTTTTCCTCAAATTCAGTAAGTTTCTTCTAAGAAGGAGTTATATTAAGATTCTAAATTTTAAAGGAAATTCTACCAGTAGATCATATTTTTGTCAGACAAATGTGGTATACTTTCCAAAATGAGGGCACTCTATGCTTCCTGGGGAAAACTTCCCAAAATAAAATTACCTCATCATTTATATTTAGTGTAATGTCTATCCTTTGATGGAAATTATCTAACTACAAAACAGCATGAAATTTAAACTGGATAGCAACTGAAATGATTAATGACTTCACTGTGCAGGGTTGCCAAGGATGACAGAATTTGTCCTAGATTTTATCTGTGTATCGAGATACATGGATTAATGCATGCCTCGAGACCTTTACAAGGGCCAAAGCAATGTCTTAAAGAGAAAGACACAGGATTTTAACATAGCCCATGGTGGTTGGCCAGTTGTAGAAGGAAAAGATTTGTTCCTAGCGTATGTTGCGCTGACCAATCAGAATACATGGCGGTGCCCTCTACTTCTTGGTGGATGTTCTGAAGGCCAAGGTTGCTTAGAAACATATATTTAGGAAATAAATAGCTATGTGTATTATATTCAAAAGTGAGTTAACTACACCTTGCTCCACATAATCTTTCCATGTATATGTACATAGAAGATAAATTTGAATGTCAAAATTAATGTCTTCAACTGAAACAAACAGCAGACAACTTACAACGGCTTACAAAATAATAGCATCTTCCTCGCAAAGAATGATAGGTATGCTCACTGTCCAGTAGAGCAAAGGCAGTGTCACTCTCCAGAGCCAAGGGGACATGGGATTCTTACTCTCTTTAAAAGAGTTGGCTTCCTCAAGATCCAGCTATACCACTCCTAGGCATATAGCCAAAGGATTCTCAAGTACACAATAAGGAGATTTGTTCAACCATGTTTGTAGCAGCCTTATTTGTAATAGCCAGAAGCTGGAAACAGCCCAGATGCCCCTCAGTGGAGGAATGGATGCACAAATTGTGGTATATCTACACAATGGAATTTTACTCAGCAATAAAAAACAAGGAAATCATGAAATTTGCAGGTAAATGGTGGGATCTGGAAAAGATCATCCTGAGTGAGCTATCCCAGAAGCAGAAAGATGCACACAGTATATACTCACTCATATAGACTTATAATATAGGATAAACCTACTAAAATCTGTACACCTAAAGAAACTAATAAAGAGGGAGGACTCTTGCTAAAATGCTCAATTCCTATCCAGAAAGGCAAAGAGGCTGGACATCAGAAGAAGGAGCAAAGAGGGAACAAGTCAGGAAGCTGACACAGAGGACCTCTGAAAAGCTCTGCCCTGCATACTATCAATGTAGATGCTGAGAATTATGGGCAACCTTTGGGCAGAGTGCAGGGAATCTTAGGAAAGAAGTGGGGAACAGTAAGATCTGGAGAGGACAGGAACTCCACAAGGAGAGCAACAGAACCAAAAAATCTGAGCACAGGGGTCTTTCCTGAGACTGCTATTCCAACCAAGGACTATGCACGGAAATAACCTAAGACCCCTGCACGGAGGTAGACCATGGCAGTTCAGTATCCAAGTGGGTTCCATTGTAATAGGAACAGGGACTGTCTCTGACATGAACTGACTAGCCTGCTCTTTGATCAGCTCCCCCTGAGGGGGAAGCAGCATTACCAAGCCACAGAAGAAGACAATGCAGCCACTCCTGATGAGACCTAATTGACTAGGATCAGAAGGAAGGAAAAGAAGTCCTCCCCTATCAGTGGACTTGGGGAGGGGCATGCATGCAGAGGGTGGAGGAAGGGAGGGATTGGGACAAAAGGAGGGAGAAAACCACAGGGGGGATACAAAGTGAATAAAGTGTAATTAATAAAGAAAAAAAAAGAGTTGGCTTTAAACTTTTTCAAGTTACCTTCCTTCAAAGTAATCTTCTATGCAAGCAGGTGTTATCTGACCTGATTTTCATCTACATATTTAAGGTCAAGGCAACGATGTTTATGAATAAGAATGATCTTTGTAACATGGCTTAATATCACATAATTTAAAATTAAATAATTTAGAGGGTTAGTAAACTTTGTTGTGTTTCATATATACAATGAATACTAGGTAGATATTCATAAGAACTGTTTAAACACAAATGTTTAAACACATTTGGGGTACATAACTACATCTAATTAGTTGAGATAAGAAATGAATAGGAAGAGAATAAACTATATACCTAAGGCAAGACCAGAACTAAAATGAACTTACAAAGATGTATCAGAAATTTTCACTGAAAAGAATAAAATGATCACATTTTCATCTTAAGATATAAAGTGTGGAAACATACACAAATTGGATTTGAAATACAGACACCATTTGAAGTGTACTTAGCAAACCCTAGACAAGTAATGATCAGGCGCTGTAATAGAACCCACCAGCAGATGGAAAGGGATGGGTGACTTTTAGAAATATATTCCATGGAATCATCGGGATTGGATCAATCAACATTACACCTACACAGAATGTAGATTAAAGAGAAAAGCAGAAGAGAAGCTACTGTTTAAATCGGCGACGCAGTTGAGGTATAGAATCTAGAAACAGGAAGGGGCGACATTACCAGGGAGTAATAGTGACCTCCTTGAAGAATGTGTGGAGCTTATTTCCACTCTCTGTAATCCCCGTAATTACCTTAAGCTAGAAGGAATCACACAGCTTTTCTATGAGAAAAGAAAGGCATGAATGATTTTCTTTCAAAGAGAAGAGAAAACAAAGGAGGAGGGGAGAGAGGAGGAGGGCACAGACTTCTGACTGTTTTTAAAAACCTGTCTTCATTTCCAGGCCCCCTGCACCCTGGTGAACCACTGACACTTGGGAGACACCTCTAAGACCTTGATGTGTAAAATTCATCCCTGCTCCAGGCGCCGAAGCATTTTTGGTAAGACTATTTTTTCATTAAAGAAATGATAGCTACCAATAAAAATGAACATGCTACAAAAGAGATCACTGTTATAAAAGTTACTCTTACTAAATGTTTTACATTGAAATAAAGAAAACAAAACTGGAAGACTGCAGAAGGTGTGAAGCAACAGACTGTTTCAGAGACAAACCGAAGTGCTTCGAAATGCTGAGGAAATGAATATTGATGTCTCAACAAAGCCAGGCACGAAGAACTAGCTGCATCCTGGCTGCCGTCTCACTCTATTATTCTATCTCCCACTCCCTGCCACATCTTTGGAAATCGGGACACAGTGTTGGCTCCCCAGGAGCAGAACATAGGATGTGACACAATTGTGAAGAGTGGCCCCAGGTACAATGGTTGTCTGCATTACCAGGTGGTAGGGCTCACTAGATGAGAGTAACGGTAAACCATCACTCTGTTGGCAAATGAGGAAGCCGAACATGCAACACTTCTGATTTCAGAGTCTGCTTAGAATTTTTACTTCCTCCCGTGCCCTCCTAACAATTTGTGCAATGCTTCTAGATGGTCTTCTCATTAATTTTCTTATTTTTTTGAAAGAAAGAAACTCAAGTAATCTTCCATACCCAGTATTTTGTGCTTGCTATTGCAGATTGCATTAAAATGTATCTGACGTGAGACTGTATGAGGCACAAGGGCAGCTCATCACATACTCTATCCATTATGGGAAAGAAAATAAAATACAGAGGGTATTTATAGATCATTATTTAAACTCTAGGCACATTCATCTTCTTCCCAGAGAATCCCACTTGGATTACTTTCCTTTTTTCCTCTTTCCTTACTAATTGAATCTTCTTCCTTTACTATCATATTCGATTTTCTTGTCTTTGTTTTCATTGAAGAGAAAGATTTTAAAATTCTCATTGTATTCCTGTTCGTCTTCTGTTCTATTGAATTAAAGGCTCGTTGTTTTGTAATTCACCACTATGCTTGAAAATCCCCCACGTCTTTTATTAAATTAACTAATTGCAGGTTTTCTTACTATAATTTGGCCAATTACGATCTCTGTTTAGTTACCTGGAGTTCATAGACTGACACAAATTGTGTCACTCCCAGCAGCTACAAATGCCATTGAAAATAAAAATTTGGTGTCGCTCCAATCAGTCAGCTCTCCCTTCTCCTTTTTAATTATTTATTTTATTTTTAAGGCTCGAACTTCTGTCATTATGAAGAGAGTTGTTCATTAAAAACTGCTAAGAACAGTATTGCTACCCAAGCAGAAGAAAATCTGTTTTAAGTGGTGAGACACTTGGGGTGACTGTGAAAGTAAAGGGTGCCTCATACCTTCGCTTCCCTGGTAGAAACGCTTTGTTTTAGAATTCTTAGACCTGGCCCTTATTCGCGTTATTCCCAGAATAGAATGTAGTGACATTTATAAAAGAAAGAATGAGTTCTACTTTGTTTCTTTATAACCCAAGTGCTTTAAAATTTAAACATTTCGTGGAAAAAGGGGGATTTAAAGAGTGTATCTATTAACACTAATATACTTAATTTAGTGGATTCTAGTCTGTAGAATGTTAAAACAATAAGATGAAGTGTTGAAAGAGTCATTCTAAATATTTATTTAGCCCTTTCTACCTATATCACTGTAATTGATGTTTCTCTGAGATACAAAGAAAGCAGGATTCAATTCAATTCAACAAATATTTATTAAATTACTGTTATGGGAGGACAATGTGCTAAGTATTGCATGGAATACAAATAATTGAAAGAAATGTAGTCTTGTAAGTACTTGAATTTATTTCCATTTTCATCCAATAATATTTATGGAACTTAACTGCACTTATTTTTTTTTTTTTTTAAAGTTAAGGCTAATTGAAGCAGGACAGTCTCCCAAGCATGGTTGGCTACCATAAAAAGCTAAAATGTTACGCTCAGGATGCGAGGCTAAGCACTGCACTCAGGGTCAGCCGCTTTGGACCCAGAGAAGAGCATGTCTGATTGCATGCGGGTTGATGCCCCAGGTCCCGCCTCTAAGAAAAAGGTATCGGACGGGTCTGATGCTCTTTGGGTGGATGACACCTAAATGAACATCGGTACAAAGTCCCAATTTATTTCTAATATCAGAGATCAGACCTCTACTCTTGCCTGATGCGTCTAAAACAAAAAGGGGGAACGGTAGAGAGCTGCGGAATGCTGTGCCTTAAAGATGGAGATGGTTTCCGCCTTCCACCTTCCCGATGGTGCGTGCTCTCTGTCAGGAACAATTCCACATTTGGCTAAGGCTGAGGATCTGGCTTGCTTCCATGTATGTGGACCTATCTGCATTGCCCATGTGGCACACTGGGGTTGGCTACCCAGAGGCTATTTAAGCTGTGGGTTGGCTTTCCCCAGGGTCCGATGATTGTTCAAGGTTCCTGAATAAACTGCATTAAAAAAAAAAAAAGTTAAGGCTAATGCGTTTTATGTATACAAAGTAATGAGCAGTATGATGGGAGTTTAAGAAGCCTTAAAATTATGTGCAATATTATGTGTAGATAGTATGAAGGTATGGGTGTTATTTCTGGGGGAAAAAAGTATAATCATCAGACTTCTCAAAATTCCATTAACCTGAAAGTGTGGGCCAGAAAGACCGCTGCGTGGATGAAGGGCACCTGCCTCCGGACCTGAGCAGCTGAGTCCCTCCTCCGGAACCCACAGGGTACAAGGAGAGAGCTGGTGGCTGAGAGTTACTCTCTAACCACCACATCTGATATGTGGTGTAAACACACGTTGATACGCATGTGTAAATGCACGTTCTCTTGCGCGCACACACACACACACACACACACACGAAAGAAACATACGTAAGAAAGAAAGACAAAAACCTCAAGTGTTCAATGTAGTCGACCCTGTTGTCTGTTTCTATGTGGCCTGTCAGTTAAAAACAGTTTTTCTATTTGTAAATCGTTGAAAGAAATTGAATGTCACATTCATTTGCCAGGACTGTAGTAGTATCACTGACAATATATATATAGTGTGACGTGTGTGTGTGTGTGTGTGTGTGTGTGTGTATGTATTCTGGTTTAAAATTTTTTAATTTATTTATCATTTACTACAATTTATTCACTTTGCATCCTGGCTGTAGTCCCCTCCCTCATCTCCTCACAGCCCTACCCTCCCTCCCTCTTTTCCTCCTATGCTTCTTCTCTTGTCTACTCATAGTGGAGGTCCTTCTCCCTTTCTATTTGACCTTAGCCTATCAGGTCTCATCAGGGCTGGCTGCATTGTCTTCCTCTGTGGCCTAGCAAGGCTGCTCCCCCCTCATGAGAAGGTGATCAAAGAGCCAGCCATTGAGTTCATGTCAGAGACAGCCCCTGCTCCAAACAATAGATATTTATTTTGCCATTGCTCTGCACACAGAAAGATCAAAGAATTCATAAAGTGTTTGCAAGGCTAGCTTCTTCTGGTGCTTAGAGCCTTGGACTTGTGAATTTCAGCCTTCTCCCTGCATCTTGACATGTTTCTTCTCTCATCTATGTCCTTGTTTCTTTGCTTCTATAAGTGAGAGCTTGCCTTAATAATCTACTTAGATTTATTTATTACTCAAAAAGTTCTGGGGCCAAATGCAGTCACATTTTGATGTGATAAGAATGAGAAATGCAAAACACAGATTTGGAGATCAGGAAACAATTCACCCTACAGCATGCAAGTTCTTTTGGAACTCAACCAAGCTCCTTTAGCCATGGTCCTTCCCTAGCTGTAGTTGTAGGACTGAGTGTTTGATAAAGGTGACTATGTGACCTGCAAAGGTGGAATTAGATAGTCCAGGGCTCTTTACCACAGAGATGTGCTTTCTTCTACTGTAGATTGTAGATGAGAGGTTATTTAGAGGATTCGATCTGGAAATAGAAAAAAAATTAGAAAAAGTTGTATGAAAACAAAGAGTAGAAGGACTGCAAAATAAGTCTATAAACCAGTAAAGAGAGAAATAAGAATGATATTATTAAGGAAATGAAAACCGCTTGCCAGGGTGTTGGAGAAAAATGTTGTGAATAATACATGTTTATCTAACAAAAAGAGTTGATAATAAAGTAAGAATAGGGACTAGAAAGACCTGAGGCATCTGATGTCCAGGAAATCAGCATTTCCAGAGACTACAGGAGGATTAGTATAGTAAGCACTTCAAAATAACTTTGGGCTGGGGATATGGCTCAGAACCCTGTAAAAGGCCATTGGTGAAGGACAATGCTGGAGATGCAGAGGAAGGAGGATCACTGGTGCTTATTGGTCATTCAAACTGGATGAGGTGCTGCAGTCTTGGCTCTGAGAGGGAAACTTTCCCAACACCTGCCTCTGACTCCCACGTATTGGGATTAAAGGTGTGCACCACAACAGAGGTGATGAGTTCGAGGTCTCTGAGTTCGAGGCAAGCGGGCACTACAGAGTGAGCCCAGGAGAGCCAGGGAAACACAGAAAAACCCTGTCTCAAGGAAAGAAAGATTTATTATTGGAATATTTTCGTTGAGGGAAAATATATGCACATATTTATACCTCTAATTACATATATTTTACATGGTAAGTGTGCCCATCGTGTGCCTTGCAGAATGCTCTTTAAGAAAAAATAAAAAATCAAGTGTCTGCACTCTAAGTATTCATATTATGAAAATTATTCTTTTCGAACTTGACTATAGTAATATTTTATCTACTCAGTAAAATGAGGCAAAATGAGCAATTGCAAATGTATTTTAAAGCACTGGGTGCACAATTCAAAGAGTGAGATTTGCCAGTATTTCTGACTTCATATGTCAAATCTGACAGAAAAAAAAGGCTGCCAAATTTCTGTTTGACTTTTACTGAGAAAATCATTGTGTTTTGTAATTTATTCCTTGAATGTTGCTATCAAATCCTTTCCTATTCCTCCTGAAAGCAAACCACTTTAATATAAAGAATATATCTTACTAGACTTTACACAGCTTCATATTTTGCACCTTGAATTAAATTATTCTAAAGAAATGCCACCATATACCAATACACTAAACATAGACAATTTGATGAGAATGGGAGCCATAATCATCAATTGGTTCCATCATTGACTAGCCAAAATACAGCAATCTTTCCATGCATTAGCTATCACCTAGAAGACATACATATACTTACCATATATACACCTAACATTGAAAAGGAAACAACTACAAGTTTTAGATTCAGAGTAAAAGAGGAGGAGCATATTGGTGGAAGGAACAGTCACCAAAGTTTAATACGGTAGCTATAACCACAGTATGAAAACAAAATAATATTCTCTGGTGTGATTTCACTACTACTAAATTCTCTTCTACTTTTATATAAAGTTAATTATAAAATGTATTCATCTCTTAATAATACAAATATTATCATCATCAAAGTTATTTTTATCTGTCAGTTTATGTTTATTATTATATCATTGATTATACTAAAATATGCATTTTAGTGGTTTTGAGTATGGGTAAATTGCTTTTCTATTTCCCGTTCACCATTGTTTGTTTTCTAGCATTTGCTTCTTAACCAAGGGAAATTAAGTAAAGGCCTGAACGAAACGTCTTCTATACAACATCAGTCTGAAGTGCTTACTTTGAGTCCCATTCCACTCTTTATATTGGACTGGCTTTTTTTTTTTCAATGCAGTTTATTCAGGAACCTTGAACAATCATCTGACCCTGGGTAAAGCCAGCCCACTTTAAATAGCCTCTGGGTAGCCAACCTCAGCATGCCACGTGGGCAATGCAGATAGGTCCACATACATGGAAGCAAGCCAGATCCTCAGCCTTAGCCAAATGTGGAATTGTTTGTGACAGAGAGCACTCACCATCGGGAAGGTGGAAGGCTGGACTGGCTTTTTGATACAGTTCTGCTTTCAGATGAGGTTGAGCAGAGCGGTCTCCACAGAGGAAGCATATTTCTGCTTGGAAAATTCAACTTTCTATTTAGAAATACTGCCAGCAAACCAAGATTCTTCAAAATCAAGTTTTTAATTCTGTGACTCCAGTAAATAAATGCAAATGATAATGCGCTTGGTGTTGGCAACTAACTTGAATAATGACAATGGTCAACGTAAAATAATTTACACCACATCTTTCTTGTGTTAGTGACTTGTCATATGCCTAAGAAATCATTGATTTCAAAGAAAAAAAGCTAGATTTCTTGAATGCTTTTAAATCAAGACAAATTTCTTTTTAAGGTCTTCAGACTAATTCAAATCTCAAAGAAAGCTTGCATACCAGTCTTTGAACATTCTCAGGGAAGACTATTTCCTGAGAAAGAGACCATCATTTCTGTAATCCCAGATAATTTTGTTAACTGGATATTGAATTGATGCAACTTTTAGTTGTATTTTGCTTTTAAGTAAAAACTATCCTGAGCCTATGTATGAGATAAAAAAAAATTAAAGTTGAGGAGGAAATGTAGAATAATGTGCAATTAAAATAGTCTTAGTGTTGTCTCTTAATTATGTTTATGTTTTGACAGATAAAAAAAATTCTGTTTTCTGGTATTCTTAAGGATGGATTTCGGTTTGTTTGTTCATTTGCTTGTTTTGTTTTTGAGTTGGGCTACAGCAGTAGCCTGCTTTTACACCCCCCAAAAAATAACCAACTATTTTTGTCTTCCCATGGCTAAATGTTACTCACTGTACTTAATTCAGCCTTGAATGTGGTGCAAGCTGCTGTTACAATTGCATCTTCATTATATTGAGGAGGAAACACACATGCAAATCTTGTTCATACAAAAGGTAGACATAAACACAACTTTACAATCTTCAGCCTATTTTCTAATTAATGAAGAGGAAACATGAGGCATACTTATTAATGAGTGAGTGGTTTTATATTTCAATAGTGTCTTCATCATTTGCCAGTGTTCCAAAAGCAAAATTCATTAGCATTCTGAATATCTAATTTCTTTTTTCATGCTTGTTTCTTTCACATAAATCATGAGCATTGGTTTGTTTTGGTCTTATTATTCATGGGTGCCCCATCTTTCAACACACTTGATATACATAGTCCATTTAGATTGCTGAATAACCGAGTTGAGAGAAAGAGAGAGAGCAAAATAAAATTCTTTCCAGTCTGAGAAGCTTGTTTCCCAAGCAATATTTTCAGCTTTTCTAAAGATGTTTTTTTCTTTCATCACTTTTGATGAAAAAGCCATATGTCCTATGGCTCATACAATTGAAACTATAACCATGTACATCTGGGCAGCAGGAAGAATGCGAAGCTGACCTGGCAGCCGAATTATGCCACCTTAATCCTCCATGCTTAGTTCAGGGGAAATGTTAACATTTGAAATAAATAGTATGGTCGAAAAGCACTAAAACGGCTCCATTTCATAGAATTTGGACTACCACTTTTGAATCATATTACATTGTTTTGAAGGAACCAATTAAGCAGCTAATATATGAAAGTCTTTTTCTTTAATATAAACTTTCCTTCCCCATGATTTGATTTTCACTTAAGTTGTCAAGAGTACTATGTGCAGTACCTGTGTGATTACCAATATATAGAATATTATTAATATTCAATATTGATTCATATAATAATTAAGGTGGCAGTTATTCCTTACCCTGCTATTATATAAATAAAAGACATTGGAACCTGTTAGATTTTGATAAGTCTGAATACGCTGGGGCTGAGCAGATAGTAGCCCTCTAAACTATCTTGTCTACTTCCCAGCGAAAACCCACCTAAATACTTGTCCGTGTTTTCCATCTGAGCTACTTCTTTCCATCATGACAATCTTAGAACAAGCTCCTAACTTGTGCTCCTCCCACGTGCTTCTAGTTCTTGCTAACCCATTGTGACCTGCTCCTTTCTCTTCCTCTCTCCTCCTCATTGTCTCTATCCGAGACCCATATTGGAATAGAGGAAGTTCTGTATAGCTCTCTTCTGGCCCAAAATTGGCTGTCAGCAACTTTATTAACCAATCAGAGATAACCAGGAAGCAAGGTTCTCACAACATTGATTAATATATGTGACAATGTCCACTTCTGAACTGTGAGCAGATCTCAGGGCACAAAATCAGCATCTGAATACACAGAGCACCAGACCAACCCCCATCAGAAGTATATCATTTTGATTTTCTTTTTCATATTTTTATAGCTCTACACTCTTCATCTTCTCTACCCCTACTCTTTGGCCTGTTCCCTAAGCATATATTTTTCTGACACTGATTATTGATGACATTTTCAGTGTACTGTGTATTAGTTGGATCTTTTAAAAAAATGCATTGTTACAGACTACTTGAATAAGGCAGCCTATTTGCTAGGAAAACCAAAGCTATTCCTCTTTCCAAATAAACTATGCTTATCATATTCCAGCACTATAGTCAAGTTTCTCTCCTTATTTGTTGTTGGATCATGAAAGAATTCATGATGTTGGTAGGGGAAAGGTCCATGGGTGATGGATATGTAAAACTCATTGCGGGGCATCCTGTCTAAGAATAGAGAGCAAGGTAGTGAGTAGATGAATAAACAAGGTCATTCATCGGTGGTAAGTAGATGAATCAACTACCTTCAGTTTGACCCCCACGGACAAAGGGGACCAAAACCTCACATGTATGTGTGTGAGGAAGAGACAGAGAGACAGAATAGAGAAATATTTTAATATTAACTAAACATTAATTAATATTAACTTTAATGCCATTTTTTAACTGTGTATAAGCTTATTATGTTGCATTCCTTTTGAGTCTTGTTAATTTTGGTATGTGGTGTTAGTTCTTTTCAATTTACTTTATTATTATAAAGTAAAATACGTCAATTTTAAAATAAATATGCAAAATGTAAATGTATAAACTCTCAGGTTAATTTTAGATTAGAATTATAATAAAAATATTTGCAGAGAGACTATTAGAGTCGAGCAGTCTGCTACATTGTCATTCTTCATTTTTTTTTAAATCTCTTGCCTCTCTACATCTTCCCCAACTGTGTCCAAGGGCTTGTCCTATCATTCATTTTGACATTGATTTTTATTTTTGAAACTGATAAACAGCACGGTTTAGGGAGAAAGTAAGAATATGGACAGAAATAGTGTTGGAGAGTAAAGAGTCTACCTGTAATGGTGGCTTTGAAACAGTTCTACAGAAATTCTTTCTACCATTTTTTGTGATGAGGTGAACCTTGGCCTGTAATATTTCACTTAAAGGTAAAAGGATTTGAGGGCCTTCATAAATGCAGATCTTTGCTTGAAAAATTAGAGTGAGGAGCTAGAGAGATGGCTCAGTAGTTAAAAGCACCATCTGTTCTTCCAGAGGACCAGGCTTAACTTTCCAGCTCCCACAAGGTGGCTCACAATCATATGTAATTCCAGTCCCACGGTGTCCAAAGCCCATCACTCCACATCCATGGTACACACACATCCACTCAGGCAAACACTCATGTACATAAAAGGAAGAAACGGAAAACAAATAGGATGCATTGAAGAATAATTTCAATAACATGAAAAAACGTTGAGAAACTGGCGGGAGGTTAAGAGGAAAAGCGCATTATCACCTTTCAGCATAAGAAGATGCATTAGGTGTCTGTGGTAGCAAAGTTCCACAGGCGGGGTGTGTTAGGCAAGCGAAACGAATCATCTCGATGCTTTAGAGGCTTGAGGCCTTTGTAAATACTCAAGCATTTACAAAGTGAGTTTCTTCTGAGGGAAGTCAAGGCCTTTCTCCTGACTGTGTTTATGATACAATGTTATTTTTCCTATATGCCTGCCTCAAAATTTCTCCTCCATTTAATAGCAAGAGACTTCTTTCTAGTGGGGTATACGTTTGTAGGACTGTGTTAACTCCTATGTCTCTGTAAAGACGTATTTCCAAATGTGATTATATGCTTACACAGGGGTTTGGGATTTAAAGTAGAAGCAGAATTCAATACCTGCTAGGTATTCCCATCCCCTGTGGTAAGCCTGTCTCTCTAGTGGGACTGCGTAGGGCTTAGGAGAGTTGACAGGTTTCACTGGCTTCCACTCCCACTGGCAAGATTCTTACTTGTGACATGTCACTTCGAAGCCACCTTTGAATGAATCTATTTCATATTTAATTCATTTCATTCTTTTCTCCTCGCAAACGGGATCTTTCTGTTTACAGTATAAGACTCAAGTAGCTTGACTTTAGAGAGACAATGAACTCATTAATCCAATAAAATAACCAAACCCATATAATTGCCCTATTTCTAACAAATTGATAAATTGGCAGTCTGACGTCTGTGACTCAGACTTGAGTAGTAGAGTGCATATGCGTGCATGTGGGCTTGCCTGTGTGCCTGTGTGCGTGTGTTTGTTTGTTTGTGTGTGTGTGTGTGTGTGTGTGTGTGTATGGGGGGGCACCAGGCTACGGCGATCTTAGGAACTTTCCATCTTGTTTTTTAAAACAGTGTTTTCTACTAACTTGAGACTTATTAATTAGGCTAGGCTGCCTGCCCAACTAGCCCTAGGGAGCTGCTTGCACTGGGATTACAAGCACATGCCAGGTTTTGTTTGTTTGTTTGTTTTTTAAACTAAGTACTCTAGGGATCAAATTCAGTTTTTCAGACTTGTGAGGTAACCACTTGACTGCCTGGGTATGTCCCTAACCCTTCCATGCTAGCCAGCTCTTCGAGTACTTTTATTAAGATTGCCAGCATGTACCATTGTGGCTTTCAAACGGGTTGGGCAACATCAAGTCTTTAGTTCTAGTCCCCCTAAGAGGGGTCCCCTAGATGACACTGAGATCACCTTCTCTTCTACTCACCTCCACACTGAGTAACAAAAAGCTCCTCTCAGCACTTCTTTCAAGTACTCTGTTTTTTTTTCTGTTTTTAAGCAGGAGAAGCAAAACTCCGTGTTCTAAAATGGCTGGATTCTTGATGTAAAAAGCAAAAACCATTTTCTTTTAAAAATACACAGTCTGTTACTTTTAAGAACTTAAACATTGTGTTTGGTGAAGTGAGTCAGTTCCACTGTAGAATGAGTGTTGTACAATTTGTATCCTGTTATTACTTACCTTACTAACATGCTTCAAATACAAGTGCCTTTTAGCATTAAGGCATTTTAGCTTCCTCGGTGTTTGTTACTGTTAATCACTAATGTTTTATCAGGAAATGACTTTTTCTGTGTACTCTGGATTTAGAATTAAGTAGGTAAATTAAATTTAATTAATAAAGTTTCACACTAGGTCCGTGATCTTCGATTCTCAACAATAAGTAGTATTTATTTCATTTTATATATGTTGCATGTAAACACAGACCCTCGTAAGGGCATTTGATTAGAACTTATTTTTTTAAAAAAGTCAGTCTTATATTTCCATGCCATCAACAAAGTGAGGGAGTCCAAAGGGCAGTGGCTCCCTAACTTACCACCTATCACGAGGGACCATCTTCTGCATCAGGGTTTGTCTGTACAAGTTGCTACCTAGACTGTTTGTATAAAGTTAGGTAAGGAGTAAGCTTAATGCTGAGAAAATCTATAAATAATTATACAGTTCACCAAGCAAGGTAACACTGCACCCAGAGGAGTCTGAGGCAGATGGCTTAGAATGTGAAGAAAAATATTTGTATTTAATTGGAGTTTAATTTAGTTTTACATCCTTACGATAGGTTAATCCTCCCTGAAACTAGGTCACTAATTTGGTAGGGTTCTGAAGTGTTAATTTCTTTTGCCCTGCCTGACAAGCCTGTGGACCAACTTTTGTGGTTTATAATGTAAATCTATACGGATCCAGACTAATGTGAGGAGCTAATACCCTGATGATCAATGAAATGGGTAAAATGAAGTCCACTGTGGAACTATAAAAAAGAGGATTTTAAGTAAAGTCCCTTCCAAATCCAATTTAATAATAATGGATTCAGTTGTAATTAGTGCCATCATTTTTAAGTGGGAGCTAATAGCTGTCTCTAAACAAATAGTCTCTAAAGTTAAATATACACATCTCAGCTCTTGATTTATTTAATAGAAAACATATTTTATAGCTATTTAACAAGAAATCTGCAGATGAGTCTTCATTCAGTTTTCAGAACTCAAGAATTCTGGGCTATACAAAAAAGTAGGGTGTTTGTATTCTGTCTCCTTGTGTGCAGATGTCATAACACACAAAGATTTTTTTTCTGAAATACTTTTTGGGAAAGTAATTTTTGGTTATTTTTGTTACTTGTTAATTCTCCCTTTTATCCTTGCCATGTGCCCGCGTAGAGACACATATAAGTTCTGCTGGCGAGTACATGTGCTCCTAATTCACTGGATGTCTATAATCTGCAATATTTATTCTTTTAAATTAACCTGATAACTCATACTTCAGAAGAGCCAACAAATATCCCAGTTCATTTTGGCAATCTAAGGAGGCTCTTTTATAAACCAGAAAAGGTTAAGAGATGCAGCTCAGGTTTCCGTGCTGTGTTTGACACACACTGACCCAAGGGAAAGAATTTCTTCCTTAGAATACCAAGGCAGCACATGATCCATTCTGCACCATTAAGCAGAGTATCCCCAACACAAACCGGGGGAAGGAAGAACTCGCGTTTATTGAGCAGCTCTTAGGTAAGACTGGTCCACCGAAGGCATTCTCTCACATGTGGGGGAGACTTCGGCTGCTTACCAACTTCATTCAGTAAATAACAAAACCAAACCCCAAAGGAAAAGATCAGCCTAATTCGAGTCACAGAAGGTAAATGAGCCTGTTCTTTCTATTCGATCTCCAACACAGATATCCACAACTAATCATGGTTGAAATCTCTGAAATGTCTCTGTCATCAGGACTTAACAGACGCTTTGATTAGCTGACTAAGGGAATAGTGTTCGTTACTTGGGTTGAGGTAACAGCTGCTGCTTCCTGGGTCAATTACAACAAACCTGGCTCTGATCTGCATACCACGCATTGCTTAAATCAGATTTATCTTTATTGGCCAACATGTGAACCTGACGATTTTTTATATAATCACAAATCCTGTGCATTAGGAAGAAAGGCTCATTTTTTTTTCAATGAAAAACTTATTCACAGTATTTTGCATTCTCATTGTCAGAAATGTTAGGTTTTTGGCACACTGTATGTGTGTCAACCTCGAGAAAACTCTAAGTCATTTTGACAACATTGCTGATATACACAATATAAACCACTCGGGTAGAAACAGTCTTTTGTTTTTGTTTTTGTTTTGTTTTAACCATCGATCTGGCAGTCTAACTAAAGCCAAAAGAAAAGCAAGTAGTCATGGGATTAACCCAAGGACTCATTTTCCTTAATCTCCACCTAAGAATAGCCTAATTTAAATATCAGGTTACAAAGTTAATGCTTCTACTATTGAGAAAAAGGCTCCCCTTTGTCAAATGCTCCTTTCTTCCTAACATTTAGGTATTAAATGTACCTTAAGATGTTTGTGTAGCAAGTTATACCTCATAAGTAATCAAGTTAATCTATGAAGAACAGGTTATAGCAAAGCACAGGGAAACTACCTGGTAATTGCTTTAGGAGCTGCAAACCTCAGATCTCAGGACAGACTCTTCACTGAGTACGTACTTGGCTTTAGACCCATTTTAAAGTCTGTTTGTGTTTGTTTTGCACTACTGGGGCACAGCCCTAGATCCTGTACATGGTAGGCAAGTGTTCTACTATTGAGCTTCCCCAGCCTTCTGTGAAAGTGTTTACTTTTAGTGTTTAGCTTTCTTTAGTCTAGTATTTCTCTTCTTTGTCTCACTTCATGTTCGTATTATTCTTTTCTAATTTTTATTTTTATTAATTATAGTTTATTCACTTTGTATCCCTTCTGTAGCTCCCTCTCTCCTCCCCCCAATCCTACCCTTCTTCCTCCTTTTCCACTCATGCTCCTCCCCCAGTCTACTGATAGGGGAGGTCTTCCTCCCCTTCCTTCTAATCCTAGTCTATCAGGTCTCATCAGGACTGGCTGCATTGTCTTCCTCTGTGTCCTGGTAAGGCTGTCAAAGAGCAAGCCAATCAGTTCGTGTCAGAGACAGTCCCTGTTCCCATTACTATGGAACCCACTAGGGCACTGAACTGCCATAGGCCACTTCTGTGCAGGGGTTCTAGTTTATCTCTACGAATGGTTCTTGGTTGGAGTATCAGTCTCAGAAAAGACCCCTGGGCCCAGATTTTTTGGTTCTGTTGCTTTCCTTGTGGAGCTCCTGTCCTTTCCAGGTCTTACTATTTCCCACAGTAACCTTTCATTAAGGATAGATTCTTCCCTCCCAATTCCATGATAACACCAGGAAGAAATATCAACTGCCCATCCCTAGGCCTCTTGGTCACTAGAATGGAATTCCTCCCAATTTGGGAGATATGACATTCTGATTTGGTCCAAAGAGTAGAACATTATGTACTGTTTATTATCTCCTCTCTTAGAGTTAGTCTAGTTAGGTCTACCAGCTCCCTACCCAGGAGTGTCCCAATGCCCACCTCCTTCTATAAAGCAGATTCACCTGAGGATATGATAAAGTGATGGGAGAAATGATGCTCCCTTTGATAAACTACATTGCCCTCCTCCTGAGCCATTCCTGGCCCACAGCCATTTGCATTTGCAGCCTTTCTCATGGCAAAACTGTTGCTCACATTTCTGAGCTTATACTCAAGCAGACTTAACTTTCCACCCTCCCCCTTCTGTCTCTTTTACTTTGTGATGTTGGCCAAAGCCCACATTTGTTTTCCTTGATGCTCTAAGCTTCCCCATTTTTTTTTCTGAACCTCTCTTCCCCTTCCATTATGCAGCTGCTTATGGAACTCCGTTGTTAAACATACCAGCTTTCTCATACCTTAACTCAAAAGTAATGACTATTTCTTACCTTCTTTTCCATTTCTTTCCTTCTGCAGCCGCTAAGATGTAAAGCTTCTCTACCCTGTTACTGTTTCTCTCAAGGTCTAACAAAATAGTCTTCAAGCCCCTTCTAAATCCCTTTCTAACGTAGAACCCAAAATATAGCCAAGCACGGTATCACAGGTCTCTCATTCCAGCACTCAGGAGGCAGAATTAAATTGATCTCTGAATTTGAGGCAACGCTGCTTTTATAGTGAGTTCTTTGCTAGCTGGGGCCATATAGCAAAATCCTGTCTCAAAAAAAAAAAAAATGCAAACAAGACAAAATAGGATCCAAACAGGGAACCCAAGTGTCTATGGTAAAAATATTATTCTAGTAATTTCTCTAACTTTCTCAAAATTCCTCCAACGAAAGGTTCTGACCATGATGATATCTTTCTTTAACTGACAATGGTAGAAATCCTAACAGTGATTCAAATTCAAAAGCATAAAGATTGAAACATATTAAAAATTTTGGAGGTATTTCATAACGCATAACACCATATATTTTATAATGTATTCATTATCCTATAATACATATTAAAATATGTTTATAAGCTCATAACCACATTAAAATTTTATTTGGGATGTTAATATACACAATGGTACACATACATGTTACCACCACTGGAAAAAAGAAAATTAAGTGATAAACTTAAAAAATTATTTGTAATTTCATCATAGGTGAATCAGTAATGCCATTCACATACAAGGAACTTCTGAGAAAAATAAAGAAAACAATAGAATGCTGAACTAAAGATAAGAATAGCCAGTCCATAGACAAAGAAACAAACATATGAGACTCTCAATCATATAAAATGATACTCAATGTAATCTATAAGAATGTAATTTGAAATTCACTGAAAAGAAAGTTTTCTATGTAGCATATTAACGACATTTAAAATTTTATTAGTGCTTACTAGTATTAGAAAATCAAGAATGTAGAAAGTAATTATTATACTTTATTTTTAAAGTTCTTGGAGAAAAAGAGGCTGACAAGCAATCTCTAGATCGGAATTGGGAATTGCAAATCCTTATTGTTATCTCAATATGAGAAAGCCAAAAAGCAGGAAACTGAAAATATGAACAGATGATTAGGCTTTTAAAAACATCTCTGCACAATCAGACTGCTGTGGGGAATTACATAGTGTCTTTGAGTTCAACAGAGCCTTTTGCCTCTTTTGGTGAGCTTAGCTCTGAGATAGGGGCAGGGGGTTGGTGTTAGCATTCCAGAGAACTCTACATCAACCAAAGTGCCCTGAGCTGCATGGTTTCAGAGTCTTTTTTCTCAAAATTCGTAAAATAAGATTTCCAGCCCATGAAGAGTAACTTTTCGAGAAAAGTTAATTCCAGAATTCACAGGTAAAAGGGAGTAGAATAGGGAGAGGGAGAATGGAAGGAGCAAAGGGAAGTGGAAATGGGAAGGGAAGAGGAAGAAGAGGGGGAGGGGAAGGGAAGGGAGAGAGGGAATAGAGGAGGCTCCTGTGTAGCTCGAACATGTCCCCAGGGATAGAATACAATCAAGATGCTAGTCTTGGTGGCACAATGTGTGTGTGTGTGTGTGTGTATGTGTGTGGGCGCGCGCGCGTGCATTCGTGCGTGGCTAAAAATGCATAAATGGATATATGGCAGACACTGAAGTGATGTTTGATGCTTATGGGTAGTCAGTCTAGTTAGCCAAACCCCAGCTGGCCACCAGCTGTTTCTCTCAGTTCCAGTCACATCTTTTCCCATCCTCCCCAGACCAAGAGATGACAAGAAACTTTTGTTTTCTTTCTTTTTTCCTTTCTGTTTATTTCTTGTTGTTGCTGCTGCTGCATTCCCGGCCTCTAGCCAGGATATTATAATATTCCCAGGCCTTCAGAAGTTCTTGCCCTACCTAATCAGTGTGAGCATCCTGCTTGTATCAGCTTTTCCTCCTTCCTTTCTTTCTTTCCCTCCTCCCTTCCTTCATCCCTTCAGTCCTTCTTTCTTTTCCTCCCTTCCTCCCTTTCCCTTTCTTCCTCCTTCATTCCTTCTTCCTTCCTTCAAATTACTTATGAATGGTGTCTGACTGCCCATCGTTCTTAGAAGGCTGTGGGATGAGCATCGCCCTGGGTGTCACCTCACTTTGCAGTTCAGCTGTACTGCATCCAAGCACGATAGAGACTGAGTGCAATGGCTGTCCCCAAGGCTCCAGATTCTGTGAGCTACGGTGGTTTTCAGGAGAGACAGATTTTGAAGTTCTCATTCTCCAGAAATTCAGAGAGGACCTGGCCTACAGAATACTCCAGTATCTCAGAAGAGTTTGCATCCGCCAATTTTGCTATGAAAAATGATGTCCAAGAAGATCAGGCTTGGTGTCTGGATCCTCTGGAACAAAAAAAAGGAGGTGATGGACATGCGACCAACTTTGAAAACAAAGCAACCAACACAGACCATCAATCCACTAAAGACGCTCTACCTCCTTGGCTTTCTTTTCAAGTTTGCGGAGCTCGGAGAAGACCCTCTGCTTGCAAAAACTGGTTTCTCTGCACCCTCTCAACCCTTGGAGCTGGTGTAAATTGGCAGAAGCATACTTGAATCTAGAACGAGATCTGTCAAAATATTTCATCGACAATTTTTTTAAAAAACAATATAAGAATCATCTTTTAGTTTTTCTGTGATTTCACAGAACTTGCCTGAGGAAACAAGGACAACACAACGCAAGACGTTCAGGTTCTGAAGAGTTTTCCTAAGCCATGATCTGTATCTCCACACGGAACTGATGTTCCAAGCGACCAAACTGGTCTTTGATCTTTCTGAAACACTTGTCTTCAAATTCTTTGGAGGATGCAACCACCAAGACAGTCATGGCTGCCAGGTCAACACACTTCAACTCTGAATGAACCTCTTGTTTGTTGGTTTCTGGGACAATATCTTCCCCCATAGCCTCCTCCATCAACAGCAAAGTGTCTTCCCTGAAGTTGCCCTCCTTCACTCTCCCTAGAATTTTTCAAATTCTTCTCAAAAGCAAATGATGTTTGTAGAGATTGGGGGTGGGGTGGGGTGGAGGTTGACTGAAGCAAGAGCCTGGCCAGAAACCAGAGAGGCCGAGGCTTGATTTGAGCCTCCGTTCATGCTTCTTCACCTGTTGTTTGTTTGTTTTGCCAGACAGTTTTGCATATAATTCATAAGAAATAAATTATATTGTTTTAACTTAATTTCTTTCAATTTACAAAGACTCACTATCTTTGCTAAGTGATAAATATATTAGAAGTTATACACGGAAATATCCATTATAAAAGAAAATACATTGTGATAAACAAATATTTCAAGTACTTCTGAAAATTATTAATAAACAATAAAGAAAACAAATATCTATCCTATGCTTTAATTTAATAATATTTTAAACTGCATTCATTATTTTATTTCTTCAATCTGCCCCCAAAATCTTTGTTTGACCCTTTGTCAAACAAAGTTGAATCTTTTAGAAAACATTATTCTGACTTTATAGGTATCTTTTAGGATCAGAAGTAATTTTCAAATTGTTCAGAGTCATTCTCAATTGTCACTAAAATCTTCTGTATGAATCTGCCAAACATCTTTTGAGTTCCAAACATTTTAAGTCACTTACAAGTCTGAAAACCACTTCTTTCTCTCTGCAGCCCTAAAAATCTGGTAGAGTCAGTCCATCTCGTCAAAATACAAGGCCAGAAATTGCATCTCCTGGTTCTTCTCAATTTGTGCAGATGAGATTGAGAAAACTGTATTGACCCTTTCCTGTGTTTGTGCAAGATGTCAAATTGTCAACTTTCAGAATAAGTCAGAGAGGTATATTATTTATGTCTGGAGGAATGAGGAGGGTACTCATTTGTCTGGGGTTTGGGAGTAAGTTTGTCATGTTTCTCCTTAAGAATAAAATATGTTCTTAAAAAGACGCTCAAAGCCCAGTGCAGAGTCACACACTAAATTACCGCTTATTTAAAGTGCAAGAGTGTGAAATATATGGCAGGGCTAAACATAGACAGAAGTGCCATTTCTGCGAGGACCTAGAAAAAGCCTCCAAACTTTTAGAAACAGTCAACAATGAATAGGGTTTGGGGGTGTCCTGTGTACACTTAGATCAGTTACTAAGTAAGTTTTGGAATTCATTTTTGCTATACTGCAAGGATGTTTTTCTACGCTCTGCACTGCAGTTGATTCATTATTAAGTTCCCTGCTGTAATTGAATGGGAAATGGGAAAATAAGTTTAATTCCTTTTTCCTAAAAGCAACTACGTTTTATAGAAATAATAGACCATTTTGCTAGTAAGGTTGGAAAATGACTCAGTAACTTTTAATCTCAGCCCTCCCTGTCACAATAGCCACATTGTTCCCTGAGTTTGGCTTCTTTCCTCCTCTCTCCAGTTCTGAAATTTCTGATTTAATGCAAAAGCTCATGTCGCACATTTTAGTCCTGGGGGAAATTGTTATGACCTGTTTTCTTTCTCTGTGTTATTTCTTTCCTTTTTTTTTTTTTTTCAGTCCTTCTTAACTTTCTTTGGGAAGTTTATTTTTCTGTGCTTCCCGCTTCTCTGGATTGCTGGCTATTTCTTACCAGCTTCACGCCTCTAAATCCTCTTGCTGGCAGGAGCTGCCAGCTGTCTACTAAGGATGCATCTAATCTTGGCCCCTGTCTGTCATTTGGCCTTTTAAAAACAGTCCCAGTTAAAAGTGTTGTGTAATAAAAATAAATGGATTTGCCTCTCTGAGTGTTATGACTCACCCTCATTAAAATCCCTTCTGCCTTAAAGGACACTGATTTCACTTTTCTCTTGGGGTAGAAAAGTTACCACATGCACTTTCCAACGAAGCTAGGGCCTGAGGAGTGCTGTATTTTAATAAACCCACATTTATGAGCCATGTATGAAACGTGTGAATCAAGAGAGGGTGCCCAAACGGCATGGGAGGGGCAGATTGTTCACCACGCAGCCTCTCCTAGGGCAGTGGAGTTCGAAATCCACAGTATACACTCCACAAAGCTTCCCAGAGCTGACATCTCAGAATTTCATTCAGCTGTGCATTCTTGTTCGTTATATTCCAGGACAGAGAAAATTATGCATTATCATTGTTTCTGCTTTCCCAAGATCAAGTTCTTCCACCCCACCTATAATCACTCTCCTCCCATTACACACACACACACACACACACACACAGGTACATTCACATGCACACAGACAACACAGCTGTTGCTAGTTCTTCAACAGAAATCGCTACTTGCTGGGTACATCTCTGGATTTGAATATACATACATGCCCGTGTTACTCTAAATAATGTATGATTTACACTTTAGTTTCTTAAATAATGAACTGCTAAGCACTTGAATTATAACTATCTTTACCTGTCTGCTTGAGAAGTTATACAAGTCATTTATCTCGTAAAAATGAATAAAATAAAATTACATATTTGTGAAAGGAAAGGGCTTATTAGAAATTTGTTATAGTCCTAAGTTGTTCCTATAATATATGCTTTATTCTAATAAGCTTTTAAATATATTATATAGTAAAAATTATGATTTATATACAATTTTAATTTATATATTGTTCAATATTAATCATCAGCTGCCTTATGTACATCTAAGTTAAAACTACTTAAGACACAATGTAGAACTTGTATTTTAAGTCTTTGTTTTTTAATAGGCTTTAAACAAATAGTAATAGAATTTTTTTCCTGTTGTTCTATTAAATGTCCCTATGTTAAAACATGAGTCCATCAGTTATTATTATAGGTGGAAATCATTTGTTTAAACAGTCTGCAATAATCCCTGATTCCAGTTACTAGCAGTCAAGGCCCTTTGTTACAGACGGGAGTATCTAAAAGGAAAGCAGAGGCAAACGGGGAGTTTGCATCAGGTAGGCAAATTCACGGACTAAGCGGAGCAAAATTAGAATGTTTTAAATATGCACACCAGAGAATATATAAAATAAGTAAATAAATGGAATTCTAAGTTACAGCTTTACACATTAAAGGTCAGGGTTCTGTAACAGAAAATCTCCCTGTGGGTCTGGTTGCTCTGTCCATCCTTTCAGAAGCACAGTTTTTTAAAATAGAAAGTTACGGTTTAAAATGAGCTGTTACCACATGTTTGGCATAATAATCGGCGTCTGGCCATGAAGAAAATGGATTGAGGTCTAGAAGAGCCGCTCAAAATTGTCCCAGAGGATGGTTGGAAAAATTGGAAAAGACCACAGCTTTCGCAAGATGTCCACAGATAAATCTCAAATTTGTATATTAGTGACAATGTTTCCAAGCTTTGTAGTTATAAAAAGGGTTCCCTTTTATGAAACATTTTCAATCATATTACAACATGTTAATAGGTCTGAAAAAAAAGTTTATTTTTTTTCTTCTTTCGAAAAGAGATGTATTTGGTACTGTAGTTTGACAAAAGTTTCAGTGTAAGAAATACCAACAAGGCTTCCACAGCTTGCAGACAACGGAAATGCTGAACAAAACAAAACCCTGCCTCAGACACATCACTAAGCAACAAGGAAAACTTGATATTTAAGACTATTGTGATGCGATGAAGGTCTGGGGCATAAACTCTGGTGTTACCAAAAAAGGAGAGAAAATCAGCTCTGAGGTAAGCCATAGAAAAAGACCTAGAGATCTTAGAAAGGAGGTAAACATGGAGAAGGTAGCACTGTTTCTGTTTGCTGAGTTACCATAGTATCGCTGTAGGAAGACTGAAGACAGGACACTATCTTTCTTATTATTGTACATCAAAGTGAGAGTTACCAGGTCCTTGAGAAAAATATTCATAGGTAATAAAACTGGAAGAAGCTAGGGGGGCTGCAAGAGTTCTGAAATAACCGATCTAAAAGTTTACGGTGAAGGAACTTAGAATTCTTTTGGTTCCTACCCAGCAAAGAAGAGAAAATGGCAATTTCTCAGAGGAAAAAGACAAGATGGTCAATATTGAGAAGCCAAAAACCACTTTGACCTAACTTTACCAGGCGGGCAGGTAAGAACATGTTTGTAATAAGGAAAAAAAAAAATGTTGGATGAATGAGTGAATTGCTAAATAAATTAAAGATATCCTGGAAGCAGATGACATCAATTTGAGCTTGTATCCTGGGAAGATCCAGCCTTTTTTCTTTTCTCCTTCCATTAAGTGAGCCCTGAGCTAATGGAGAAGATACTCATCAGTTAGCTGAAAAAGAAAGAAAGAAAAGAAAAGAAAGAAAGAGAGAGAGAAAGAAAGGAAGAAAGAGAGAACTGTTACTTTTCTGTCTACCTTTAGTTCCCTGCATTTCCTTAAGCTTTGTGTTAGGAGTAACTGCAGGTAGCAGGTGAATGGTAACAGGAGACCCAACAACTTGCCAATGTGCAGAGAATGAAACACTTTGCTGCACTGAGTCCTAAACGGGATGCCTTCATCAACCTCTTCTCTCAAGGTTCAGGGACCTCCGCAGAGGTGGAGGCAGAAAGATGTAAGAGCCAGAGGTGATGGTTCTTAAACAGTTTTCCTGAGAACACTGGACTGGTGTACATATGAACTCACAGAGACTGTGGCAGCATGCACAAGACCTGCAAAGACTCAAGCCAGACAGGGTCCCAGAACTGAAAGCGAGAAGCAGACATAGGCTCCCGCCACAATCAAGAAACTATCTGCAGTTGATACCTATGGGCAAAGGAAAAAGGAGTTTTCTTTGGTGGCGTCTCACTGGTTATGTTAATCACACTTCAGGGTCAGTATCTTGGATAAGAGTAGTTGGCCAACACAAAAACAAACTCAATGATTTTTTTTCTTTAATTTTTGTCTTATTTTGCTTCATTTGGGGTACTTTTTTGTTTTGTTCATCTTTTTCTTGAACGATTTGGTTTCTGTTTGAGTGTGTGTGTGGTTTTTTGTTTTTATTTATTTGTTTTTGTTGTTTTATAAAGAGAGATTAAAAGAACATAAATTTGAGTGGGTAGGAAGGTAGAGAGAATCTGGGAAGACTTGGGTGAGGAAAAGCTGACCAAAATATATTGTACAAAGAACTTTTTTCCAATAAAAATGTATCTGCAAGTGTATATAATGACTTAACAGGGAAATAAATAATCTGCTAAATACAAAATAAGTTTTTTTTTTCCTAAAATACGAAGCCTCTGATACATCTACAATGGAAGCCCTTGTGATAGAGGCACATCTGCAAGATGTACGGGTATGAAAACATCTGCCTAAATAGTGTCTATCTCCCACTTTCACCAGCTGTGAAACTAAAAAAAAAAAAAAAACAAATAAACTCTAAACATACATGCAATGCAATTCCTTCCACAGTGAAAAAAAAAAACAAAAACACATTCAAATGCATTTTCTCATCATAGATGTTAAGAATATCCGAAATGTTAAGGTATCCGAAATGTTAAGGTAGATAAATAAGACATGGCATTTGCCCTTTGACAGTAGAGCGTATAGGAGGAAATATGAGAACTTAAATAAAGAGAAGTTGCCATGCGTGCTGCTTGGGGGAGTGTGGAAGAATTCACACCCCTTTGGTTTCGGTACACGCAGCTAATACCAAGTACTATGTAACTGTTACATAGTGCTGAAGTTCCATTAGCGCAAAGCCGGGACCTGCCAGCCAAAACCGGTAAAATCTGCCTCTGGTGGCAGACTTGGCATTTTCTCCAGAGTTAATCCATTTTAGCAAGCCAATCTGCCTGGCCTCCAGGGTACCCACCAGGAAGACTGGTTTACCTTAAGCCAGCCTAAGGAGATAGCAGACCTAATTGGCTCCTTAATGAAATAATATATATTTTTCTTCCCAGAATTTCCATTCCCTAATTCAGACAGAAAGATATAACATTGTCTCTTTCGTCCCTTCTGCTTTTTTTTTTTTTTTTTTTTTTTTTCTCTTCAATGCTAGACAGGACCGAGTACACGTTCTCTGGCATTTTGGACTTCCGTATTCTTTCTCTAAGCTCCCTGCCTGCTATGTGGCTGCATGCCCGCGTTATGACAGACATTCCTGTTACAGGCATGACTTTTTCTTTTTCTGCTCTAGCTTCCTCCTCCAGGCAGTTTACAAGATTTATAACCTGTCTTCCCTGAGCTATTTCTTTAAATTCCAATAAATTGTCCTTGTGTTTACCTTTGAGTCCATTCTTAACTTCTTTTACTAGTGAAACCAAGAATCTTCAGAGAAAAACCCAATTTCTCTAGTACCGTAACCATTCATTCAAGCATAATTTTGAGCGCTTATTATTTGTCAGATAGTTTACAAGTTACTTTGGTAGTCAACAAGAGAGATACGATTTTGCAGAGTTTACATTGTTGTGACTAGAAAGAACAATGAACAAAGCAAGTAAATGAAGTTCTGTCAGGGTAAGACTAGCTTGGTGAAGACATGAAAGTCTGGAGAAAAGAGTGGCCATGAAAGGCTTAAAGAAGTTAAGTTCTCAGCATATGACAACAGGGTAAGGAAGTCATCCCAGCAGGGTTAGCAAAGTGCTCACGCTGAGATACCAGCAAGTTCAAAGGTCATAGCAGGAAAGCTAATATGACCAGGGAAGAGAGAACAGGAAAACCATATCATAGTAGAAGCAGTGATTGCCATATCATATAAAATATTGTAGAAAACAAAATCAACCAACTAACCAACCAACCAACCAACCAACAAAAAACCTGAATAAAGACTCTAGATCTTATTTTAAGGAAAATGCGGTAATCATAATTTGAACAAGGTATCAATATGAAATGTGCTTATAAAATTTATTTGGAATACAACAGAGCTAGTAAGTCAGAGAGGAATGTTTATTGAAGATACAGTAACACGGGCTTCATTTGGAAGAGTATAAAATCCAGGTGAGTGGGTCTATCTGAGTCTCAGGGACAATGGGGTGGAGACCAATGAGATGGCAGAGAGAAGTAACAGGTGTTTTACCTGTAGACAAGCAAACCTACAAGCAGAATATCCAAAGCCCAAGACCTTTTAAAGTTTGCCAAAAAAAAAAGTTTTTTCTATTTAAAAAGTGTGGTTTTTCTCTTGTTTTGTTGTGAAAGATGAAAGCTTTAATTCTAACCAAAAAATAACAGATTGTCTTAAATTATAGAAACATAGAATGTTGACTCCAGAAAAGACCCAATCTTTGTTCAATAAAATATTTCCGTAGTTACTGTAGAAGCCTAGCCTGTAGTGGCCACCTATAAAGCACTGAATAAATGAATTTCATTCAGATTTACATAATGTGTAATTTTGTCAACTGGTCAGTTACTATTTTTAGTGTATTTAAATTTAATTTTTATTTTATTTTCTGTGCCTGAGTGTTTATCCTGCTGTGTCTGTATACCATGCAGGAGCCTGGTGCTTGTGTAGGCCAGAAGAAGGGGTCAGAGCCTGGAAATGGAGTTGCAAATGATTGTGAGTTAGCCTATGGGTGCTAGGAATATACCCCAGCGGAAGGGCACCCAGGGATCTTAAGCACTGAGCCATCTGTCCAGTCCAGGTGTACATTGTTTTTAATTTATTTTAATAAACTGGTAAGATGGCAATCTTAAAAGGAATTCTGTCAAGCTTGTAAGGTTGTTGAAAGGGGGGTCTCTCCCTTGGACGTCACCAAATGGCAACAGTGATGCTCTGAATAGAAGAAATATTCAGAAATGGACTATGCCACCCCAGGTCAGTCGGCCTGTGATGGTTAGAAGGAAGACACCCAAGCACCTAGCGCTGACACCATTACAATGGGCAAAGGTGTGACGGAGAGATAGGAACAATGGAGTGCTTGGTGGAGAGACGGGAGAGAAAGCAAAGCCTAGGAGTGCGTACACTGTAGAGGTTACAGACATGACTGGCTGTGCCTGTCTTTAATATTGATATAGGGCAGCAAAGGCTTTTACTCATTGAGTCATGTCCATTCATGATGTGAGGCCTTTAAGAACATAACATTAATAGGAATCGCTGGCTGATTACTTATGGATAGAGAGAACAAACTCTTACGAATAACTCAGACTTACAGCTACTTCACTACAAGGGTGCCAGCACCTCTCAGCAGCAGAGGGTAATGAAGGAAATGTTTGCTAAATTGATTCAAAATGTGAAATTTCTAGAGTATTCCTAAAATTTACCATCAATGAAGTTTTGTACAAATTGTTTAAATATTATGTCTCTCATTTATAAAACAAAGGCAAATGTCATCTACTCAGTTTGGTTCAAGGACTAACTTAAAACAAATAAAACAATGTGGTTTCTAATTTTAAAAGTATTTTACCTTTATGCATGTTAAATAAATTAGGAATCATAATTTTAATATTAAACTATCTTTAATCAACCACAAACATGTAAAATGCATCAGTAAAACTGACCAGAAAATGTGCTTCTCTCTGTTAATAACTGTCATGAATGTTGTTCAGGACAATTTCTTCCCTTAAAACGTTTGATATACACAGGGGTCTTTTCTGAGACTGATTCTCCAACTAAGGACCATTTATAGAGATAACCTAGAACCCCTGCTCAGACATAGCCCATGGCAGCTCAGTGTTCAAGTGGGTTCCCTAGCAAGGCAAACAGGGACTGTCTCTGGCATGAACTCAGTGGCAGGCTCTCCGATCACCTCCCCCTGAGGGAGGAACAGCCCTGCCAGGCCACAGAGGAAGACAATGAAGCCAGTCCTGATGAAACCTGAGAAGCTAGGGTCAGATGGAAGAGGAGGAGGACCTCCCCTATCAGTGTACTTGGAGAGGGGCAGGGAGGAGATGAGGGAGGGAAGGTGGGATTGGGAGGGAATGAGGAAGGGAGGAGCTACAGCTGGAAAACAAAGTGAATAGACTGTAATTAATATAAAAATACAAATTAAAAAAATAAAATTGAATTACATTTAAAAAATATGACAATAAAATGTCTCCTAATAATATTTTCAAGAAAAAATGTTATATATATATGTGTATATATATATATATATATATATATATATATATATACAAGGCATATAAGACAAAATGTTTGTTATATTTTAAGCTTTGTTGAATTGATACCAACCAGTTGAATACACCTTGTTTGTCTGTTTAAAAAAATGTTTGATATCATGTTTTTATTATGGTCATAGAAAATCCATTTGTAACAGCAATGGATTTGTTTTATAAAAATAAAACTAAAAGAGCAGTCAGATTCAGTCAATAAAGTTCAGGCAGTAAAGGCATGAACAATGTTCTTATCTTAATTGTCTCCATGTTGTCAGCATTTGCTTTCAGAAAACTAGAGGGAGATGCAGATCTATGCATGGAAGCCAGTTGTATTGATAATGAGAAATAATTCTTGCAGACTGACTATGTAGTTGGTCACACAACTTGAAACCTTTTTCTTAGTTTCAATTTCATCCATTAGGATAGTATTCCTTTATATATTCAGTCTTAAATAATTTTCCTCAACACATTAGGCATGCATAAAGTTCTTATTACCCGAAATGCACTTATTGGTGTAATATGTATTCTTTTTATGCCTATTTATTTTAAATGAACACTCTGTATTAACTTTTGTTTTTCTTTTATTCTTCATACATTGTAGAAATAAAACTTGATACCTCATCTGTGCAGTGTTATGTATGAGGATATAAGAGAAAAAAAATCATACTAAGCTGAGTTACTCTATTTTGGAAGAACATCATTGAGGTATACTGTTGAGATTTGGACCTGATAAATATATTTGTGTTTATACTTAGCTTATGACCTATGTCTGTTCCCTGATCTAGGACCAGGACTTAAAATACGTTAAGTCAGTGTTTTTCAAACTTTCTAATGACTCTTTAATACAGTTCTTCATGTTGCAGTGACTCCCAAATAATAAAATTATTGTCGTTGATAAAAAAAAAAAAAGTTCAGGCAGTAAAGGCACTTGCTATCAAATCAGACTGTCTCAGTTTCATCCCAGGATTCACATGGTGCAAGAAGACAGCCAACTCGTCCTACAAGTTGCCCTCTGACCTCTACATGTGCACTGTGAAATTGCACATCCAAGTGATAAGAGGAAACAAACACACACAAAGTAAATAAATGTGCTTTTAAAACACTGGGAACTAAAACTGTGTACTCACATGAGAATGATAACAAAGCTGCGAGTCACTGTATAACAGGGACAATCACAGATGAATATAGCAATAAAAAATCAAGATGAGCATGGCAGTGTGTATTTCAGACACAGAGAAGAAAAATCCCAAAATGGAGGTTAAACATGACTATATAATGAATTCAAGGTCTACCTGGTTAATTTAGCAAGAGACATCAAGATATCTCTGTAATGGAAGGCTTCCTTAGCATGGGTAAATCCCTGTGTTCAATACCCACTGCTCAAGAAACAAAGGTAATCATCTATTTTGAAATTTTGCAGGAAGGTAAAAGCAAAAGTAATGAAGGTAAACACAAAGAGTAACAGATTATAAATAATAATAATAACAACTATTATTATTATTTACAATTTATTTACTTTTTATTTACTTTGTACCCTGGATGTAACCCCCTTCTTTATGTCCTCCCAGTCCCATCCTCTCTTCCTCTACACCCCATGCCCCTCTCCTAGCCCACTGATAGGGGAGGTCCTTCTCCCCTACTATCTGACCTTATCCTAACAGGTATCATAAGGACTGTCTGGACCCTCTTTATCTGTGGCTTACTAAGGCCACTTTGACAGGGGAGTTGGTGATCAAAGAATAGGCAACTGATTCATGCCAGAGACTGCCCCTGCTCCCCTTACTGGAGAACTGAGCTGCCCATGGGCTACATCCAAGCAAGGTGTCTAGGTCTTCTCCACGAATGGTTGTTGGTTGATTCATCAGTCTCTGCAGGACCCCCTTGTCCTATATTTCAAGGACAGATGCTTGACTCTATTTATAGCAGCTTTATTCAGTCAGAATCTGGAAATAACCTAAATGTCCCTCAACCAAGAAATGAATACAGAAATTGTGGTACATATACACAATGGAATACTACTCAGCTATTAAAAACAAGGAAATCATAAAATTTGCTGGCAAATGGATGGAACTAGAAAGATCATACTGAGTAAGGTAAGCCAGAGCAGAAAGACACACATGAGTGGATATTAACCATATAATATAGGACAAACACTAAAATCTATAGTCCTAAATAAGCTAAACAAGGTAGACCCTAGAGAAGATACTTAATCCTCATTCAGAAAGGCAAACAGGATGCACATCAGAAGTGGGAAAAACAGAAGATAGGACAGAAGCCTGTCACAGAAGGCCTCTGAAAGACTCTACCCAGCAGGGGTATCAAAGCAAATACTGAGACTCATAGCCACACTTTGGGCAGAGTGCAGGGAATCTTATAAAAGAAGGGGAAGAGAGAAAGACCTGGAGGGGACAGGAGCTCTGCAAGGAGACCAACAGAGCCAAAAGAATAACAGATTCTTAAAACTAGATAATAAGAAGCAAATGTTACAGAGGAAAGGCTTTCGTACTAAAAGAGAGCATACAGTAACACTTGATGAATGAGATTTCACAATTATAAAAGAAAGACATTATTTGGAGATGATTTCCTGTAGACTTGTGTTTTTACTCTATGTCTTTGTCTCCTGCAAGTTTCCCTAAACCTTGAGGGATTTAATAGAGACATCCCATTTAGGGCTGAGTGTTCCATGATCTCTCACTCTCTGCTTAATATCTAGCTGTGGGTGTCTATATTTTTTCTCCACTTACTGTAATAGGAATCTTCTATGGTTGGGGCTGAGCAAGGACTGATCTTAAAGTATCATATAATGTCATCAGGAGTCACTTTATTGTTATTTTATCATATCTTTTTCAAGACAGAGTTGCTCTGTGTAGCCCTGGCTGTCCTGTAACTTACTCTGTAGGCCACGATGGCTTGGAATTCAAAGATCTACCTGTCTCTGCATTCCTAATGCTGGAATTAAAGGCTGTGGCACTACTTCCAGGCATACTTTTCTTTTGTAGAACAGTAGTATTGGTTTTCTTCTAGCTCCATAGGCTCTCTAGTTGTTGGGCACACTAAGGTCCTTGTACCCAAAGTGCACAAGTGAACCTGGAATATTAAACAAGCAGAGACCTCTCTTCAAAGCAGGAATTACCTGTTTTTAGCAGGAAAGGATGGGTGTCGAAATCATTAAAGACCATGACTTTTTTTTTCCTATCTATATAGGCAGACCTCACCCAATTTTCACTGTAGAGACAGACCTCACCTTAATCCCCAGAATGTTTAACCTGGACTTTGCCTCCCTATACTTTATCTTTAGCTCTCAGTTAATAGAACTCATCTTCAGGCAAGATGTTACATGTACTTTATGGCCTGCTGACCTCTGTGCTATATTGGTCACAGACATCCGTAGATTCAAGGCCTTTGGGCCTTTAAGCTGTAGAACCCACTCTCGCGTATTTTGTAGAGGAGTTTCTAAATAAGCACAAAGGAAGCTTTATTGTGCTCCTATAATTGGAGTGGCTATTGCCTAGGAACTTGGACTGGGAATGATGCCTAGAAACTTTCTTCCCAAATTGTACTGTACTAAAATATACTGACAAAGAACCACCTGCCACCAGACTTCCTGAGTCTGATCCCAGTTGATGGAGTCAATCTGAACCAAGCTTTTATTCTTACCTTTTTGTGGTTCTCTTTTCTGTCTGGATACCTTCAGCTTCTTGTCATCTTGTCTCAGATTCTTGGTCACCAAAGCAGTATCCGCTATGGAGTTCTTCTTGTGAAGTGATGTGTAAGTAAACTCAGATTGGTTGGTTACTGCACAAGTTTTATGCCACTGTTGCTCTAGAATATGTTGAAGGCAAGACTGTATCATAGATTTTTTTTTAAAAGGTTTGTATCTGATTTAGTGTTTATGTTTCTGTTTTGGTAGCATACAAAACACTTTCCTGTACCAAAGATACCAGAAAGTAGGGGGAAAGACCCTATGTAGAACCAGTTAGAATTTCCCATGTTCTATGAGTTGTGAAGGTGTTGTCTTTAGCAATGAAGCCTTGCCATCAGGATTTGAAGATAAACCTACAGTCTTGGCAACAGTATTGGTTATTTGGGGATTTCCACAGGACCCCTTTGACAAACAATTCAATTAGGTGTAACCAAATCCCAATTCTGGAAGCTTCATTTAGTGACAAGAGATATTCAGTTGGGGTTCTGTTTCCTCCATTATTTGCCAGTTTTATTTAGGCCTCTTCACATATGTTTATATTTTAGGAAGCTTCTCCTGATTTACATTTCCACACTACCCCTCATAAGGTCCTTAATTTTAGCTGTTCCTCCCTGATCCCACCCTTCCCTTCCCTTTTTGACTTGGTCTTCCTATTTCAGGTCTCTGAATCTATCCATAACCATAATATTTTCCTTTCCTAATGAGATCTCTCTGTCTCTTACTCAATACCTGCGCTCTGTGGTTCTATGGATTATAGCTTGGCTACAGATGGCCCCTAGATATGGGGCTTGGCAGAATGGAAAGTTTGCTTTCAAATGCAATAGGAAAAGTGCAGAGGAACGGATATTTTGTTTCAAAATGCCAGCTGGGATATACTCCCAGAGGGGAATTTTTTATTTTGGTTTGTTTGGTTGGTTTTGGTGGGTTTTTTTATTTTATTTTTTTTTATCTTTCTACTTTCTATTTCAAAAAAAGAATGGCTGAGCAGTTGGAAAAAATGTGAGTGGAAATGGAGGGATTATGAAAAATAAAAAATATACAAAATTGGAAAACAAAGGGGTCACTCTACCCTCTCTTTTCTGAAAAGTTTGAAGAGTTGGCAGGGCAACAGAAAAAAAACAGTGGCAGAAGTAGAAGCATTTGGGAAGTTAGAAGCATTGGAAAAGGGAGAAGAATGAGGCTCATTCCAGGTGATTGACTAAGAAGGCGGGAGTTCCTTACAGGGGGGAAGAAAGAAAGTAACTGAGCTGGAGGACAGTCAGGTCAGAAAAAAGCAAAAAGGTGAGAGGACAGCCAGATAAAATACCCTGTTTTGAAAGAGTAATCTCGAACCAGCCACACCACCAGAGTGGGAAGAGGGTTGGCCGAGTTACAAGATCACCTCCATCTGCTTTCCCAGTAGTTAAACAGAATATGCCTGCTAACAGTGAGGAACAATGTTTTGATGAGATAAGATGGTGTCCTATAGAAATGTCCTATAGAAATGAGATGTCCTATAGAAAATAAAATGTCCTATAGAAATGGTGTCCTATAGAAAATGATAGCTATTTTTCCATGAGGCTGTGACTTCTTATGAGATTCACTTGCCTTATGTGAAACAGATTCTAAACAACTGAGCTACTCAAAATAGAATTATCCCCTGAGATTTGAAAATTTGAGTTTCTTAAAAGAAAAACAACAACAACAACAACAGTTATATTATATGAATATGTTTTTGTTTTAATTCCAGGTGTGGGTATTCACAGCAGCTGACTATGATTGGCCTCATGCTCTAGGAGAGGTGTGGTTTACCAGCTCTGGATAGTTTCTGTGATTGTATGACATTTGGAATTCTGGAGACTTTTGAGAGGTTATACAAATACTAGGGCAGTGAGAGACGTGGTAGGTTGTTGTTTGTGGTTGTTCCTTATTTGCTGGTGCCTGTTAGTTGGTATTTATTAGATACTCATGTAAAGAGGAAACAGGAAGAAAAAGAAGGAGCAGAAGAAGAAGAAGAAGAAGAAGAAGAAGAAGAAGAAGAAGAAGAAGAAGAAGAAGAAGAAGAAATTAGATATCCTGATGGCAAAAGAATGAAGCTTTCTTCGAAGCTTGACACCCATAATCAGCAGAAAGTAGCCTACATCTAATTGTAATGTCACATTGCCTCCTTCCTTTCTATCCCCTTTCTCTCTTATCTAGTGTTAGGGAGTTGAAATGGTGGAAGAAAAGGTGAAGAGGGGTGGAAGAAAGAAGGACCCAAAGTAGCAAAGATCTGCTATCCACTTTCTCTTCTGTTTGGTTCAGTTTATCTGTTCAATGTTGAGGTTTGTGATCCACTTGGAATTGAGTTTGGGCAGTGTGTTAAGTGTAGATCTAATCGGATGCTTCTACATGTAACCATCCAGTTTGACCAGTACCATTTGGTGAAGACATCTTCTTTCGTCAGTGTGTATGTCTAGTTTTTTTATCAAAATTCTGGTATCCATAGGCATGTGGATTTCAGTTTCAGTCCTCAGTTTGGTTCCACTGATCAATGTGTCTGTGTTTTGACCAATACAATGCTAAAATCAACTTCAAGTCAGAGATGGCAATACCTGCAGCTCCTTAACTAGCCAGCATTTAAAACACATACACAAACTCACACACAAACACACACACACACACACACACACACACACACACACACACACAACTAAAGCAGGGTGAGGTAATGAGGTAGCTTATGTATGTAATCCCAGAGCTCTGGAAGTCTGAAGCATGAGAATTTCTAAGAGTTCAAGGCCAACCTGATCTAGGTAATAACCTTGAGGTTAAACTGGGTCCATGTGGAGACCTTGTTTAAAACAATCAAATTTTTACATCCTCTTAATTAAGACTAAAATACAGTGTAAAGACATATGACTTTATCTGACTTTTTAAATAGGAGTTTGTAGGTTATTTATCCTTTGGAGTTAAGAACTTTTAAACTTACATATCTATAAGAGTTCATTTATTTAGTTGAGATCTTTCCTTTCCTGTATCTTCAGTGTTTAAGGAATTTAACATAATTAATAAGATGTGGAATTTCAAGAAATATATAACTTGGTCTTACTCAGATCCCTTAAAAAATGCTAAAGCTCAACTTTCTTTTTTAAATAGTTATTTTTAATTAGTAATTTTTTAAATTAATTACAGGTTATTTACTTTTTTCCTTTTTTATTTTTATTATTGAAAACCCTAGAAAAAAAAGAAGCAGATACACCCAAGAGGAGCAGACGGCTGGAAATAATCAAACTAAGGGCTGAAATCAATCAACTAGAAACAAATAAAACTATCCAAAGAATCAATGAAACAAAAAGCTGGTTCTTTGAGAAAATCAACAAGATAGACAAACCCTTAGCCAAACTAACTAAAAAGCAGAGAGAAACTATCCAGATCAGCAAAATCAGAAATGAAAATGGGGACATAACCACAGACACTGAGGAAATCCAAACAATTATTAGGTCATACTACAAAAGCCTATATGCCACAAAATTTGAGAATCTAAATGAAATGGATAATTTTCTTGAAAGATTCCATCTACCAAAACTAAGTCAAGATCAGGTAGAAAGACTGAATAGCCCTATATCTCCCAAGGAAATAGAAGCAGTCATTAACAGTCTCCCCTCCAAAAAAAGCCCTGGACCAGATGGCTTCAGTGCAGAATTCTACAAGACCTTCAAAGAAGTGCTAACTCCAATTCTCCTCAAGCTATTCCACAAAATAGAAACAGAAGGAACACTACCAAACTCATTCTATGAAGCCACAGTCACCTTAATACCTAAACCACACAAAGACCCAACAAAAAAAGAGAACTTTAGGCCTATTTCTCTTATGAACATTGACGCAAAAATACTCAATAAAATACTTGCAAACCGAATCCAAGAACACATCAAAGATATCATCCACCATGACCAAGTAGGCTTCATCCCAGGCATGCAAGGGTGGTTCAACATACGGAAATCCATCAATGTAATCCACTACATAAACAAACTGAAGGAGAAAAACCACATGATCATCTCCTTAGACGCCGAAAAAGCATTTGACAAAGTCCAACACCCATTCATGTTTAAAGTCTTGGAGAGATCAGGGATACAAGGCACATACCTAAACATAGTAAAGGCAATATATAGCAAGCCTATAGCTAACATCAAACTCAATGGAGAGAAACTTAAATCAATCCCACTGAAATCAGGGACAAGACAAGGCTGTCCATTGTCCCCATATCTCTTCAACATAGTACTTGAAGTCCTAGCCAGAGCAATAAGACAACTAAAGGAGATCAAGGGGATACAAATCGGAAAGGAAGAGGTCAAAGTGTCACTATTTGCAGATGATATGATAGTATACATGAGCGACCCTAAAAATTCAACCAGAGAACTCCTTCAGCTGATAAACACCTTCAGCAAAGTGGCAGGATACAAAATCAACTCAAAAAAATCAGAAGCCCTCCTATATACCAAAGACAAAAAAGCTGAGAAAGAAATTAGGGAAACAACACCCTTCACAATAGCAACTAATAACATAAAGTACCTTGGTGTGACCCTAACCAAGCAAGTGAAAGACCTGTTTGAGAAAAACTTCAAGTCTCTGAAGAAAGAAATCGAAGAAGATATCAGAAGATGGAAAGATCTCCCGTGCTCATGGATTGGTAGGATTAACATTGTGAAAATGGCCATACTGCCAAAAGCAATCTACAGATTCAATGCAATTCCCATCAAAATACCAACTCAATTCTTTACAGACCTTGAAAAAAAGATTCTCAGCTTCATATGGAGAAACAAAAAACCCAGAATCTCCAAAACGATCCTGTACAACAACAGATCATCTGGAGGTATCTCCACTCCTGATCTCAAGCTGTACTACAGGGCAACAGTAATAAAAACTGCATGGTACTGGCATAGAAACAGAAAGGAGGATCAATGGAACCGCATAGAAGACCCAGAAATAAATCCACACACCTATGAATACTCGATATTCGACAAAGAAGCCAATTCCATTCAATGGAAAAAAGACAGCATCTTCAACAAATGGTGCTGGACCAACTGGATGTCTACATGCAAAAAAATGAAAATAGATCCATATTTATCACCCTGCATAAAACTAAACTCAAAGTGGATCAAGGACCTCAACATAAAACCAGATACCCTAAATCAATTGGAAAAAAAAGTGGGGAACAGCCTAGAACTCATTGGCACAGGAGACAACTTCCTGAACAGAACACCAACAGCACAGGCTCTAAGAGCAACAATCAATAAATGGGACCTCATGAAACTGAAAAGTTTCTGTAAAGCAAAGGATACTGTCATCAAAACAAAACGACTGCCTACAGATTGGGAAAGAATCTTCACTAACCCTTTATCTGACAGAGGACTAATATCCAGTATATACAAAGAACTAAAGAAGCTGAAAAGCAGCAATCCAAGTAATCCAATTAAAAAATGGGGAACAGAGCTAAACAGAGAATTCTCGACAGAGGAATATCGAATGGCAGAAAAACACTTAAAGAAATGCTCATCCTCATTAGCCATCAGGGAAATGCAAATCAAAACGACCCTGAGATATCACCTTACACCCATCAGAATGGCCAAGATGAAAAACTCAAGCGATAACACATGCTGGAGAGGTTGTGGAGAAAGGGGAACCCTTCTCCATTGCTGGTGGGAATGTAAACTGGTACAACCACTCTGGAAAGCTATCTGGCGCTTTCTAAGACAAATAGGAATAGTGCTTCCTCCAGACCCAGCTATACCACTGCTAGGTATATACCCAAAGTTTGTTCAAGTACACAAAAAGGACACTTGCTCAACCATGTTTATAGCAGCTCGATTTGTAATAGCCAGAACCTGGAAACAACCCAGATGTCCATCAACGGTGAAATGGGTACAGAAATTGTGGTATTTTTATACAATGGAATACTACTCAGCAATCAAAAAGGAGGAAATCATGAAATTTGCAGGCAAATGGTGGGATCTAGAAAAGATCATTCTGAGTGAAATATCCCAGAAGGAGAAAGACAAACATGGGATATACTCACTTATATAGACCTATAAGATATGATAAACATAATGAAATTTATACACCTAAAAAGATAATCAATTGAGTGGGCATGGGGTAAGATGATCAATCCTCATTTAGAAAGACGGATGGGATGTGCATTGAACGTATGACAGGAGTCTACTGAGCGCATCTGAAAGACTCTAACTAGCAGTGTTTTCAAAGCAAAGACTCATGACCAAACCTTTGGCAGAGTACAGGGAATCATAAGAAAGAAGGGGAGTTAGTCTGATGGGGAAAGGATAGGAGCTCCACAAGGACCAAATATATCTGGGCACAGGGTCTTTTCTGAGACTGACATTCAACCAAGGACCATGTATGGATATAACCTAGAACTTCCACTCAGATGTAGCCTGCGGTAGCTCAGTAACCAATTGGTTTCCCAAAGTGAGGGGAACAAGGACTATTTCTAACAGGAACTCAATGACTGGCTCTTTGGTCTCCCCACCCCCGAAGGGAGGAGCAGTCCTGTTAGGCCACAGAGGAGGGCTTTGCAGCCAGTCCTGAAGATACCTGATAAAACAGGATCAGATGAATGGGGAGGAGGTCCCCCCCATCAGTGGACTTGGAAAGGGGCACGGTGGAGATGAGGGAGGGAGGGAGGGACTGGGAGGGAATGAGGGATCGGGACATGGCTGGGATACAGAGTTAATAAAATGTAACTGATAAAAATAAAATAAAAAAAAGATAAAAAAAATTAGTAATTTTTTAAATTAATTACAGGTTATTTACTTTTTTCCTTTTTTATTTTTATTATTGATTACATTTTATTAACTCTGTATCCCAGCTGTATCCTGCTCCCTCATTCCCTCCCAGTCCCACCCTCCCTCCCTCATCTCCTCCCTGCCCCTTTCCAAGTCCACTGATTGAGGAGGACCTCCTCCCCTTTCATCTGACCCTGTTTTATCAGGTATCTTCAGGACTGGCTGCAAAGTCCTCCTCTGTTGCCTAGCAGGACTGCTCCTCCCTTGCAGGGTGGGGAGGTCAAAGAGCCTGCCATTGAGTTCCTATCAGAAATAGTTCCTGTTCTCCTTATTAGGGAAACAAATTGGTTACTGAGCTACCATGGGCTACATCCAAGCAGAGGTTCTATGTTATATCCACACATGGTCCTTGGTGGAGTATCAGTCTCAGAAAAGACCCCTGTGCCCAGATATATTTGGTCCTTGTGGAGCTCCTATCCTCTCTATGTCATACTAACTCCCCTTCTTTCATAGGATTCCCTGCACTCTGCCCAAGGTTTGGTTATGAGTCTTAGTATCTGCTTTGATTCACTGCTAGGTAGAGTCTTTCAGAGGCCCTCTGTGGTAGGCTCCTGACCTGTTACTTGTTTTCTCCTATGTCCAATGCACATCCAAGTTGTCTTTCTAAATGAGGATTGATCATCTTACCCCAGGTCCTCTTTCTTGTTTATCTTCTTGTGTATAGATTTCATTATGTTTATCATATTTTATATAAGTGAGTGTATACCATGTGTGTCTTTCTCCTTCTGGGATAGCTCACTCAGAATGATCTTTTTCTAGATCCCACCATTTGCCTGCAAATTTCATGATTTCCTCATTTTTGATTGCTGAGTAGTATTCCATTGTGTAAAAATACCACAAATTCTATATCCATTCCTCCGTTGATGGACATCTGGGTTGTTTCCAGGTTCTGGCGATTACAAATAAAGCTGCTACAAACATGGCTGAGCAAATGTCCTTGTGTAATTGAGAAAATTTTGGGTATATGCCTAGGAGTGGTATAGCTGGACCTTGAGGAAACACTATTCCTAATTGTCTGAGAAAGTACCAGATTGATTTCCAAAGTGGTTGTACAAGTTTACATTCCCACCAGCAATGGAGGAGGGTTCCCCTTTCTCCACAACCTCTCCAGCATGTGTTGTCATTTGAGTTTTAAGTCATTTTGATGGGTGTAAGGTGAAATCTCAGGGTCATTTTGATTTGCATCTCCCTGATGGCTAAGGATGTTGAACATCTCTTTAAGTGTTTCTCTGCCATTCTATATTCTTCTACAGAGAATTCTCTGTTTAGCTCCGTACCCCATTTTTAATTGGATTACTTGATTTATTGCTTTTTAACTTTGGTTCTTTATATATTCTGAATATCAGCCCTCTGTCAGATGTAGGGTTTGTGAAGATCCTTTCCCAGTGTGTAGGCTGTTGTTTTGTTCTGATGACAGTGACTTTTGCTTTACAGAAGCTTTTCAGTTTTATGAGGTCCCATTTATTGATTGTTGCTCTTAGAGCCTGTGCTGTTGCTGTTCTGTTCAGGAAGTTATATCTTGTGCCAATGAGCTCTAGGCTCTTCCCCACTTTTTCTTCTAAGCGGTTTAGTGTGTCTGTTTTTATGTTGAGGTCTTTGATCCACCTGGACTTTAGTTTTGTGCAGGGTGATAAATATGGGTCTATTCTCATTTTTCTACATGTAGACATCCAGTTGGACCAGCACTATTTGTTGAAGATGATGTCTTTTTTCCATTGAGTGGTTTTGGCTTCTTTGTCAAAAATCAAGTATTCATAGGTGTGTGGGTTTATTTCTGGGTCTTCTATTCAGTTCCATTGATTCTCCTTTCTGTTTCTATGCCAATACCATGCAGATCTTATTACTATTGCTTTGTAGTACAGCTAGAGATCGGGGATGGAGATACCTCCAGAGGATCTGTTGTTGTACAGGATTGTTTTGGAGATTCTGGGTTTTTTGTTTCTCCATATGAAGCTGAGAATCTTTTTTTCAAGGTCTGTAAAGAATTGAGTTGGTATTTTGATGGAAATTGTGTTGAATCTGTAGATTGCTTTTGGCAGGATGGCCATTTTCACAATGTTAATCCTACTAATCCATGAGCACGGGAAATCTTTCCATCTTCTGATATCTTCTTCAATTTCTTTCTTCAGAGACCTAAAGTTTTTTTCAAACAGGTCTTTCACTTGCTTGGTTAGAGTCACCCCAAGGTACTTTATGTTATTAGTGGCTATTGTGAATGGTGTTGTTTCCCTGATTTCTTTCTTGGCCCTTTTGTCTTTGGTATACAAGAGGGCTTTTGATTTTTTTGAGTTGATTTTGTATCCTGCCACTTTGCTGAAGGTGTTTATCAGCTGAAGGAGCTCTCTGGTTGAATTTTTGAACATCCTTTGGAGTTAAGAACTTTTAAACTTACATGTCTATAGGAATTCATTTATTTAGTTGAGATCTTTCCTTTCCTGTATCTTCAGTGTTTAAGGAATTTAACATAATTAATAAGATGTGGAGTTTCCGTTGCAGGATATTTGATCACCTGGTGAACCCTGAGATTGTGCTATTTACTGGAAAAACCTGTTTCTAGTTGTGAAGCAGTTTAACCCTATCACACACTTTTTTTAAATTTTTCATCAATTACACTTTATTCATTCTGCATCCCCCCATAAGCCCCTCCCACCTCCCCTCCCAATCCCACCCTCCCTTCTCCCTCTGCATGCATGCCACTCCCCAAGTCAGAAAAAGAAAAAAAAAGAAAAGAAAAGAAAAGAAAACAAAACAAAACAAAACAAAAAAGATGTGGAGTTTCAAGAAATATATAACTTGGTCTTACTCAGATCCCTTAAAAAATGCTAAAGCTCAACTTTCTTTCCTTTTTAAATGGTTATTTTTAATTAGTAATTTTTAAAATTAATTACAGTTTATTTACTTTGTATCCTAGCTGTAGCCCCCTCCCTCATTCCCTCCCAATCCAACCCTCCCTCCCTTATCTCCTCCTTGCCCCTCTCTAAGTCCACTGATAGAGGAGGTCCTTCTCCCCTTCCATCTGATCCTAGCTTATCAGGTCTCACCAGGACTGGCTAAAATGTCCTCCTCTGTGCCTCTGTGGCCTTGCTAGGCAGCTCCTCCCACGGGAGGGTGGGGGGTGGGGTGTTAAAGAGCTAGCCACAGAGTTCATGCCAGAGATAGTCCCTGTTTCCCTTATTAGGGAAGCCACTTGGATACTGAGGTGCCATGGGCTACATCCAAGCAGGGGTTCTAAGTTATATCCATGCATGGTCCCTGGTTGGAGAATCAGTCTTAGACCTGCCCCTGTGCCTAAATATATTTGGTCCTTGTGGAGCTCCTGTTCTCTCCAGGTCTTACTAACTCTTCTTTCATATGATTCCCTGCACTCTGCCCAAGTTTGGCCATGAGTCTCAGCATCTGCTTTGTAGAGTCTTTCAGAGGCCCTCTATGGTAGGTTCCTATCCTGCTTCTTGATTTCTCCTACTTCCAATGTTCATCCCATTTGTCTTTCTAAGTAAAGATTGATCTTCTTACCCTGAGTCCTCGTTCTTATTTAGCTTCTTTAGATGTACAGATTTTAGTATGTTTAACCTATCTTATAGGTTTAGTATCCACTTATAAGTGAGTATATACCATGTGTGTCTTTCTCCTTCTGGGATACCTCACTCAGGATGATCTTTGCTAGGTCCCACCATTTGCCTGCAAATTTCATGATTTCCTTGTTTTTAATTGCTGAGTAGTATTCCACTGTGTAAATGTACCACAATTACTGTATCCATTCCTCCACTGAGGGCCATCTGGGTTGTTTCTAGGTTCTGGCTATTACAAACTTGGTCAGTGATTGCATCGCAACATAAGCATTATTTTTCTTTTCTAAGACAACTTTCATTTTACAGTGTTTTGAATGTTCCTTCCTTTATTTTTTTCTTTATGCATCTACAAAAACACACAATGCACATTCATCATGTCAACTTGTAATTAGAATTTTCATTGTTCATTTAAATGAATAAACGATTTCTGCTTGTAATAGCGAATACTTTAATGATTTACATTCTATACTTTGTGTTTAAATCTCTCAGTCTATGAAGTCATTACTCTCTGTTGTCCACATTTTACCAATAAGGAAACTGAGAACCAGGAAGGTAAAACACTGATCCAGATCATTCCATTCACAATATACCCAAGTTCAAACAATCAACCTGTGTCCAGCGTTTTAATCTATATGGTTTCTACTAAATTGCTTATCTTCAAAAGCCACTCAGACCATTCATAAATAGATAAGTCATTGTCCTTAACCAAAGAAATTGTTTTCAGTTTCTTTATGGCTTGGAAAAATTAATCTTCAAACACTTTTTAAAAATTTTTTATTTATTTTCATTTTATGTATATTCATGTTTTGACATTGGCATGTATGTCTATGTGAGGGTGTCGGATCGCCTGGAACAGGACAGTTGTGAGCTGCCATATGGATGCTGGGAATTGAACCTGGGCCCATCTGAAAGAGCAGTCAGTGCTCTTAAATGCTGAGCTATCTCTCCAGCCCAGTCTTCAAATACTTTTGCTTTTATTAAAAGAAGGATTCTTGCCCCCTTCCTCCAACAGCATTGTCTATGAACATTGTAAAGAAAGGAGTATTCTCAATTACTTCTGTTGCCTGAACCTCTTCTTGTCGCTTATTCAAAAATCATGCAAAACCATGAACAATTGACTAATATTAAAAAAATAAACAGGTATATTAAAACTAGTGTTGACACAGAGAGTTTTATTATTTTTTAGAGTAAAATTTCATTTTGGATGAAAAATTTTAAATGTTTTGTTTAGTCATCAGTGATGAATATAGAAATAATCATTTTAATTATCTTGTATTATTTGAAGATTTCAGTCTTGTGTTCTCAATTTAGTCATGCAAACATTTAAATAAAGACCAAAAATTGAGAACAAAAACTTATTTAAAGAGCATTCTGATAAAAAATATTGAGTAAGAGCATGGGCTTCAAATTATATTCAGATTATGAATACTTTTAACAGATGTTATAGCATTATAAAATACTACAATAAATTTTCAAGTTGGCTACATGTTTTCCACTGAAGAAAGTGTAAATTATACAAGCTTATAAAGTGAAAAAATATATTAATCATTTTTTTCAATCATCAAAACAATTATATTTTGTAAAAATGTTTATCTTTAAACTATTTTAGTGGAGCAAAAAACGTGAAATTAGCATTTCTGGAGTTTCAGTCTTGACCACATTATACTTATATACATGTAATAAATGTACAAGAAATAGCTCTGATTCATACCTTGCTTTACTCTGTGCAAAAGACTGAGTCCGTTGTCACTAAAGTTCCATTCTTTCACTTAATGTTTATTGAATACTCACAATACAAGGGCACAGTAGGAAGTACTCTATAATAGCTCTGGGATTGGGCATGATGTTTCAAAGGGTTTCTAACATCCATAAGCATCGTCTTCCTTTGAGTTATGATAGGCAACACTGGTAGGAAACTGACTCCCAGTATGGTTAATTATGCTCCCCAAAGTCACAGGAGTGATTGCAAAGCCAGAGCTCCAAAGCAGTAACAGTAACAATAAAAAGCAGAGAGGTAACATGCCAGCAGGATCCTCAGAGAAATTGCCCATCAAAAGGTTCTGCTTCATAAAAGTCTTCATTTTAAAGCAGTGTTAAATGGCTTGTTCATACATGGAAGTCACAGCAAACTGGCTCAATCATTAAGATTTAAGTTTCTTTTGATTAATACAGACCAACTTTCTATAATAATAGTGTTTTAAAAAATGGTTGGTATATTCTTAGATCATGATTTTCCCTGTACTTGCTGAAATTTAATTGAAAAAACAAGCTTCTTGAGAGGGACCCTAGGAATAAATAGGGTATGTAATGAGCAGCCATTATACATGATTTCTTCACTCGTGTGGAACCCCTATAACCTACTAATGAGTTCACCACTTGTGAGGTACTAAGGCCTTTTGTTTCAACTAGGTTAATCATATTTTATGGCCAACCATTATGTCTCTTCTATTCATGTGTACTTCATCGCTAGGTAAAGAATTCATACTTTATGGTCCAGTTTATTAATAGACTGCATTTGAAAATCTAGCTTATATGAATATCTTGTTTGATATGCAAAATGCCTAAAGCTGTTACCTTTATAGATAGATGCTAAATGGTATTAAAAATGTATACTCAAGAAATGAAGAAAACTGAGAGTTATGGCATTAAGTTTTCCCATACATAATGTTAACATTTTAAGTGTGCAAATATTCACTTTTCCCAATGTTGATTGTAATAATGGCCCTAACTTATAGAGCCTGTGTTCTTTACACAAAACACACACACACAAACACATACTAAATATCTATCATTCACATAAATGAATATTCACACTGATCACCTACAATAGTTAACTCCATTCGTGGCTGAGTAAAAAGGTGTAGAAAGTATGCGTCACTTTTCCATGTAACAGAGCAACAACCTTAGGTGCTGGCTTATCCTGAGCAGACCCTGCATGCATTGCAGATTTTCCTCTTCTCACTCCTCTTCTCAGACACACTTGACCAGATAGCAGGGGTTCCATCTTCTTTTTTGCTTCTTTAATTCTTAAGTTTTGCTCCATCTTCTCTCCAATCCTTTTCTTTATTTTCTTTCAAAATCTACTATTGTATTCCTACCACAGAGTTAGCATGATATAGGACTTGAGGAATCAAAGCAGGTGCTACAAAGGCACTGTTTGCAAGTGTTGATAGTCTGGGAGCAGAGTCAGGCAACAAGATACAAACAGAGAAGACATTTTCAGGAAGTGATAAGTGTTGGGAAGACCAAGGAGTGGAATGCGAACATATGGAAGGGGGGCTGGTGGAAATGGGGAGTACCTATTTTAAGCAGAGAGACCATTCTGAGGGTGATATCTGAGCTGGACTGTGAATGATACGAGGATGGTACTAGGTAATCCAGGCCTATGCTTCTAACAGAGAGCATATCCAGCGCAAAGGCCTAAAGTGGGAACAAGGCCAGCCTCGTGAGACCATAAGCAGAATGCCACCACAGCTGACTTTGGTGAGCCGAGATGAAAGAGGTGGATGGAAACAGGCCTGGAAAACTCAGCAGGCAATGACCTGAAGAGTCTTTGAACCTGGGTAAAGGGTTATGCCTAGTTAACTGCAACTCAGTCTCTTCCTCCACCCATGTTCACAGTCTCTGGTGGCCAACATTGTTCTCTCAACCTTGACGAGATCACAGTTTTTACATTCCACTTATTCCATTCCACGTGGTATTTGTTTTCTTAAGCCTAGATTACTTCACTGAAAACAGTGATTTCCAGTTCCATCATTGCTGCAAATGACAGGCTTGCATTTATTTCATTTCTAGACTGGAGAATGTTCACATATATATCACATTTTTTTTAATCCATCCCTCAGATGACCAAAAAGGTTGTTTCCATTTCCTGGCTATCATAAGAAGTTTTGCAACAAACATGGCTTTGCAGGTGATTCTTTCTTCCATGGATGTGCACCTAGTTGTGGCACTGCTAGATTACAAGATAGTTACAAGTGCAAGGCTACCCTCTCTATTCCATCACCCGTGCTCTTGGTCATTTAAGTAGTAACTTTCTTACTGGGCTGAAACGCTATCTGATTGGTATTTTGGTTAGCCTTTCCTCAGTGGTTAATGGTGCTGAGCTTGTTTCCATGTGGCTGTTCCCCCTGTGTATTTCTGCTGTTGAGAATGCCTGCTGAAGTGTGCTGCCCATTTCAAGGTCAGGATATCTGTGGCATTTTTTTTTTTAATTTTGAAATTTTCTCATTTTTATTACTTCTTTGAGAATACTTACTACTAAATATTGTTATCATATCTCTTTCTTCCAGTCCTCCAGATCACCCCCTCACTTCCCTACCAACCAACTTTATGTCCTCTTCTTAAACAAACAAACAAACAAAAACAAGAGATGAAGTGCATATACTTCATCATATACTTGTTGTTGTTCATATACTCTGGGTTGTGTAGTCTTCTACTGGATTGTAGTTAACTTACTGGAGACTACACATTAAAAAAAAGAACGAAAGAAAAGAGAAGAGAAGAAAAGAAAGGAAAAGAATAAAGCTTCTTTTTCTCCCAGAAGGTATAAATTGCCAGTAGCTCTCAGCTAGGGCTGTAACCTCATGCTCACTTTCCCTCTCCATTCTGGGATTTTTCTGGCTTGATATTGCACAGATCTTGTATATGCTGTCACAGCTGTCTGCTGTGAACACACTCAGGACTGCCTTGCTGGAGCCATACACCACCGCTAGCTCTTACCATATGCCTGCTGCCTATTCGACAATGTATGAGAGTAAGCACCACCTCCAGATTGCATTTAATACCTGACATTAGAATGTATAAACGATGCCAATATTGGAGCCAAAAAAACCTGTGGCCAGAAAGGTCATAGACCTAGAAGAGAGCCTACTAGTGTGGCTGTATAATAAGAAATACGACCACCACCCCCTCCCGAGGGAGGAGCAGTCTTGCTAGGCCACAGAGGAGGACTTTGCAGCCAGGCCTGAAGATACCTGATAAACCAGGGTCAGATGAAAGGGGAGGAGGACCTCCCCTATCAGTGAACTTGGAAAGGGGCAGGGAGGAGATGAGAGAGGGAGGGTGGGATTGGGAGGGAATGAGGGAGGGATTACAGCTGGGATACAGAGTTAATAAACTGTAACTAGTATTAAAAATAAGAATGTAATTAAAACAAAAAGAAAGTATTACTCTGAATCCTAAGGAGTTGACAGATTATATCCATGTATCCGTGCTTCTTTCAGCATTTATCAAAGAAGCTTTTTTTTAAAATATATGGAGATTAATGCAGAGACTAATAACTAAACTTTCAAACCAGCAATCTTCCTTCCCCAGCTTCTCTAAAATTACTGGCATGTGTTAACTATGCCTAAACTATTCAAATCATTTCTTATCAGGATGTATGGAAGGGGGAAGCACAGGAAACAGAGAAACGAAAAAAACAAAGAGGAGGAGAAAATAAAGATTAAAGAAGGTAAGGAGAGAAGAAGGAAGAGAAAGAAAATAAGAAAGCAAAAATTTGCTAAATTTATTGTTACATGCCAAGTTAAGTGAATTATATTCATTTCTTTATGAAAAGAAATGATTTTGATTGGAGGCAATCCAGTTAATTAATGAGTCATCAAGAATGTCCAGGCACAGTAGAGAAAAAATTTACTCTGAAAATATCATTTATACTGCTTCCATTTTTTTCATACATGTCATCTTGTACAAATTAGTTAATATTTACTGTTGTCATGTTATTTTCATGTTTACAGTACTATTAAATCTGGATTTTTATTGAGACTAATAGAGAAAAAACTTTAAGGTAAGGAATATATCTTTGTGCTTGGAAACCATTATTTTTAGCTCAGGAATTTTAATATTAAATAACTGGAACTTCTAGGCTATCATTGTGTTTTATTTGATCAATGAACTGGCACACTAACATATGGTTTTGAAATTATGAAATTTCCCCATCTTACTTCTGAACAATTTAATGACATTAGAATCCTTAATATATAAAATGCATTCTTGATTACAGGTTTTATTTTCAGTTTGGTTATTTTCCAAGTAGAAAGGAATTTCAAGTTAGTTGTGTATGAGAAAAGAGAACTGGACATTTCGCACATATAAAGCTTCTTTGGTTTTGACAAATTGAGAGGTGTATTGTGCTTAGGTCTTGGAATCATTTTCTTACACTTCAGACAAAAAGGTTTTGTGCTGCTAATCTGTCAGTCTTAAATCTCATGGGATATACTCTTTTCACCCTCCTCTCTCTTGTTTTTTGAGTAAATAATTATATGATGTTTTCTTCGTGATGCCTACATTGCTTAAATCAAAGCTCTCTAGAAGAAAAAATTTGCATGGCAATGAGTTACATAGTAGGTTTTAGTGGTTCTTTGAAATAATAGATAGGAGCTGTCATGGCTTTTAGCCAAGTCACACAAAAATAGAGCAGAGGGTGCCAGGTTCAGGCTGATGCTGCCTTTCACATCATTTCTTTTACAGTTAGTAAATCTATGAGGAATAACAATAAAATCCTCCAACTCGAGGCAACAAAACAATTAGAAGAATAAGCCTAAGATACTGCAGTTCCAAGTTTAAGGTCAAGGAGATAGAAAAAGTAAAGCATATAGATCCATTCAACATTCCTGTCTGTCTGGTTTCTTTTAACCCCCAATATTGTACGTAAATTTCTATGCTCTTGATATCTACATTCTTCATATGAATTACTGAAAGGAATTTTGTCTAGCATCGCATTCAGTCTAAACAAGTCAGTGACTATCACAAGTCACTTCTCTGAGTCTATGTGCTCAGGAAAAAAAAAAGTCATGCAAAGTTGGAAATTTCCAGACTGTTTGTGTTCAAGGACAGATTTAAACAATGAGAAGATTCCAGGCTTGTATAAGTCTCTGAAAACAAAGGCAACCTATGACTTGTATACAGAAAAGATATTATTTGGAAAATGCTTTGAGTAGGTGAATCATAGATGCCATTCTGCACTGTAATTATTGTAAGCACATTCCCCTCTCCATGTCCGATGGCTGTAGTGCTATGTCTTAAGTATGCTTAAGAGCTAGATTTCACAGCAAGGATTTCAGAGGGTCCCTAACATACCACCCATATTTTGGAAACAATGAGCAGCAGGATTAATGAGTGGCTTGCCCCTGCCCCTTTTTGGAGCAGGCATCTATTGATTCTGACAGAGGCATGGGAAGTGAGGGATAGAGAGTAGAGGTGCATAGCTCAACTGGCTCTCTGACTTAATTTGTTTGTAGAGATGGATTAGGACTGAAGGAGAATAGGGCTGTTCAGGAGTGATGTGATGGAAGACTAATGGTCACAGGAGAGAGCATCAACGAAGCATTCCCTTTTCAGCTGGGTGCTATTTTTATAATCTAAGAATTTGAGCACACATAAGCTATTTTAATAGCATGCACATGAATGTATTTAAAAAAGCCATTTGCAGTTTACAGTCTGAAAACAAGGTTTGCCTAGCTTGCAGCACCGTGAGCTTGATTTCATGTTATGGGTTCAGAAAATTTCAAATAAAAACCAGATTATATTCTTAGTTTCATGTATATGGTATTGGACCATAAATGTCACCTTTGTTAAACACATGTGAAGTCAATGGAATAAGCCCGTGTCCTTTTACAATCATGGAGACCCTGGTATGGTAATGAAGATTTGTCTACCACTTAAATGGTTCTACAATGACCCAGAAAAGAAGAAACAACAGGGTAGGGCTGTTAGTTTGCTGTTTTGTTGTCCATTGTTTTTATCTTGCCAAAGCATCCTGAAGCCCAAACCAAAACAAAGGTTAAGAATAAAATTCTCTTAGTGTCATCTAATTTCATGCGGTTTTCATCCTCACATGTTTTGATGGAACAAAATATGGCAGACTGAAGACTATAGAAAATTAAGTCATCGTGTGGCTTATACTAACTTCTTGGAATGATGGAAACAAAAATCCACAAACTGGATAGTTCAAAATAACACACATTCATTGTCTTAGTCCTGTAGTGCAGAAGTCTGGGATTAAGGTGCAGCAGGAAGATTGCCCTGGTGTGGTGGGCCTTCTGTCCTATTGCAACTGCTGGCATCTACTAGCAATCTGTGACATTCATGGTTTACAGAAACCTCACTCCAGGCTTCGTCTCTGTTGTCACATGCTCGTCATTCCCATGAGCCTCTCTTTCTCTGTGAGGAAGCCATAGCGAGTGTCTACTCCGCTCCTGTATACCCTCATCTGGACTCACAAGCATCCTGTCTCCAAACACGTGCATAATTAGAGGCACAGAGATCTCGTCTTGGAGGACACAGTCTTACAGCACATGTCAGTTGTATCTCCCAACTTTGATGTGTTTTGTTTTGTTTGTTTGTTGTGGTTGTTTTTGGCTACAAGTTTAAAAACACAACCCTGAGTCATCTTACAAGTTGTGTAAACTTGGGTTCAGATTTCAATGCCTCTTAATTTTTTTGAGCTAATTTACCAATTTCCTTTATGACTTTTACAATTTTTGAAATGTTTAAAAACAGTTACTTCACTGAATTTCTAATATTACGAAAATTTATGCATTCTTGTCCACCAACTAACAGTGAATCAGCGTAGTTTTTCCAACTCAAAAATTTATGTTTCAATTTACTGTTAATCCTGAGATTCCTCAAAGTAAATTTCACAATTTTGAATCAAATTTGAAGCCAATTTCATCAAATATTGGCCAGGGTGGACTCCGGGCAAGACCACTCTGGGATCCCAGCAAGCGGTCTCAGTTCACATTTTACAGGGGCTTACAAACTCAAAACCCACTATTCGTTGCATGTTCCATCAGGTCCAATCAGGGAGAAGTATACATCCTGACTTATGTCCTGCCTACATACATCCTGTCTACATCAAGCACAACCAGTGTAACCTGTTCCAACAAACTTGTTTCGGGGAGTGAAAACACGTGGCTTTGCTGTTTCCCAAAAACCACAACTCCCAGCATTCCAGGACGTTACCTTGTCCCCCAGCAGGTGGGGGTTAAAGGGCTAACTTTGGACCTTACAATTACCTTCATGGACCCTTGTAACTCACCCTAAAGCTCACTATATTGAGGCCTTGAAAACAAGTTTTCCAAATGCTGTAAAAACTCCCTTTAGGCATTATCCCATTCATTATAAACATAAGTCAATGTGATAATTAGAGTAATATGAGGCCAACAACTTCTACAACATTTTCTAAAACATCAGATTTAGAAACCTCCCTGCTTTGAGTGTTCCTTTAAATCAAATAAATGGCCTGACTATTTTTCCCAACCTAACTTAACTGGCATGATGGGCAAGTCAACATTGTTGTTTTGTAATTGAGTTGCATGTATCTCAGAATGGGAAAAGATAAGCCATTACGTTTTTAAGACAGTTCATTTCTCCATTATTCTTTCTACTATCTGTCACTTTTAAAGACACAGTTTTTCCCAGTGTAGTACTGCACACCTTTAATCCCAGCATCCTGGCGGTAGAGACACTAAACGATATCTCAAAGCGAGTATCCTCAGGTTTGCTTTGTTTATAGGAGCTTTGAGCAACAATCGGGCTTGTTCTAAAAGCAAGAGTTGGCATTTTAATATCCTCCTATCTTCATATTCTAATGTTCTCCGCTGTTATCCAATCCTCCGCAGCAGCTTAAAAAGTCCCTGCTTCTCCTGACCGGAAACCCATTGTGTGAAAGAAGAAATACTAATACTGTCGAAGAGGCTCCAGCCAGTGCTTTGTCTGAGCCCGGCCCATCTACACACCTTGATGTAAGCCTCTTCCCCGGGCTTGGCTTGCAGCCTTTTCCCCATCCATCCTTTATCCAAGCCCTTTCCTCAGCTTCAACTCATGATTAGAACGAAACTGACTCTCAGGGACTACTTTGTTTTCCTTAATCCTCGCACAGTAAAGAGAGAAAAGAAAAAGAAAAAGAAACGAGATGAGAAAGAAAAGAGAAGAGAACATAGACTTAAAATCACCAGTACCCTGAGCCAGGGATTTCAGCATCTAAAACTGTGAGCATAAATGGTGGTTGTTTAGACAACCTAAGATTCTCATTTATACCAAAATGGGGTATAAGCAAAGCAGGGCAGTTACATCCCATTAATTACCACCTCCCTGCTTTGTTTATTTTCTTAAGAGTGTTTAACCCCTGACTTAGTTGCTTCCTTGTTGGCTCAGTAGGGTTAGTTTCTCCTCTATCAGCTCCGTGAAGGCAAAGACTGTTGGTCTCACTGACAAGAGTACACTAGGAGTTTATCTTACTGCCTCGTCGGTACTATATATCCATAAAGGATTTTTGGGAAAGAAGGAATGGGTATTCAACACGACACTGTGAATTTTTGTTCGCATTGTTTTAGCTTAGGATAATTTCCTTTACTGCTAAATAAGAAAATTAAAGCAATACCAAAATACTGGATATCTTGCTTTTGTTTTGGTTTTGTTTATTATTATTACTGTTATTTTAAGACACTTATTGTTAATTCACAGCTGTTTCAAAGGCCATATTTGACTATCTCATTTGTTCAACATTATATTGTAACAAGCCATAAGAATAATTATATTCAGGTCACCGATTTTCTATGAGTTACTTAGAAACACATGACAAACTTAGGAGTGAACTCTAAATGATAGATTTTAATTTTGTTAAGTCTTTAATTTAATTTATTTATTTGAGCAGGATCTCATTTGTAACCCTAGCTGGTCTAGACTAACCTAAACAGGCCTGACCTAGGACTCAGAGAAACCCACTTACTTTTGCCTCCCAGAGTGCTAGGATTAAAGACAACGACCGTTCCCTTTTCAAAATAGTAAATTTTAAAAAGATAACTCTCTCTCCCACTTCTAAAGAAGGAATTTTAGAAATCAAGAAGAAATAAGTAGGTATAAAGTTATTTATACTTCTCAGTGGTTACTAGAAAATGTTAATGTCGATGTAAGTACTGTAGGTTATGGCTCTACCACAGGTACATGGACGCATTGAACTGATGGCTACTTTCATTATTATCATCATTTAGAGAATCAACATGTTTATAAGTATTTTGATCTGATATTATTCTATGAAATGTATCCCAAGGCTAATTGCTGTTATTTTTATGATTTCAATATGTACTAAGAAAATGAATTGGTAAATAAACTATATGCATCCATTTGTGATCTTTTCTAAACGTGACCTTTACCCTGTAGGACAGTGCTTAGCAACAGGGACAGTGGTGCATGCCTTTTAGCTTTGACCCTTACAGAGCCATTTAAACATCTCTTTCTATGCTACATAGAAGATACTACTTTTCTCACAGGAGTTCCTGAGAATGGCTGCCTCTGAAATGGTTTACATCTCATAAGTATCCAGCCAGTCATTACTGAACCTAATTGTCATGCAACCCAGTAAACCAAATGGTAATTGGCGAGCCCTTCTAACTCTTTTGTCAAGTAATTCTCAAGAGCTTCTAAAAGGCCTTACCTGGACAGTGTTCTCAAGAAGCTATCACACATATGCAAAACATAAATGTGCTCAGTTATTAGCTAACATTCCAAAGAATGAGCTTACTTAGTCTGCAGAGGACAAAATCTCTACTGGTAATTAGAAAATAATTACAGAAAATGTTAGGGAGAGCTCTTGATAAATGCCAAAGCCTTTATATGATCTAACCATACTGTAACACACAATAGTACCTTTTGTCCTCTTACAAGATACTTTTTCTTTAATTTTACCTGCAGGGGTCACTGCTGTCACAGGGCAATCTCTCTTTGTTTTTGATGGGTAATTACGTGCTGGCAGATAATGTATTATAGGAATGAGGCAATATATTCGTACAATTTACTATTCAGTAAGAATTCATTAACATAAAGATTATGACCTAGACTAAACCCTTGGGAAACTTTCATGTTGATATGCTTTTATTTGGAAGGTGAGCCACTGTGTTTGCTACAGGAAAATAGTTGACAGCGATTTCATTTTAAACTTTTTATTGGATATAACTATGGGATTGAATGAAATGACATTGAAACAAGAGAAAAGGGAGTAATTAAAAATTAAAACATATATTCCTGAATGTCAAAGAGCTATCATAAGAAAAAATGCATTATGTAAACTTGGCTAATAACAAGGGCATATTTTGTATGTTTCTAGTAAGTTTTAAGTAGTAGCCTTTATTCCATTCTGATTGTTTTTTTATAATATAGAAGTAAAAGAAACTGTTTCTGTGGGATGCTGAAATAAAGTATGACAATTAAATTTGATGTTTTTACATTATATTTTAGTTCAATCTTTATGTCCATACAATTATTATATGTATAAATTATTTCCTTAAGTATCAAACATCAGTTTAAAAAATATATATACTTTTTAAATATATTATAATATATATAAGATGTTTTTATATTCTGTAACTTTATGATGTTTTAGGACTGGATTCCTCAAATTTTGAAAAATTAAAAGAGAATTTTCACAGTTAATTTTTAATACCTTTGAAGTTTCTTTATTACCTTTTTGTATTTTCCGATGAAAGGCAAACACCATCTTGAAGTTTAAATGTAAGTGAATTAATTCTGAAAAAACTATATATTTGAACTAGCACTGCAAATGTTTGACAGACATTGGAGAGTGGCTCTTACCGAAACTCTCAGAAGGAGAACCATAATCAGTTCTGGGATTCATAAGTAGTTACTTCTGACTCCAACAGGACTTTGATTCCTGTGGTATCTGAAAGTTTTTACAAGACATTCAGCCTCTAAAGGTCCAGGGGTATTTACAGTGTTCAAAAGACAATGTGAAACATGATGCAGCTGTCATAGCCAATGTTCTCAGGTAAAGACCATTTCACTGAAAATCAAATTTCTTAACTTGAAAAGTATATTGAGTCATTTACTATTCTGAAAAAAAAAATGTGTGCATCTGTCTTTTACATTAAAGATTAGAATATTTCTTTTGAGAAAAAATATGCATTTTATTACATTAGCTGTGTGTGTTCTAGCTCTAAAACATGGAAAAGACTCACACAAGAATTAAACATGCTTTTAGTTTACCAAAGCTGTGATAGAAAAATAAGTTGTCATTTTAATTTTACATGTCAGATTTGTTCTAAAAGGTTAGATTTGGGTAAATTATAATTCTCTGAAAAAGGTTGATTAGCATTGCAAAGAATGTCAGCTTATTCTTAACAAATTAAATAGGTAAGTATTACTGACACCCATATCATATTCTAATTTCTGCTTACAGATAAGAGGATAAAATATCTTTCTTTTAATTAACATATATTTTGTTAAAAAATAGAAATTAATATATACCATGTGTGTCTTTCTGCTTCTGGGATACCTCACTCAGGATAAACTTTTCTTGGTCTCACCATTTTCCTGCAAATTTCATGATTTCCTTGTTTTTAATTTCTGAGTAGTATTTCATTGTGTAAATGTACCACAATTTTCGTATCCATTCCTCAGTTGAGGGAAATCTGGGTTGTTTCCAAATAAAGGTTATTTGGCTATTACAAATAAAGGTGCTATGATCATGGTTGAGCAAAAGTCCTTGTTGTGTACTTGAGCATATTTTGGATATATGCCTAGTAGTGGTATAGCTGGATCTTGAGGAAGCGCTATTCCTAATCTCCTGAGAAAGTGCCAGATTGATTTCCAAAGTAATTGTACAAGTTTACATTCCCACCAGCAAGGGAGGAGGGTTACCCTTTCTCCACATCTTCTCCAGCATGCATTGTCACTTGAGTTTTTGATCTTAGCCATTCTGATGAATGTTATTAGACATATAATATAGGATAAACATACTAAAATCTGTACACCTAAAGAAGCTAAGCAAGAAAGAAGACACTGTAAGATGATCAGTCCTCATTCAGAAAGGTAAACAGGATGGATATCAGAAGAGGGAAAAAACAGGGAACAGGACAATAGCCTACCACAGAAGGCCTCTAAAAGCCTCTTCCTAACAGGGTATTGAAGCAGATGCTGAGGCTCATAGTCAAATTTTGGGCAGAGTGCAGAGAATCTTATGAAAGAAGGGGGAGATGAAAGACCTGGAGGGATTAGGAGCTCCACAAGAAGAGCAACAGAACCAGAAAATCTGGGCACAGTGGTCTTTTCCGAGACTGATACTTCAACCAAAGACCATGCATGGAGATAACCTAGAACCCCTGCTCAGATAGAGTCCATGGAAGCTCAGTCTCCAAGTGGGTACCACAGTAAGGGGAGCAGGGACTGTCTCTGACATGAACTCAGTGGCTGGCTCTTTGATCACCTCTCCCTAGCAGGTGCAGCCTTGCCAAGCCACAGAGGAAGAATGCAGCCAGTCCTGATTAGAGGTGATAGGCTAGGGTCAGAGACAAGGGGAGGAGAACTGGTGGAGGGGTAAAGGAGGAGAAGAGGGAGGGAAGGTTGTATTGGGAGGGGGCTACAGCTGGAATACAAAGTGAATAAGTTGTAACTAATAAAAAGAAAGAAAAAATAGAAATGAAAAATAAAATAATGGTTCTTATGCAGTACCATGTGACAAATGAATACACTGAGTAGGAAATAAAAAAAAAAGTCAGAATTTATTACAAGAGAGAAGACACTCATTTCTGTGAGCCACCATGATAAAAAAATTACTTGTAAAAATGTGAAGTACAAATTACTGCATGGATGACTCATCACTTACCACTTCCATAAACTGATGACCATGCTTTTTTGTTTTTGTTTTTTTTTTAAATCAGTTTGTCCTTATTTTGAGATTGGGAAACAGTTGATCAATATAGCAGGAAAAAAGCAGAGAAGAAAAAAGTTAAGGCAGTCATCTAGCATGCTTCAGAGTATTAAGAGGGAAGTCAAGGGCAGTAGGCCTCTTTGACTTTCATACCCACAGGAATCCCCCTGCCTCCACTGCTCCCACTCCAAACTAGGTTTCCCAAAATGGCCTTTGATCTGTGACTGACTTACTTCAACACTGCTCAAAGCTCCTTAAGATCTGAACTTGGGGCTGCTTTCCTGCCTCTTGGCATCTTGCCTACCCTTGTTTACTGTGCAAACAAGCCCAAAATAAGCTGAACATTTCGAGGACCGCTTGTGTGATGTGTGTCACCCCTCACTTTAGAATCCCTCCTAACCCCGTCGTTCCGACCACAAACTCAACCCCACATTCTGCTCTCTTCACTTCTTGATCTTCCCGTTTAGAACGGAGTCCCTCATGCTCAGCACATACGTTTCTGCTCTGGTTTGTGTGTCTATTTACTCCACGATGCTAAATGGCCATTGAAGAGAAAGATCTGTTCATTGTCTTTTCACTCTTTGTGGTAAATTGGAAACAGTATCCATCACAGTAGAGAAGTAACCGTGATACAGTAGTTTATGATTGACACTTTCACTGACATGCAGTAAGCACTTTCTCAGCATCAGATACTAATCTGAGAACCCTCCATGGAATCAGGATTTAAAACTAAGCTGTCAGCTGCAAAAGACTTTTGTTTTGTTTTGTTTTACAAATTTATTTATTTTTTATTAGTTACAGTTTATTCACTTTGTATCCCAGCTGTAGGATTTTTGTTTTAACTGCGTGGACTCTGTAGCCTGCTGCTACAAACTGAACTCTGACTCTAACTCTCAATATCTGAGTGACCTCAGTGCTTCAGAGATTGAGGTTTAGAACAAAAATATTGATAGCATATAACTTACAGGTTTTAAAAATAGATCAGTTTCAATAATTCATGTTAAAAACTTTGAGCAGCCCCTAGCACGTGGCCTTAGAAATGTGACTTTTCTACCTATTAGTTTGTTAGGGTTGACTTAATTAATTCAACCTATTGGGTAAAACATTTCTTCCTACTTCTTGACACAATATGATGCTGGCTTTGAAAATTACCTGTAGCCTAATTCCTCTGTGAAATTATTTCATTACTATCCACTACCTATGTTATGTGATAGGGTTAGGATATAGTATAATCAACTATAGTTTGGTAACATGATAAACAATTGTAATTACTCATGAAAATTTTCTCATAATAACAAACAAAACACAGAAATCCCCAGAAAACAGGGCTGGATATGGTGTTGCAAGCCTGTATTCCCAGAACTGGGGGATAAAGAGACAGGTAGATCTCTGTGAGTTTGAGGCTGGCCTGGCCTTCAGTGCGAGTCCAGGACAGCCAAGGCTACATAGAGAAACCCTGCCTCAAAAATAAAATAAAAAAATAAAATAAAATAAAATAAATCATCAAACATTCTAACCTTTCATTTTTTGGATTCATTTTTCTAAAGACTGACTTAAACATGCAGGAAATATTCTGGTAATAAGATAGACATTATGGAAGACTCAAATGGGAATACATAAAACAACACTCGAATTCATTACACCGACAGCAAAATTCTGTATTAGAAACTTAGATGAAAAAATCCCATTTGAAACAAAAAAAACATAACATTAGCTTAAGCCAATCACTAGCTACATCATTTTCAAGATGAAAATAATTTTCAATGCTTTTCTTTGAAAAAAAAAAAGATCTACATAATATTAGGCACTGTTTTATTCTTTAGTGATTTCATGATCTAGTGGGGTAATAGCAAGCACTAATGGGTTTTACCCTTGTCCTAAAATTTTGTGAGACACTTTTCTTTTTTAGTGCCTAAAACCATCTTGAGGCAACAGTAAAATATTCTTAGTGGCAATGATTAGGAAGAAAAGAGAGAATGGGATATAAAATGGAAATGAGTCAAGGGCAGGGGGAATAGCAAAGAGTACAAGCTTGAATTCCCTCGCAGGCTTTTCGGTGGAATTCCACACTTCCATGCAGGCTGCCATTTTTTTCCTTGCTATTGTGGAAAATGTGTGAAAAATAATGTTGATTTCAAATACACATATATGGATTTTATAGCAAAATTGGTCTGGTTTCACCAGTCATGTTGTTGTTGTTTTGTTGTTGTTTGTTTTGCTTTGTTTTCAAGACAGGGTCTCTCTGTATAGTTCTGATTGTACTGGAACTCATCTCTAGGCCAGGCGGGCCTTGAGCTCCTGCCTCTGCCTTCCAAATGCTGGCATTAAAGGTATGTGCCACTACCACTAGGCTCTGGTTTCACCAGTCTTATGGACATAGCTAACCTGGGAATTCATGGTTTTTAAAGAACAGACTTTTTAATAGAATATCCCAGAATGTTTCCTAATAATCCATTTCTTTCTCAAGTAAACACTATGTATTTTAGATAAATAGAATTTTATGTATCTTAAAAATGTCACAGAATATATGATAATGTAGTTTATTAGTATATCAGATACGTTTGATAAATTTAACTCTCGAAGCATTTTCTTCTCTAAGTTGTAAATTCTAATTACTTTTAAGATAAGCAGTGCTCCTCAAAAGGTAGAAAAGGCAGTATAACCAATATCACTTGCTTTTGTTGAAACTGGCATTGATTAATTAGGTCTTCTAAATGAGGCCTTTCTTTGGAGTACTCTGGCCAGGGATAACCTCAGATATATATGTTACAACAGAAGGGGCTGATACAGTTAGCATCTCCCAGGTCTCACATCCACTTTAGCCAGCATAGTGTGGTTTACTTTGTATTTTCTATTAGCCTCCTATCTGCCATATTCTTGAAATGACATGGACAACAAGGGAGCACCTGAAAGGAACCTTCAATAATGTGACTCAAGGCATATGTGTATACAACGTTGAGGCCCCAAGGAAAGAAGTGATAGCTAAAGTTTGGAATAAAAAAATATTATTTTGCAGGTACCAGGCAGTGTACACTTAACAAAAACAGCAAACTCACTTTGCCTTTGAGACCCTATGTCATTTTTATTACTCAAGTAGCCCTTATGGCCCAGACCCAATGAATTTATCTGGTTTCACATCTGAGTGCCAAAGAGCTGGGAAGAGACTACTGAAATAAATAATCTTTTGAAATAGGAAGAAAATAAAAGCAGAGAAAGATTTAAAAGAGCTGATGAGGCCAAATATCAAACAAGTGTAAGCAAGTAAGTCCAGAAGCCAGCCTTGATGAGACCTGATAGACTAGGGTTAGATAGAAGGGGAGGAGGGCCTCACCTATCAGTGGACTATGGAAAGGGCATGGGGGAGAAGAGGGAGGGGGGTGGAACTGGGGGAAGATCAGGGAGAGGGCTGCAGTGGGGCTACAAAGTGAATAAATTGTAATAAATAAATGAATAATGAAAAAATAAATAAATAAATAAGTAAATAAATAAATATTAAGCTATTCTACTCTAGATGATTTTCATGACACATTCAGACAAAGACTTTAAATATCTTACCTAAAATTGGTAAAGGGAAGAGAAATGTTTTTGTTTTAGAAACAGTAATGACACATTTACTGTATTTACTCTTATTATTAATTATTACGAACTAGGATCACTATGTGTATCTCAGGCTTGTCTTTGTTATCTATCTAGCCTGGGCTGAATCTCAAATTTATAATCCTCCTCTATCAGACTCCTGAGTATGTTAGGTTGAAGGCACAGAGCAACAAAAAGCTTATTTAGAGGAAATAGAAAATGGACAAATGTAATATTTTTTATTTATTTACTTTCATTTTATGTGCATTGGTGTTTTGCCTGTATGTATGCCTGTGTGAAGGTGTCAGATCCTCTGGAATTGAAGTGTTCAGACAGTTCTGAGCAGCCATGTGTGTGCTTGAAATTGAACCTGGGTCCCCTCAGAGAGCAGTCAGTGCTCTTAACCCCTGAGCCATCTCTCCAGCCTCTAACATCCAATATTCTTAAATGCAATTTATACTCATTGGATTTTGAAAGAAAATAGGGAATAGACATAAAAAGTGAAAAGTATTAAACTAAAAAAGTAGTTGAAGGAAATTATTAAAGATACAACAAAAAACAGAAAGCATTAACTTAGAAGTATTAAGGAAACAGAAATGTATTAAATTAAACTCTACAGGAATTCTAGAAGACAGAAAACTGTAGAGAATTGTTATCTTAGAATTAGTGATAAGAATTATTGAGCATTTGGAGAAAACATACACACATCCTTACGTGAAACACACACCCTGACCCCCAAGACGATGGGCTTGCGGCATAGCTTTCTCTGTAAGCTTCTGTGGACGTATTTCTTCTTTCCAGAGTTTTGAAATTCTATGACGCCGTGCTTTCATCTGTATAAAGTTTTAATTTTTTTCTAGGATTATGAGTGAGGTTTTCAAATACAGTCAATCATCTATGTTCTTCAATGGCTGAGAGCCATTTCTGCTTAGCAGAGCCTCTCTGATCACCGTGGTTTCATTTGCTGTATCTTTGTTTGGTATTCTGCCTTCTGGATTGGTGCCAATTCTCTGATTTTTTTTTCTATTCTTTTATCTCTGCTCTCCTATCAGTTCATTCTACACGCTGTGATATTTCTTCAATTTTTTTCTCAACCTTCAATTTAATATATATATATATATATATATATATATATATATATATATATATCATTATTTGTTTTCTATTCTTCACAGAGGGTCTCCTTGTTATAGTACCTTATTTTCAGCTATTTGAGGACACAAGTTACAATTGTTTGGCATTTTTTTCCTGTTCCTGGCTTGGTCTCTTCAGATTGGTCCATTTGGTTCAGATGTATCTTTACGTTTCTGCCTTTACTTCAAAGAATTTCTTCAAATAACTGTGGATATTGGCTTTCTATTAACACTGAAGAGTATGGGGAGGTAGCAGAGAGCAAACTGGAGGTTAAGCATGCTGAGAGGGACTGGGGAGTGTTTGTCGTTATTTCTCACTGTAGAGTGTCCTAACAGAGACCTTGCAATGATGACTCTCCAGTGACATTCCAAATGCTACTATTTCCAGAGGCTTTTTTTTTTCATTCTCTTTCTATGGATAAGTTTATCAAGATACACCCAAAATACAACTGCAGTCCTTCCAGAGTTGAGGAAGAGTTGACTGGCCGTGTCAGAGGCAATTCCAACTAGGACTCTAAATGTATCCTCCATGAAGATTCTGTACCTGTTTTCATTTCTCCAGCTGTAAATGTCTTTAGCCCTTTCAGAAACAGATGGGCCCTAACGCTACGTTCCTATTATTAGGTGATGCCAGTGGAATTCTTGTGTGTTCCTTCTGGTGCTAGGATGCATTTCAACCTTATTTGGGTTTTGAAGTCAATTATGACTTAGCATGTGTTGAAACACAAAAGCTTACTAAAATGTCATCCCAAGTATATTCACTGCTGTATGTCTTTACTAATTTTATCATTTCATCTCATTTTTATGTAACATTAGGAGGAAGAAAACTTAATAATAATCTTGACTTACCATGTTCTCATTAAAGGAAAAAAAACATTACAAAGTTGTCCACACAAATCTGTTTCCACAACACAGATTACATGCTTAGATGCCAGCAGTTAAAGCAGTATCTTCAAGTGAGTTAAAATGAAACCTCTGTATCTTAAAATGAAACATCACCTAGGAAAACATCTGCAGATTTCCAAAATCTGCCGTTAAGAAACACAGTTAAGAAACGTATGCAGACGTGACACCTTCACTAGGACAGTGCTAGTTCTACTTACATAGGAAAAGGAGAGAACTCAGTTTTCTCTCAGAAGATGACATAATCAAGAGTGAACATGAAGTTGAATAAAATAGCCACAAATTTAATTTTAAGCACATAAATAGAGAAAATCTTACTCTTTCAAAATAACAATAAAATCTGTAGCATAACTAAGAAGAAATCTAGTAGGAAATGTGCAACATTTCACAGACAGAATTAAAAATAATGAATAAACAAAAATGAGATTGTTTTTTAATAATACAATAAGACTACTATCAGATTATTTTTATTCTTAATGATTACATTTAAAAATGGTGGCTCGGTGTTTAAGAGTACTGGATTCCCTCCCAGAAAACCTAGATTCTATTCTGAACACGACAGCTCAGAACTGTCTGTATCTTCAGCTCTAAAGTATCTCATGACCTCTTCTGGCATCCATGGACACCAGGCACAAGTTTGGTGCACAACAAAAATGTGAACAAAACATCCATAGGCACTAAAATTAATTCCTAACTATTTTTTTAAAAAATTAATGATTTCCAATTTCATAGAATATGATAAGATCTGTATATTCAAGGGCAGAACAACTTTAGAATACCTGAACGTTTTTTTAAATCAACAGAGAACACAGTTTTTAAAACCGTCCTCTGTCTCTTGCGAGGATAATGTTGTTGAACTAGTAGAAGCCCAAAAGGCTTTTAGATGACTATGGTAGACTTTGGCTAACATATCGGCATATTCTTGGGCCCTCAGTAATTATAGCAGCCTTTGTACAAGACTACAAATCAGTCATTGGGCATACATGTAGGAAAAGCAATCTGCTGCCTTTCAGTCTCAACACAGTTTGAACTATAATCATTGCAAAGGCCAAAATGTTTTGGCTCTCAAATATCTTTCTCTCTCAATACCTTAGAAAGTCTCTTAGGTTATTTGTATCATCACCTACTTTACTACTTTAGTAGCGTCTTTTAATTCCAACTCTTTTGTCTTGGTGATATCTAATTATATTCCCTCAATTTTTGTTCATATTATTGATTATGGTTATGCTACCATAAGTATGTATAGTAGACACAGTGTAGTACTTCTCAAAAGTTCTCTTTTCAAAAGTTTCTTCCATTTTATTCCACTTTGGATATCTTGGTTCATAGAAAGATAATGGCCTGAGCCCTTGGAAGTTATCTAGATTATGTAACTCCATGGTGCAATAGCCATTGTCTGGCGTCAATATGTAAATGATGTTTAACAGACTTTGACCAGCAACTTCTTTTAAAAATGTGTTTCTCCTTCCTGTGTCAATTGCCCTGTACGTTACCAAATCTATCAAAATTTCTCTGTGTTTCCTGGCTAGCCAGGGGCTGATACATCTTAACTATTGACCTGGAAGACAGCAACTGGGAAGTTGCAGATGATACTTGTGTTAGAATCTGCTCCCCGTGTTCATGTGACACCTGGTTATTTACATCCGTTCTCCAAGTGCATATATTTGATTTTGTTCTTTTTATTTTTTATTTGTTTTATTTTAGGTTCACTTATGATTTGTCATTCAACCCACGCTGCTTTTGAAGCTTTAAAGGATGCTAGTATTGGTGTCCTAATCAGGTTATTATGTATGTAAAAGTTCATTGCAAGAAGGCACTTTTGGGTCTTGTGATTTCTTTGATTTCTTTTGTTGTTAAAAAGATGGCCCAACTCTGTAAAGGAAAAATTATAAAAGGGACCGAGCAGTCTTTTTCGGTGTTACATCTATTTCTGAATTTTACCTTTACTTTTGATTTCACTTCACAACTTTCAAAGAGTGTGAATATATTCAAAGTATTTTCCTGTATGTCTGCAAGAGCAGAAAATAAATGACCTTAATCTTGGTTCTTTTCTTTAGATGGAACTCAAAATCATATCATTCAAGAAATGGTGAAAATTTATATTCATCATGAAAAAACTACAAGCGGATTTCCCAAGAATTAGTTTATTAATTGAGAATTTGTCTACTATTTAGAGAGATGACACAACCTTTGAGAGTGTATAAAAGTGATTCAAGGCAATTCTGGGGCTATACAGATCTGACTGGCCATTGCTGCACCTAGTGACATCAAAGATAGTGCTGCTGCCGATATCCAAACTGCAGCTAGGGTCTGTGTTAATGTCTGTGGTCTGAGTTACCACCAAAAGCCATGTGGATGTTCCCCGGTTACGCTGTAGCCTGAACCCAAGTCAATATCAGTGGACTGCGCTGCTTCTGGGGTCTATGCTGATGAGGGTGGACTCCAATGCCACCTGAGGCCATGTTGGTATCCATGGTCTGGGCAGCCTTGAATGCTTTGTCTGGGTGCAGGGTCCTACTGCAGCAGGGATCTGCATGATCTGCGCTGTTACCACAAACTGTATGGAGGCCCACAATCCATGCTCCTGCTGACTGTAAAGAGCAAGGAAGCCAACAAAAGAACAAAACAAACAAACCATCAAAAAACATTCTAGACTGGAAGGCCACCAAAGAAAACTATTAAAAACTGTGACAGAGATGCTGAACTGAGCTCTCCACTGTTGACGGCTTCTGGCAGAAGTGTGGGAGGGGGAGTACTCAGTTCTATTTAAGGAACAGGTCACTGAGAGTTTGACCATGCTACAGTGAGTATATAGACAACAGGAATCGGGCTTCGTGTGTGTGTGTTGGTGGGGTGGGGAAATCACAAGTGTGGTGGCAGATGGGAAAGGATTGGGAAAGGATTGGGATTGGGATACATGATGTGAAGCTCCCAGAGAGTTGTGTGGGGGAAAAAAGTGATTCAAATGTGTAATATTTTCATTGCTAAAATATAAGCTCTGTCATGCACACTTCCTACAGACACTTGTTCAAAGGACGTTATGCTATATCTAAGTCTTTACAGGGAGCGCTTCCACCTTGTGATTTAAGTACCATGTCTTTGCTGTTGGATATTGTCTTTTAGAGAGTGTATCTTCTTAATTTTAAATGTTTCCAATCAGAACCATGTCAACCAATGCCTGATGTTAATGAACTCTAAAACAGACTGGAGGTGTATCTGGCTTTTCCTTCTATCTTAAGTGACCAATTGCTGATGAACTTGAAATATTACATAACAAACTACTGCATTTTCCACCTACATTTTTTTTTCTTTAGTCTAAACCTCGAAAATCAGTATATCCCTGTAATGCCATTTTATCTAAGTGGAGGAAAAGAGAGACTTTTGAATATTAGATGTAGCACTATCCAAAATATTTGTAGTAGCTGCATTAATTTATATTTTATCTCTAGGTGATTATATAGTCTCTCTTATATGTTAGTTAGACAAATGCTTTTCCTCTTTAAAAAAAATACACGGACTGTGTTCTTTTCTAAGTTCTGTTTACGTACCCTGAAGGTTGACATGCAGAGCAGGTGTGGAGTGGAGAGATCAGCCGTTTCCAAAGGGCATGGCGGCAGCTGGGAAGATTGGGTTTCTTGCACTTTATACCTTGTGATGTTTGTTGACTTTAAACCACTGAGCCACTTTCTCTGACAATATGCTCTGTCCCATTAATTTCCTCCTTAGCCAATGAATTAAGGAATACATTATTTTCCTTACAACTCAAAATAACTTAATTAGTTTCCATGAGATGCAATGACAGAAATATTTTTGCTTATGAGGAATAAAGTTTGAACGTGAAACACCTAGAAGAAAACACTATTTTCCTTCTTCCATATCACAATCCAACACATCACTCAAAATGGCTTCTTTACATTCTCTTTGCCTCTCTAACATTCTTTTGGGGAATTTATTAATCATCCCACTATGATTTTTAAATGTTTATTCAATTTTAAACATATTTCAGGAGACGAAAGGAAGAGTAGCCATAGTGACAATTACTGACTCAGCATTCTTGCAAACTAGACCAGGTAGGGTGACTGGACAGATAAAATCTTTTGTTTCTTTCCTTGTCCATTTGGTATAGCCAAATGTCCAGTGCAAGCCAACAGGAAGCATGACATAGAAAAAGAAATGAAAGCAGAAAGATCTTATAAACTTTTATAAGAGACGACAGTGGAAAGAATAGGACTTGAACTGCACATAGTAATTGTACAGCACTAGACAGAAAGAGGATGTAGCATCACCTTAAAGTCCAGACAGAGGAGTGTATGTGTATGGTGCTAAGAGGACTAATATGGTTTATTAAAGTTATAACAGGGCTTCAGGAAGGGGACAGCAGGAAAGACTGAATGATTTGGAGTAGAAAGGCAAAAAGAAATCTGCACCAATTTCAACCAAGAAAAGTAATTTAATTATATATCACAGGCTACTGAAAAATCAGATCTTGAAGACACCACAGTCAAGTCAAAATGATTCCATAATCCTTTGCTCTTGCTTTATTTTTTTTAACATTTTACAGGATTTGACTATAGTACTAAAAGACTTGAGGAACTGTCCACTAAAGTTTTGTACAATGCACTGTTTTATTTTTGAAAAACCAATGTCTTGTGTTCACATTTGACTCATATTAAAATGATATGAAATGGAGATCTTGCACATTTAAAATAGTTGTTTGTTTAAAAAGGTTTTAGCGAACCACAATAGAACAATTTATTTTAAAATGCATGCACATGCCAAGCTGAGCAGCAAACTTCATTAAAATTTAATTTATAATTTTAAAAGGTTTGGTTATGAGATAGAAACATTAGATTCTTGACCAAATGTGTTTTAAATGATGAAAATTAAGTTGTGTTGACAAGATTTTTATAAAATTTCCAAAATAAAAATACAAAAGCAACCACAGTTTATCAAATAAGTAACAGTAAGCCTTCTAGCTGCGCTCTTCAGAGACACACAACTGAAGAGGCCACTGGCAAGCAGGGCCTGTAATTTCACATCTAATAGAATGAAAGTAAACCTTCATTTCCACAGGCACTGTTTAAGACAGGACGACACCGAAAGGCTTTATCTCAGAATCAATGGACACGTAAAAGAAAAGCCTGTTCTCATTAAGAAGATAAGTAGATGGACCGCCTATATTTTTAGTAGTTCTATTTTATTTGTTGCTTTTTATCATATGCATATATAAAAGGGATTTTAAGGAAAAATAGGCTTCTCACATGAAATAACATTCATCCCTGTAAAAGAAAATATTTTAATAGCTCTATGAATAATATTAGAGAGAGATAAACTATCTTACTTATTTCCCGATATTTGGTCTGGTCATTTAAATTTTTTCTACTACACCAGAATACTGGTGTAAGATGAGGTATAAGAATGTTCTGCTTTGAAAAAAAAATGACAGATAGTTGAATATATATAGTCCTTGAAAAAATTTACTATCTTCATATTAGAGCTCCTCAGGAAAATATTGTTCTATTAACTCAACATTCTTCAATCTTGTCCAGTATCCACTCAAACGAGAATCCACTGATTCATTTCATCCTGGTTGAGAATTTTATTGTGATATTGATAGCTTATAGAAGTCAGAACTTTTTGTTGTTCTTGTTGTTTTGTTTTTGTTTTCCTTTGGGACAGGGTTTCTCCGTGTAGCCTTGTAGACCAGGCTGGTCTGGAACTCATAGAGATCCGCCTGCCTTGCTAGACTTGTCAATTAATTTTTAGAGTTTCATGTCCAGGAGTGAGGAGCCCGGAAAGACAAAAGATGACAGTGATTATACTGAATTTCTTATTTTAAACAAGAAAGGGTTATATAAAGATGCTCATTGCAAATTACCCTGCCATGTCCTCATCTTATTATGCCCATAATCAACATGTGATGAAACATGGAACCGACAGCCATGCATTTATAAATGGCCTTGACCAAGGTGGTCCATAGCCAAATCCTTCTCAGCAAAGGCCATGAGTACTTCCAACCATCCACTCTTCTTTTTCAGCATAGCAATGTGACCAAAAGAGACTGCTGAGCTCCACCTCCCCACACAGCAGTCATTTCAAAGGTCTTTGTGACTTATTTCAAGTTCCTTTTGAAAAGTCAGTTCAGTCCAGCATTTCTTCATTGCATACAAAGAAACTCACAATTGATTATTTAAAGTCCTTTGAAGCATGTTCCTGTTTTATTGCAAGTGCATGAGAACCTTTAGTGAGTTAATGTTACCAGAAATCAAATAAAAGAGATCAAGGTAGTTATGTTGATCATTTAAGGGAAGAATTTCAGTTTGGACACCTGTGCTCATAAAATAATAGTGTTCCTTGCATTAAAAATGACATTGTATATTGACTAACGCTCTTAAAATATAGAATTTAAAAAAACTCTGAGTCTTAAAGAACTGAAGGAATGCTAACTTTAGCTCAAACTTAATTCAGTCCTGACAACAAAATATGAGGGCAACAATTTTAAAGATAATTTGTAAGGACTGCTTAAAGAAATTCCACTTGTGTTTAATCAAAATATGCTTCTTAAAATATTAAATATTTGACCTACATTCTACTTCAGGATGTTTGCATTTGGTCAACTAAAGAGTTGAAATCAATGATTCATTTTCAAGGGGACTTGAGACTGCCATGCAATTACAAGATTGAGAAATAGTTGTGTATTTAAAGAAAATTAAGCGCATCAGCAAGTAAATTAAAGTCATTTTAAATATTTTTATTTTCTCATAAATTCACATTGCTAAGATACATGAGATAGCATGTCAAGCTAATAAAAATATCATCCTGTTTTTAGTTAAAGTTTCCCTGAAAGAAATTCCCATTGAAGAGGACCATTCAAATGGACTTCCTCGGTGTGACATTTTTCACACTACAAGCAAGTTAAAAATATATTATTTCTCTGTATACAGGGATCCATATAGGCAGTGTATTAAAGGACTGCTGTATAATAAATAGTGCAAAGGACCTTGTATATGTCCAATGAAATTGCTGAAATAAATTGTATATGAACCTTGGAAGTAGTACCGCCTAACTAAAAAAAAAAAAAAAAAAAAATCCCATTATTTCATACCACTCTCCATAATTATTGTAGTCCAAAGCATGGCTGTGTGCAATGTTCAGTTATTTTCCAGTATGTTTCCAACTATGCCTACTTTGCCTGCTGACAATTTAACTCATCCTCTTAGAACCTAAAGATATAATGAGTAGTACCATCTAACACAAGGTGTATGTTATGTAAGTTCACCTTGGGATATAGTTCATCTCCTAACTCTAAGAAAATGTTAGCAACTAATCTAAAATTAAAAAAAAGAACTCTCCTGAAGAACAAACCATTCTAGTACGTATTATATTATTATCATTTTAAGGTCTAATGTTCTATAGCAGTGTTTCTCGGCCTTCCTAATGCTGACCCTTTAGGAGCATTCCTTGTGTTGTTGTGACCCCCCCCCACTATAAAATTATTGTGTTGCTACCTCACAACTGTAATTTTGCCACCGTTGTGAGGGGCAAGGTAGAGATAGTCAGGCTATCTGGCAGGCAACCCCACAGGGGTTGAAACACACAGGTGGGGAGCTGTCTGCAGGTACAGTCATCTTAAAACGATGCTCACAGGATGTTTTCATTCTCATGTCTGGGCAACACTCAGCCTTGAAACAGCTCAGTCTACCTTTTCAACTAAAAAAAAAAAAAAAGAAAAGAAAAAGAAGTTTAAAGCAGGCTACCTAAAAAATTGTAGAGTTGTATGAAATTTTTCCAATCATTACAGAAGTCTTGGTCAAATGTGGTTTATGAACACCCTGACCTTGTAGATGTAAAGAGCTACAGGGTGTGCGTGTGAACTCTAATGTGAGCATGCAAAATATATATGTCTCCAATTTATGTTTTGATGTTGCTGCATACATGCGTGTGTTTTTAAAGGTATGAAATAGACAGTTGAGCATTTGATCTATCAGTCTGTGCTGGTGAATGACACAATGCTAAATGAAAATGTCGTGGTTAATTCTAAGGGCTAAGAGAAAAATAATTCTCTGCCATTGTCCGTGTTTTGTCTATTTTTAAAAACCATAGAGGGAAAGTGCTCTCAGGGAAAAAAAATAACCGAAGCTTTACTGTGAAAGAAATAAATGCAAGAAATAGCACTTTAAATAGGGAAGAGATGTGAAGCATTGCAACTTCATAGCCTGCTAAGGAGCAACAGCTGTACCTAATTTCAACTTGACGTGCTTGAGATCTCATATTCATATAGGTATTTAATGATCCAAGCATAATGGTCCTATATAGAATAATTACTTATATGAAGGAGCAAACTTCATACGCATTCCTCTTTAAATGATCCTTCAGGAGAAAAACTGCACTGACTCTTTGAACAATGAATAGTCTCTCCCACCAATCCAAATGTTTGGGACTAAATGGCTTATCTTTCAAGAGAGAGTGGCAACTGTGACGAGCTCACTTTTTTTTGACTGACTCTCTTTGCCTCCCGCCTTCCCAGTACAACCAGTACAAGGAAAAAAGGTAGAATGCCAAGCCTATCATTAAGTCATAGTAGTAGACCGTTGCAAGAAATATCAGAAACAAAAGGAAATACGGTATTTTGGAGTTGATGTATGCTGAAAGCAGAGACTCCGAGCCTGGAGCTTGGATTTCCTCGGCAGGAACAGTAGCAGAAGCAGAGCTGACTGACACTTTGTCACCCAAACAGCATTGTGACTGTCCAAAAGGCATTGATCCTTCATTTTCCGACCTTGCCTTATCTAGCTTCTCGAGAGGTTCACTGATTAAAATCATTGGGCTTGGGGATTTTTCCGAGCTACCTTCGTTTTGTTGGGGACTCGGACTCGCAAGCCCTTGTCTTCTGCCGTGTGACTCCGTTATCTCTGAACTTTCGGAAACATCTTTGGGTTTACAAGTGGCATGGCCCAGGTTCTCACTTTCTGGGTGGCAATTATATTCTGACTTGGTAGGAGCAGAGCGCAATGTGGTGTCGGTAACTGCTGCCTCCTCAGCCACTGCCCATCCGGAAGAGGATTCTGGATTTTGAGGGCGGCGTCTGTACAGCTGAGAGCTGCCCTGGGAAGGGCTGGCAACCTCTGAGTTAAACGCAGAATGAGCAGCCCCGAAATCTGTTCTCCTTGAAACTTCTTGAGGCAGCTCAAGATCTGCATTTTCTGGGAATATTGCGCTGTCTGTTGGTAACCCTCCCAAACGTAAACCCAGTTTTGACGTAGCTCTTTGATTGCCTGTAATGACCTGTGAAGGATCGTCTGTAGAGGTTACACTTCCAATTCCACGTTTCTCCTTGTCATATGTCTTCCTGGGACTGCGCGTGGATGGGGTTTCCTCCTTCCCCATTTCATCTACGCGTACATTACAAATACCTAAATGCGACTCGCTTTCAAAATCGTTGTCATGGATTACACCTGCCGTATCTCCATGACAAAGGGTATAATGTGAATCATCCTTCCTCCCCTCCTGTGGATCAAACGCTGTTTCTTTTACCTCCATGGGCCTGTCACTTCGTGCTGTCTCTTGAGGTAGCTTAGCAATTATTGCTTCTCCTCCAGCAGACATGCTTTCTGGAGTACTTTCTAATGTTGTCTTAATTATATAAGCTGTAACTGCTTGTGCCTTCTCAGTAATATCATGATCAGCTAGAGAAGACAGTTCATAGCGTTCTGTCTCTTGGCAGGTAAACAATCGCTCTGTAGGAGTAGCTTTCGCATTCCTTGTGTTATCTCTTTTTTCCCACATGTCTTTACGCTCTGCTTGTTCTCTGATCTGCTTGGTTATATTTGTTTCAATCCCTCTTGTTTCTGGCTGACTTTCCAGAACATTCCAATTTTTTTTGTGCGGTGTGTTCATATTCTGATCTGTAGGATTACTAGAATCTGGGTTTTCCCGTTCAGCTTGAAAGAGATCATTCTCTGTCAGGTCACTGCCATTTCTTGGAGAACCAAGGTAAGTAGTTCTTGGTTCCAAAATGGTACTTTGGCCAGCTTCCCTCCAATTTCCTTTTGTCTTTGTTGAAAGAGAGGTATCTACTGTTACCTTCTGGGTGGCAGTTGTGTCTTTGCTCAGTAGAGTTGGCAAGTCTTGGTTTTTGGCATTAGCCCCCCCAATGCTTACTTTTGGGTACCCCATGTGTCCCTCTTGGCTCTGGAATATTGACTGGAAATTCTTGCCTGGGTTTTCATTAACACCTAAGCCTGTTTTCTGCTCCTTCTCATCATTGCCTTTGACATAGTCATCTTTGGAAGATGCCTTTGATTCTTCCAGATTTGTGGATGCCTCTAAAGAGAAGTCTCCGCCTGAGTATTTGTAATCTTTTATTACAGGTTTTTTGACTCCTGCTTCATTATTCTTAAGATCCCCTGACATTAGTTGATCAGAGGAAGAACACGTTGTTTGTACTCTGCCACTCCCATGGGCTGGGTTGGCATTATCATCCAGGACTTCTTTGTTGTAGAGGGCCAATTGCACTAATTCACCAGAACTAGCAATTCCCAGTGATGGCCCCATTTCTACCACACCTGAATGAACTTCTTCTGAAGGTGGATAATCGTATTCACTTTTGGGAGAGTAGTCTCTGCTGTGATAGAAATCTCTCGCTAAGGAGCTTTCTGCTGATAAACTTGGAGACAAAGGCCTTCTGAATAAGTCAGTGTCGACTTCAGGATACACTTGCTTCTCTGACCCCTCAGCTTTGTTTGTGAAGTTGACTGGATCTGTTGAAATTGGATTCTTTTCATCCATGGAAGGAATTAGCCGTTGGTTTATCTTATGGAGTAAAAACAACAAAAATAATGACAACATGATCTTTTTAAATACGTGAGAAGTTAATTAGATTTTTATTAATTTAAATTATAATCTGGTAGATTTCTGTGACTCACTTCAGTTGTGGGTTGCACACACAAACTGGAAGTTGGATGTTTGGGCAAGATCTTCGTAAGGTGTGACTTGGGAATGAGATCAGTAAGAAAAGGGACCCAAATTAATCACTCTCCCTCTCAGCTTCCAAATATCACATTGTATTATTCAACCATTCTTGCTTGTCATGGCACTTTTTCCTCACTTCGGATATACACATTGATAGCTCCATGCTAATCAATTAGAGAGCAGCTTCCTGGGTGCCCCTTGCCACACTTATACGTGCTGTGGGTGCCCCCATTATGGTTTCTCTTATTAATATGTTTTCTGCAAAGCCTCTGCAAACTATTAATAGCAAAACGTCACTCAAAGAAAAGTGAGGGAGTTAATGTCTCCGCAAATTCTGTTTTAATGACCCTCTGCCAACTGGTACTCAAATGTATTTGAGCTCCTCAGTGATGCCAACTGTCAGGATTTAACAGTGAGATGCCTGTGTTTTTTTTCCTCCTCATAACTGACATTTGCATGATCTCAATAATTATATGCAAATCTTACGTTTTCCCCTTCTTCTCACATAAGGCTCATGTTACTTGTCAACTGCACAGCTGTCTTGTGAGCCAACGCCTGTGGGTTCCACAGATTTGGTTGTATTTCCATCTATTATGGAGCTTCATTGTTTTATGCAGTCACGTCAGCATGGAGCAAATTAGCATCTAAATTACAGCTCCCTGTTCATTTATTGGGCGTACAAACCCACTAACTTCTAAACAAACTTTTATATTTGAGGCCACTCATGGTAATGAGGTGTATTGGTGAAGTATGTGATTTTTTTTTTCAGGGTCCTTTCATTATATTCTGTGGTTTGAAAAAAAAAAAAAAGGGTGATGTTAACTTCCAGCTGGTGAGAATTCTCGCAACGGGTGACAACTTTGTAGTGCCTTAACGTTGGAGCACAGTAAATTGCATACTTTAGTGGAGCGGTTGCCATATCACTATTGCAGAGGTGAAATGTGTGGGGAGAGAGATGAGTTCTAGTTCGTTTAGGTTTCAGGACTGACACTTGAAGAGGCAAATGTCATTTTAATCTTAGATGATTACGAATCCATGTATCACCATGCCATGAGCTCTAACCAAATACAATGAAGGATAAGGAGCATTATGTGACTCATTTACATCTACCCCTCATTGTGTGCTAAAAGGTCACACTAAACCACCTCCTCCAAATTCCAAAATAGATTTGATGTTCGCCAAGTGTGAAATTTGTAATAACTAATTTCATACTAAATTGTATAGCACTGAATTTGTTTCCTGTTTTAAAATTATGCAGCACTAGCTATTTTCTTTTTCCCTGGTAGGTTAATATTTCACAGAAATATTGGACAGAAATAGTAAAGCAAAATACTGCTAAACATGAGAATTATGGGATGCTTAGGTTGATAGGACCCTAACCATTGTCTATGCCAGACTTCTTACTTCACAGACAAGTCTATGCTGAGTGCACACTTGTCACAAAGATTAGAAATGTGCATCAGGATGGTGCCCCTTGCTTACAATTCCCACAAACTATTACTCAGAGCCACTGGTAGAGAGATAACATATTAATGTCATTAGTTTACAGCTGCGGAGAGCAGAGGCAACACACTGAAATCAAAGTGCCTTGTTGCTCAAGCCGGAAAGAGATGCTGGGACAGAATAGGTTATGCTTTCACATTTGCAAATTATATTAGCTGAAGCTATTGAAAGGCAGGCATTGCAGCATCTTTGAAGCATAAACAGATTCATCTAATACCGTGGCAACCAGCACACTTACCATCAAGTCTAATTCTTTTTCATTATGTCCCTCCTGCTCTCTGTTGGTGTCTTTTACATTTTGGTGATGGCCTCCCAAGTCATCCTTATCCTCTTGAGAACAAATGATTGTTGGGATGTAGGTATCTGAAAAGTCAATATAATTCTTTTAATCATAAAACGTTTTTTACAGACATTAACAAAAAGTAGATTTTAATTTTAAATAAATATTACCTGTGAACTTTAAATTCTCAAATTTATTTTCTTCTGGTGTTAGTGATGGTTCTTCTTTACTGCTAAAATTTAGAAAAACATAGATTTGTTCTGAAATTACATCTTTTAAAATAGCTTTACATAATGGAAAATTAGCAATAAGACATATAGTTTTATAGCCTTTTATAATTTTGTATTATTGTATGTAAGTAAATATTTTAAGATGTTATAGTAATAAATACTGATCCTAGAAAAAGCTAAATAATTCAAGTAATGTTATAAATCTAAATGAGATTATGTTGTGCTTATTAAAACATACCCAGAATGAAACTATAAGCAAATGTGTATTTTTCATTATATTTTATTTAACCTTTCAAATTGAGAGGATTAACTGTCTGGTTTAAATGACAAAATTTTATGAACTGATATTCCGTTATTGTTATAAAATTAGTTTCTAACATTTTGACAATTATGTTTTTATCCTGTTTTTCTTTCAACTGTATTGTTATAAAAGTAACTTTCTCTCTCCCTAGAACAGAAAAATAAAACAAGCTCACTAAAATCTAAAAGGCAACTAAATTTATGCTCAAAAAATCTCATATGTGAATTGCCACCGGGCCAATTTTAAAGGGGAGAATTCAGAGTGCTCATATGTAAGCATGTAACATTTCTTTAAAATTTCTCAGATTACATTGCTTTTTCTAGTATAGTCTCCATTCTGATTAGAAATGATGAGTACTTTTTCTTTCTGATGTCAGCAGGCAGACTAATGGGGTCATTATAATTATATTCGTCTGTGATACTCAATATGAAAAAATATAATTAGTGAAAATTGCAGTTTTTGTACAGTTACTCAGAAGCTAAATTATGTCTTCATTTTCTTTTACCTGGTTTATTGCTATTATTATTGGTTGCATCAGATATGCGTGTGTGGGGTCATGTGTGAACAGCACAGATGTGGGTGACAGAGGACATCGTTCGGAGTTGATTCTCTCCTTCCATCTTTACGTGAGTTCTGAGGGTTGATCTCAGATCACCAGGCTCGCATAGCAAGCAGTTCACCACTAAATGTTCACGGACTCAGTGTTCCCTGACTCAGTGGCCCCTTAGTCTTCTTGCCAATCCTTTTTCTCTTTCTTTCTTCTTCCTCCCCCTCTCTTGTCTTTTTTTTTTCTTTCTTTCTTGACAATGTCTCTCTCTATAGCCCTGGCTGTCCCAGAACTCTCTTGAACTCACACATATCTATCTGCCTCTGGCTCTCAGGTACTGGGGTTAAATGGATCTACCACCATGTCTCATCTTTTTTTTTTCAAATACTGACTTTTTTCAGTGAGTTTTCTACAACAACAACAAAAACAAACAGACAAACACACAAAACAACAAGAAACCTGAAAAGTGACAGTTGTTGACAATTTTTTATAATTGAGTCTAGTCTTTTTTGCACTGAAACTTTCAATACAATTCTATCCATCTATCTATCTATCTATCTATCTGTCTGTCTGTCTGTCTGTCTGTCTATCTATCTATCCATCTATCTATCTATATATATATATACAGATTTAGATAGAGAATATATATACATAAAGAGAGAGCAGAAGAGCGGGAGAGCATGAAGTTGGGTGGGTAGAGAGGTGGGACTAGATCTGGGAGGAATTCTGAAGGCAATGAATATGATCAAAGCACATTGTATGAAATTCTCAAAGAACTGAAAAAATACTTTTTATCACTTTATGCATTCATTTATACATTTTAATAATGCATAAAAGCTATTAAAGCAACATTTAATTATTCTCATTTCTTATTTGTTCCTAAAACACTATTAAAGATTTATTTGTACAGGGAAATATTTGCTACTAAAAGTTTTTTTTTTTCATTTATTAAACCTCCAGCACTGACTTTTCTAATCAATTTTAATTACTTCATTAAAAATGATTGTTTTGAAAGGACAGGAACTTTATTTTTCCAAACTCACTCTAGAGACAAGTAATTAGTGATGAAACCACCTTATTGTGATTGAGTTTCTTCTATTATGGAAATTCAGGAATATAAGGGAAAACTTTATATTCAAGGATAGAGACAAAGAATAAAATCAGGTACACATGAAACATAGACTTTTATATAGAACACCTATAGGAAAAAATCATACAGAACATTAAAAATTTCCTAAACCCAAAAGATGATAAAACTATAAAAACGAATATTAAAGAAATGACATATACCATGTTCATAGACAGGAATGACATATTATGAAGGTATTCATTCTCTGCAAAATTTATGCATACATTCAACAAATTGTATTCGAAATCATAAAGCCATTTTTCAGAGTTTGGATATGTGATTCTAAAGAGAAGAACAGAGGGATAATGATAGAGTTCTACAGCTCTGGGAAATAGAGAAGTGGGTACCTGTTTCATCTAAAGTGAAGAGTTCTTATGCACAGTGAATGTTGAAGACAAAGTATTGGGAAAGCTGCAAACCAATTGAGAAATATAACTCGAAGTTTAGTGAGAAGACCATACATTCATAGGCAAATATAAGATGTCAGAAAGCAGGGAGATGGGGGAATGTTCAGAAATGAAGACAGGGAAATGACCATGCTTAGGGAAAATAATGACAATAGAACATATGCAAATTCAGCTCCAGGTTAACTAAATTCTTGACATGTCAAAAATGTAAAAAAATTATATATATATATATATATGTATATATATATCAGAAAGTATATTGTAAGTAATGAAAAAGGTCTTAAATAAAATCTTAGTTTGTCTCTATTATAATTTAAATATTTCAAATGACATTTATTTTTTATCGTATGTGTATGTTTTGCTGTAAGTTTGTCTGTGAACTGCTTATACATAATACTAATGAAAACCAGAAGAAAAGCTTGGATCCCCTGGAACTGGGGTTGGAGGTGACAGTGAACCCCCTGTGTCTGCAGGCATCAAATCCCTGAAGGCCTGAAAGAGCAGAGAGTGTGCATAGTCACTAAGCCATCTTCTCAGGCCCACTATTAATCTTTAAACCCTCTATTCACTGCAGGGGGCACTGAGAGGTGGCTTAGTGGCTAAGAACACTTGTCCTTGCAGAAGATGCAGGTTTAATTCCGAGCACCCACAACAACAACAAAACTCCAAGTCCAGGGAATCCAACACCATCTTCTAATCTCTGAAGGCACCAGGCATGCACGTGGTATGCAGACAAACATGCAAGCAAAACACTCACGCCTATAAAATAAAACAATGAATTTTTAAAAAGAAATTGTAAAGTTAAAAAAAAAAGATTAAACTTGGGGAGAAGTTGCTTGCATTACAGAAAATCCACACAACTAAGAACGAGGCCTCTATCCCTATATCTGCAAAGAAACGCATGTGCATATAAACGGACAACCAACATTATCAGGGAGCGAGAATTAAAAACAAGGCAAGGTGGTGTCACTGGTACCTGTTCAACACAACAAAGTAAATCAGTCCAGAGAGGGAAAGGTGACTTGGACACACAGGCTTTCTTGCACATTACTGGTGGGAAAATGATTAGCAAAAGCCACTTTGAAAATCGATTTATCATCATTTCAAATATTTAGTGTTTGTATACTCCAGCAGCACCCCATCGGCCACCTGGTGTGTCTACACTCAGGATTTCTCCATATGCCATCGGAGATAACTATAGGTATACTTGGAATGATATTGCTGTTCATCTGTCAGTTTTGAACGAACATAAACGTATTATATTCACAGAAGACTAAATAGAAAACTACAGACTACCCTAAACTGGATATTATACAGAATTAAAATTAATAAGACATAGAAACAGAGAAATATGAACCTAGCTTAGCAATGTAGTATTAAGTTAGCAACCTGGAATGATTATTTAAAGGAAATTTTTTTTTCAAAAATCTAACATGATTACCAGGAAAGACAGGGGCTATAAAATAGTTGAACTTGAAGAAAATCCTGAGTTTTCAGGATAATATAGGTTAGGGAATTTATGAGGAAGGAATCAGGACATGTTTTCATAAAATTAATACATCATTTAAAATATCTAAACACTTTAATCTGAGTTTCAGTGAAAGTGGCTTGCTCTTTGCCACATATTATAGAATGTGTAAACAAAACACCACTCTTAAATTTGAAGTAACACCTATATGACCAATTGCATCTAAAGAGTTTAATTAAACATGTTTACTGCTTGAAAGAAGATATGAAGACAGTATTGGCTAATGACAGCAGGGCCCACCTACATCAGTACAGTGGTCTATGATATAAGTAAAGCCATCTTTTACTATCTCTCAGATCCCTTTTATGTTCCAGATAACTTTTTGATCAGAAGATTTCTTTCTTTCTTTTCCCTTTTTAATTTTTTTTTATTCCTGGTGATTGACACATGACCTGATGCATTCTAATGGCAAAGAAGTGCTGTTGAATAACACAGCCCTCTTCCTGCCTTCGCTTTTCCTTTCTATCTCAGGCCAGCATTTTAATGATGCCATCTCTTCTTTACACAGAATTCAATCAGAGAAAAACAGCATGTGTTCGTCCGTATTTATCCTATGGCTCAAATTATTAACAGAACCAAAGTTTAGAATTTGAGAGTCAAATGATAAAATGGAATTGTTATAACAGATTTTAAAAATTAGTTTTAAAAATGTGTCAAGCTAATCTAGGCTCTCTGTGTGGAACAATCATTTGTTTTCCATACACTTTGAGTCATATGGTGTAGTCATCCATATTATTTAATCTGGAAGAATCATTCCTTTTCCTACAGGTAATCTGAAAGGATCATTCCTTTTTCTACAGATAAGAATATGTTCCATCAGCTAAAACAAACACTGACAAATCAAACATTGGTAATATTTAAATACTTATTCCTAGCAGGCAATGAAATAATGACAAGAGTAGATAAATTAGCAAAGTATAAGGTTACTATGAATTTTGGATATTATAATAAGTAATGAGATATGATAGCACTGCCTTAAAAATTAAAGAGTATTAAAGTCAGGAAAGTCGGATAAATTTTCAGGTTTATTTGAATTCACTAAGTGAACAGTAAGAAGTTTTTGATTTCTGAAGAATAATTAAAAAAAATAACAACAAGATAAACAGCACATAACAGGATGCATCCAAGATCAACAGCACTGCTAGAGGGTTTGAATGATTTTAAAGACAGAAAATTAAGGATAAAACAGGAGTTAGCTCAAGACAGACTGTGAAAAGAGTTACTGTATATAACTGAGCAGAATGCAGCTAAATTCCGTAGTTTTTGTTTGTTTGTTTATGTGTTTTGTTTTTTTTTCTAACTAGTGGATACCTGGAAGGGAAATTAAATGGAGAAACAAGTTCATTTTATCCCATGAGCAAGGTTTATATAATTTAAATAGAATTTAGCTCTATGAGAGACCTCGAAAGATAGTAGCATCCACTCATTTTACAGAGAGAGGAAAAAGAATCAGTTCTACAATGTTGGCAAAGTTGCAAAAAGATAAGCACTGGCCAAGTTAGATATCTTATTGTCCTGGTCCCTGAGCCTAGATTCTGAGGGATCAAAAGCATTGGCAGGAGCACTAATTCTTCCATTCAAATGTGTCTTTCATATCTAACAATGAGACTTCAAAACAGGTACATTCCATCTCAGTACTTTGATTTCCTCCAAGTCTCACTTAGCCCCTTACCAAGTGTTCATTTTGGGTACTTTCCAGCACATGGGCCTATTGATACATTTAGTCACTATTAATACAGTAGTCACTGGTACTAACAGTGATGTTCAGTGAGCACTGTGCTGTTTATTTCATAGACGAGCAGCTGACTCCCATCTCTATTTTTACTAAGCTACTTGTAAGAGAAAAACTTGTAGACCATAATTTTATACTCTCTCATACTTTAAAAATTTTCCTTTTTTTTTTTTTACCAGAAGCCCACTATCCAAAAAAGCTCAACAGACATTCTAAAACAAATAACCTTTATTTAAACACATTCTCTCTGAAAATGGCCTGCCTGGTTTCCAGTTCCCACTTTGTTTCCTACTCTACTGATTTACTCAGCATGAGAATATCAACACCGGAAAAATAATTCTAAAGATTTGGGGGTTCCCCTTTCTCCACAACCTCTCCAGCATGTGTTATCGCTTGAGTTTTTCATCTTGGCCATTCTGATGGGTGTAAGGTGATATCTCAGGGTCGTTTTGATTTGCATTTCCCTGATGGCTAATGAGGATGAGCATTTCTTTAAGTGTTTTTCTGCCATTCGATATTCCTCTGTCGAGAATTCTCTGTTTAGCTCTGTTCCCCATTTTTTAATTGGATTACTTGGATTGCTGCTTTTCAGCTTCTTTAGTTCTTTGTATATACTGGATATTAGTCCTCTGTCAGATAAAGGGTTAGTGAAGATTCTTTCCCAATCTGTAGGCAGTCATTTTGTTTTGATGACAGCTATACCACTGCTAGGTATATACCCAAAGTTTGTTCAAGTACACAAAAAGGACACTTGCTCAACCATGTTTATAGCAGCTCTATTTGTAATAGCCAGAACCTGGAAACAACCCAGTTGTCCATCAACGGTGGAATGGGTACAGAAATTGTGGTATTTTTATACAAGGGAATATTACTCTGCAATCAAAAAGGAGGAAATCATGAAATTTGCAGGCAAATGGTGGGATCTAGAAAAGATCATTCTGAGTGAAATATCCCAGAAGGAGAAAGACAAACATGGGATATACTCACTTATATAGACCTATAAGATATGATAAACATAATGAAATCTGTACACCTAAAAAGATAATCAATTGAGCGGACATGGAGTAAGATGATCAATCCTCATTTAGAAAGACAGATGGGATGTGCATTGAATGTATGACAGGAGTCTACTGAGCGCATCTGAAAGACTCTAACTAGCAGTGTTTTCAAAGCAAAGACTCATGACCAAACCTTTGGCAGAGTACAGGGAATCATAAGAAAGAAGGGGAGTTAGTCTGATGGGGAAAGGATAGGAGCTCCACAAGGACCAAATATATCTGGGCACAGGGTCTTTTCTGAGACTGACATTCAACCAAGGACCATGTATGGATATAACCTAGAACCTCCACTCAGATGTAGCCTGTGGTAGCTCAGTAACCAATTGGTTTCCCAAAGTGAGGGGAACAGGGACTATTTCTAACAGGAACTCAATGACTGGCTCTTTGGTCTCCCCACCCCTGAAGGGAGGAGCAGTCCTGTTAGGCCACAGAGGAGGGCTTTGCAGCCAGTCCTGAAGATACCTGATAAAACAGGATCAGATGAATGGGGAGGAGGTCCCCCCTATCAGTGGACTTGGAAAGGGGCACGGTGGAGATGAGGGAGGGAGAGAGGGAGGGACTGGGAGGGAATGAGGGATCGGGACATGGCTGGGATACAGAGTTAATAAAATGTAACTGATAAAAAAAAATTAAAAAAAAAGATTTGGGGGCTGCTCCTCTTCTGTTCTTGGGGTTATGGCTTATTTTTATCACCGTTGAAATGTAGCAGTTTTAGGATAATTAATAGTAGAGGTTTTTTTTCCCCTTAAACTCCTATTAGGCCATGGTGCTTCAATCTCATATATAAATCCCTTATCATGTTGGAGAAACTTCTCAAAGACTTTTCAACAAAATCATAGTCTAATGTGGTGGAGGTTATCAACCCATCAGTGTTAGTGACAGAATGTTGGTGTCAGAAGCAAAACCTAACCAACCATTCCACAGGGGTTAAAATGTTGAAAAATAACAAAGGAGCACTTCCCAAATTGTGTTGACCTTGGTGCTCCTTAGCACTTCTCCAAAGTGCCCACAACTGTTGAAAAAGGCCAGCCCTCAAATGCTTGCTCATCATCTCTCATTTTATGCTAAAAAGCAAGCATCACAATACTTGATATCACTATCTGTGGTCTCTTTTATGTCCCTTATGCATATTTTCCCCAAGAATTTTTTTCTTCTAAGGCATGATGTCTGCATGTAGCCCAGGAACATAACCTTGAATTATTGATCCTCTTACCCCAGCCTCCAAAGCGCTTGGATTGCTAGTGCAGGCAACACCACAGACAGCTCATAAATGAGCTGTTAAACATCAGTATTATGAATCTTACTCAGCATATTTTACAGCCATTTGAGAACAGCATATATCAATATATGTGCTTCGTGTATACAGACAAATACGCTGAAGAGTTCCCTGGGCTAAATAAAATTAGGTAGTGCTACTTTCCATTATGGTGTTTCTCTAGAAGTTGGCTTCACAGAACACAGATACTCCATCCCCACTTGTTATTGGAAGAAGAAAGAGAGCAAAGCCTGTGTTTCATGACAGGTAACAGTTACAACGCACTAGTCATCTTAATGTGTTCCCTGTGGGATACTAATGTCATCGTTCTTCTTTCGATCAAGAATAAAACTGAAAAGAGAGGATATGTTACTTCAAAGCAAGATAACTGTAACAAATACCCCATAGTGAATAGGCCTGTTTAAAGAGAAAAGAAAGTGGGGTGGTCAGTTTCCTAATGAAAACACCAGAGAAGAAAACAGGAAGCATTCTTGTACACTCCTGTCTCCCAAACAAATAACACAATCTCTCTAGAGGAAAACATTCGAATGTTAAAACTGGCTCTGTGTTCTTTTTTTATCTGCTAAGGTTTCAGAAGAACACTTGGCATGGTATGCTTTTTGTTTGTTTTTTTTTTTTTTGTCTTATTGTTTTTTATTTGCTTATTTTGATTTTTTTCGCTTCTTGCTGGTTTTAAGACACATACAGAGAGAGAGAGAGAGAGTAATAAAGAGAGAACATGAAGTTGTATAGGTAGCAAAGTGGAGGAAGTTCTAGGAGGAGTTTGGAGAGGGAAAATAATATGATCAAAATATATTGTATGTAAGTATTTTTAGAATAAAACAATAGAAGTAGCTATTAATTTGAAATTGTAATATAACAGTTCAAGCAAAACTATAGACTACAGAAGTAAAACCAACACAGTTTTTTTCATCAACTGTGCATTGTGGAATTATTTATCCCATATTATTTCATACATGCTCAAGTAAAACTTTGCAAATAATGGAACTTTGCCAATATCTACCATCAATCAAGATAAACAGGTGTATTAGATTATACCCATCACGGAAACAAAGCTCTTGATTTAATATCTAGCTGAAGTATTGAAGAGGCTAAGATTAAACTTCGGCAGCTTCATTGAGTTATTTTCCCATTTTAGAGAAAGTAGAAATATTATCATAATAATACCCAGCAGCTTAACTGCCACTGAATTTCTTTCAATAGGCTTTATTTCTCACTTTTCATCACATTAAAAAATTAATTAATGTGTGTGTGTGTGTGTGTGTGTGTGTGTATGCGTGTGTCTGTGTGGGTACACGGTGCCTGTTGAGAAATGAGAGGAAACGTGCATGAGTTAACTGTGGATCATTGAAGTCAGGCCGCCAGGCCTGGTAGTAGGCACCTTTACCTGCTGAGCCATCTCTCTTGTTTTTCAACTGTTTGAGACCAATAAATTAAACTGACATTATACTGCATACATGATTCCATACTTGATTCCAGTGAATTATTTTTTTATTTAGATAACATTGAATTGCTAAATTTTAAAATAATATTTTATTTAAATTTATATATTAGAACATTGTGTTTCACCTCGATACTTCAACTTAAAAACAATGATCTCTTTTTGATGAAGAACAGTTTCACTAGCAGAGAAAATAGCAACAGACAGTCACACTTCTATGGAGAAATCCTTGGTAGTTTCTTTCTTTCTTTCTTTCTTTCTTTCTTTCCTTCTTTCTTTCTTTCTTTCTTTCTTTTTTTCTTTCTTTCTTTCTTTCTTTTTTCTTTCTCAAAGAGTCTTTATTATTTTCTACCAAGAAAAAGTGCAGGTCTGAATGTGTTTGGTCATGTCAGTGTGTTGGGTCCTGTTTTTTTCCTAGCTCCTCCCCACTGCATAAAAGACATTTTACATATTATTATTCTGTCACTGAATCAAGCATCACACACTGACGGAAGTGATGAGCACTATTCAAGGCACTGACTGATGAGGGTCTAGTACATCATTAAGTAGAATCTTGGAAGTTGAGATGTGGACTAAAAAAAACATTGTAGGTTGCTTGGGAATGTGATGTAATTACAAGCAGAATTCATGAATTTTAAGTAGAAGAAGACCATAGATAAACCCAGCTTAAGGGACTTCTCTGCTGCTACCTGCCAATTATATCCTATGGAGAGAAATGTAAATGTCTTTAGGTGATGGGTACGGAAACAACTGAAGAACGTATATCAGCAAGTTCTCTAAAAATATTTAAAAAAGTCTCAAACTTAATTCCCTAAGGTCCTTACCTTCCCTAAATTCTTAAAAATCAGAGTGACACCCATGGAGCAGATGGATGTCAGGAAACTCACGACCATCCGGCTGAAACCCTTGCTGTCTCCAGAGTCTGAATGCCCATTCAAGATTTTCTACAAATGGATTCTAGGAGCTGACTACCACCTCCATCTTTCACAACTTTTCAGATGTTAATGTATATTTTTTCCTCAAGTAATATAATCCAACTATCTTTAAAATACTATCTTTAAAATAATATCAATTTTTGTTGAATAAAAATGGCTTTCAGAAGAGTTAACACTCTTGAGTGGGCCATGTCGGTACACATTTTTAAAAGCACCTGTAAATATGCTGTTTCCCCAATGAAATCTGTAGTTTTCACATTCAACGTGTTCGTCATTTAGTTTATTAAATGGTTTAAGGACTGAGAAATGGCTCAGAGAACAAAATCGTCACCATGGCATACGAGTTCAGATCTCTAACACTCACATACAAAATCGAGTACACTGGTACTTGACATCTCAGTTCTGATGAAACAGGGACGTGAGGGTCCTAGGGTTTGCTAACCAACCAGTCTAACCAACTGGTAAGATCCAGAACAAATGGGAGATCATGTCTCAAAATGTAATGCAGAGAGTCCCTCAAGGAAGACCCTGATGTTTACCTTGTCTTCCACTCTTACACACAGGTTCCCACTCCTCTCCACTGTGTGTACACACACAGACACATGGGATTTATTAGAGTGACTTGCAGACTGTGGTCCATTTAGGTCATTGGCTGTCTTACCAAAGGAAAGTGCAAGAATCCAGTAATTTTTCAGTCTACAAGGATGGATGTCTCAGCTGGTCTTTACTATATTCTGGAATCCTGAAGAGGTAGGCTCTAATGCCAGTGAGTGAATGGACTTTCAAAGATGAGGACAAGCATGTAAAGAAAGAGCTTTTGTCTTCCATACCCTTTATATAGGATGCCACCAGAAGATGTGTCCAACATTAAGGGTGGGCCTTCTCACCTCAAAAGATCTGTATTAGAGGCAAACCTTCCCACCTACAAAGATATAGATTAAAAGTGGGTCTTCCCTGCCACTGAGTCCATGACAGAGAAAGTCCCTGATCCCCTTCCTAGGGACCCTATTTGGAGACTGAGTCTATGGGCTACATCTGAGCCGGTGTTCTCTCCATTCATTCCTAGGTTGGGGTATCATTCTCTTCACTGATCCCAGAGCTCAGTTTTTATGGCTCTGTTGGTCTCCTTTTGAAGGTCCTGTCTCCTCCAGGTCTTTCTGTCTCCCCCTTCTTTCATAAGATTCCCTGCACTCTGCCCAAAGCCTTGCCAGTCCATAGAGGAAGACAGTGCAACCAGTCCTGATGAGACCTGATAGGCCAGGGTCAAATAAAAAGGGAAGAGACCTCCCCTATCAGTGGACTAGGGGAGAGACATACGGGGAGAAGAGGGAGGGAAGGTGGGATTGTGAGGAGATGAAGGAGGTGGACCACAACCGGGATACAAATTGAATAAATTGTAATCAATGATAATAATAATAAAAGACTCAAAAAAGCGGGTCTCCCCACTTCAAATGATTAATGAAAAAATTCCCCGCAGGTGTCAGTAGCCACTTGGGTTTTAGTTCATTCTAGATGTAGTAAAGTTGACAGCCAAGAATACTGAGGTACATGTACGAGTATAAAGCACCAGGCTGCAGCCAGCCACCTGAGAAGTTCAGGGCCCTCAGTCCTCAACGTGGTGATGGCTTTTATGGTTGTTTATTTTATTCTATTCAATAATGAGCAACATACTAACTTTTCCCAGGCTTTTCGCCCAGGCTTGGATTCTGACAAAAAAAAAATTGTTTCAATATTCCACCCTGTTGTAGAGTAAGTCAAGTAAAATGGTTGATTATTCAATAAAAGCATTAGTAGAGCAATTCTTCATTCTATCTATCTATCTATCTATCTATCTATCTATCTATCTATCTATCTATCTATTATGTGTATGGATGTTTTGCCTCTATATATAATTTACAAATACAAGAGACTCTGTCTCAAAAGGTGCAGAGGCATTTAAGAAAGTAACCTATTATTGACCTGTGTCTTTCTCTCTCTCCTCTCTTTCCTCCCCCTTTCCCTTTTGTTCCTCTCTCCCCTCTAACCCGCCTCTCTTTCTCTCCTCTCCTGTCCTGTCCTTTCTCTGGTGCTTTTGGAAGTAAAGCTAGAAGAGGGTGTTGGATCTTGAAGTTATAGACTGTCATTAGCTGTCTTAATATCCGAGCCATCTCTCCTGCCCCAATTAGTCAGTACTTTTATGGTACATCATAAACTCCACGTTTGTTTTTAAAAGCCCACTAATATCATGTATACAATAATTAGAACTGACAAGATAAAATGTCCCAAGCCAATTTAGAAATGTTAAGATACTAGAAATCTTGATGTTTAACTTTTATTTAAATGTTGAATTTAAAAGTTATGAAATCATTCTTTCAGACTATGAGATATTCAGCCTATAATTAAATCAATCATGTCTAGTATTTCCTATATATTTTGAAATTATTTCTACTATTATTATCTTAGTTTAAATAAATGTTTAGTAGCCTGTATGTTATGAAATCTATAGAAATTCAATTTCATATTCAAGTAATTCCAATTAATAATCATACTTTCAAGCTAGCTCTTCTACTTGTACTAAACATATCAGAAATTAATATATCAAGATAGTCAGGAACCAATTAAATTGGGTTAGATGGTTCATATTAAAATCCAAATATCAGACTTAGTTTGTTTTTAACTGCATTTGGAAACTTTTTAGGCAGCCGTAGTAGGTCTTAAATTTTTAAATTTAATGCCTTTGTGAACTTAAGCCACACATTAAAATTATCTTAATGGGCCTTTTTGTCAATTCTTCACAATAGTATTGCAAAAGGAAGGGAGGAGAAGATCCATTTAAAAAGCAAATGAAAAAGAAGTCAATGGGAGCCTATTTAGGCTACCTGTTGATGAGCCTGTTAGAGAGTCATTAATATGCGGATCATTGACATGATAAGCCGCAATGACTCCTCCAGGGACATAGCAGTCCATTGTGTCGGAAACTAGTTAGGGATTCATTAATGTGAAGGCTCCTGACTTCTTAATATGCAAATCATCGATGCAAAGCAACGAGGCATACCTCTCAAAGGTCCACCCTTTGTGGCACACATTTTCCTTGCCATCCCCTCACCCACACCTTTCGTGAACAACGTTTTCCCCTTCAATCTTCTGTGTCAGATTTCTTCACAAAAAAGATTCCGCACGCGAGTGAAATCTACTGGCTCACGTTCAAACACATCCTCCCCTTCTTTGATTTAAGCCAGGTTTTAAATGTGCAAACCACTTGAAGCATTTCGACTTAGTCAAAATTTAGTATAAAATATGATTTTATATTTTTCTCCAATGTCTGATTGGTTTCCTGCTTCACAACAGAGCATAGCGAAGAAAGCAGTTTGTAAAAGCTGCGGGCTTCTGAAATGAAACCAGCCATTGCATAATTTGTAGTGGAAGTGTGTGTTGGGGGAGGGGGATAAAGTGGAGTGGGTTAAGAACAAGAGATCAGAGTAGACAATAGCTCAAAGAAGTATGTAAGAAAGGAGCCACAGTGAGGGCAAGCGGTAGTGATATACATACCACTGAGCTCAGTGAGCAAGTAAATGAATGCAGCACGCAGCCAGACAGCTGTAAACAGGATTCCTGTTTTGCCATTTTGCATATATGAAAATTTAGTAAAATCACTACCTGTATTCAAACAGTATGCAAAATGTTATAGAATGAAAGTTGTTCAGTTGTTTTTGAGCTAGTATACTTTTACAATGGGAATCAATCACATAGTCCATAACACTATTTGTGGAACCCATGGAAAGGTACTGAGTTGCCCTTTGTTGCAGGATATTTGATCTCATTGTGAACCCCGAGATTGTGAATTGTAAAAACCTGTCTCTGCTTGTTTGTTTTGTTTTATTTGTTTGTTTGGTTGGTTTTTGAGACAGGATTTCTTGTGTGGCCTTGGATGTCCTGGCTTCACTTTGTAGACCAGGCTGGGCTTGAACTCACAGAGATCCACCCGGCATACACCATCACACTGTGTATGCCACACTGGCCTCAAACTCCAGTTCCCCCTGCCTCTGCCTCCTTCAGCAAATCCTACCAGTCTCCTGCCACCAGAACTGGCAGGATTTTGTTTATAAGAATAACAGTCCTTTGCAGAATTTTCACACACTTTTCATCTGAGACCTTATATGCTGCCCATATTCATTTTCTTGCTAGTCTAACTTAAAATACAATACAATCCTTTGAAGTAGAAAAGAATGTGGACTCATTAGTTTGTGTAAGAGAAGCAGTATACTTTCTTGCTATTTTCTGCTAAATTTTAGGAAAAACAGACGCTCAGTTTTTTGTTTTTTTGTTTTTTTTATTTCTAAACTCTATGTCTTAATTTCTTATGCTGTGTTCACGGAAGTCTAAATTAATCCATCATAAAATGTAACATGATACAAAATCAGTCCTACAGATTTTACATTAGGTTCTCACTATATTGAATTGATTTTACATCAGTTTTATTTTCTTAAAGCTGTTTAAGTAGAAAGTAATATTATTTTTAACATAACTAACATTTATTAGAATGATTATTACTAGCAGCATCATGTTCTGGTTGTCCTTCACTTCAATATTAAATGCGAGAAAACAAGTATTGTTTTTCCTGCTTAGGTTCCAGACTGGAGTTCTAGAAATGCAGATTTCGAGTTTGTGTATCTGAACATACAGATTTAAGGGAAGAAATCTGCTTCTAGAAGCTCACTAATCAAATACTATTGCATTATCTGCATCACTGACCACAGGTGGCATTAGCGTGGATCAGAAGGACCCATCCTGTGAACACAGATCACCAGCTGGATGAGCAGGGTGATTTTCATTACCAAGAAATCCTAAGAGAGTGAGGTAAAAAAAAAAAAAAAAAAGCTAAAAGAGAATATGGTTGGAAATCTTCAAAATAACAATATGATGCTTAGGAAATCAGATAGAAATGCTATTAAACAGGTCATCTAGACAGAAGCCAAACAGGGAAATAAAGGCATTTACAAACGTCCTAATTAAATGGACTTAATAGATGTCTACAGGACTTTTCACCCAAACACAAAAGAGTATACATTCTTTTCAGCACGTCATGGAACATTCTCCAAAATAGACCATATAGTTGGTCACAAAGCAAGCCTCAACAGATATAAGAAGATTGAAATAATCCCCTATATACTATCTGACCACAATGGACTAAAGCTGGACCTCAACAACAATGGAAATAGCAAAAAGCCGACACGCACATGGAAACTTAACAACTTACTTCTCAATGACAGCTGGGTTAAGGATGAAATAAAGAAAGAAATTAAAGACTTCCTAGAATTCAATGAAAACGAAGGCACAACATACCCAAATTTATGGGACATAATGAAAGCAGTACTTAAAGGAAAACTCATAGCACTAAGTGCCTTCAAGAAGAAATTTGTAACATCTCATACAAACAACTTAATGGCACAACTAAAAGCCCTAGGAAAAAAAGAAGCAGAAAAACCCAAGAGGAGCAGAAAGCTGGAAATAATCAAATTCAGGACTGAAATCAACCAATTAGAAACAAATAAAACAATTCAAAGAATCAATGAAACCAAGAGCTGGCTCTTTGAGAAACTTAATAAGATAGACAAACCCTTAACCAAACTAACTAAAAGGCAGAAAGAAACTATCCAGATCAGCAAAATAAAAAACGAAAAGGGAGACATAACTACAGACAACGAGGAAATACAAACAATCATTAGGTCTTACTACAAAAGCCTATATGCCACGAAATTTGAAAATCTAAATGAAATGGGCAATTTTCTTGACAGATTCCAACTGCCAAAATTAAGTCAAGACCGGGTAAAAAGATTGAACAGCCCTATATTCTCCAAGGAAATTGAAGCAGCCATCAACAGCCTTCCTTCAAAAAAAAGCTCAGGGCCAGATGGTTTCAGTACAGAATTCTACGAGACCTTCAAAGAAGTGCAAACTCCAATTCTCTTCAAATTATTCCACAAAATAGAAACAGCAGGAACATTACCAAACTCATTCTATGAAGCCACAGTCACCCTGATACCCAAACCACACAAAGATACAACAAAAAAGAGAACTTCAGACCTATCTCTCTTATGAACATTGATGCAAAGATATTCAATAAAATACTTGCAAACCGAATCCAAGAACACATAAAAGATATCATCCACCATGACCAAGTAGGCTTCATCCCAGGCATGCAAGGGTGGTTCAATACACGGAAATCCATCAATGTAATCCACCATATAAACAAACTGAAGGAGAGAAACCACATGGTCATCTCCCTAGATCCCGAAAAAGCATTTGACAAAATCCAACACCCATTCATGTTTAAAGTCTTGGAGAGATCAGGGATACAAGGAATATACCTAAACATAGTAAAGGCAATATACAGCAAGCTTATAGCCAACATCAAACTCAACAGAGAGAAACTTAAATCAATCCCAGTGAAATCAGGGACAAGACAAGGCTGCCCATTGTCTCCATATCTCCTCAACATAGTACTTGAACTCCTAGCTGGAGCAATAAGACAAGTAAGGGAGATCAAGGAATACAATTCAGAAAGGAAGAAGTCAAAGTTTCACTATTCGCAGACGATATGATAGTAAAAAAAATCTATCAGAGGACTCCTTCAGCTGATAAACACCTTCAGCAATGTGGCTGGATACAAAATTAACTCAAAAAAATTTCAGAAACCCTCCTGTATACCCAACACAAAAAGGCTGAGAAAGAAATTAGGGAAACAATATCCTTCACAATAGCCACTAATAACATCTAATACCTTAGGGTGACTCTAACCAAGCAGGTAAAAGACCTGTTAAAAAAAAAAAAAAAGAAAAACTTCAAGTCTCTGAAGAAAGAAATCGAAGAAGACATCAGAAGATGGAAAGATCTCCCGTGCTCATGATCAGTAAGATTAACATAGTGAAAATGGCCATCCTGCCAAGAGCAATCTACAGATTCAATGCAATTCCCATCAAAATACCAATACAATTCTTTACAGACCTTGAAAGATAAAGTCTCAAGTTCATATGGAGAAACAAAAAAACCCAGAATTTCCAAAACACTCCTGTACAACAACAGATCCTCTGGAGGTATCTCCATCCCTGATCTCAAGCTGTGCTACAGAGCAATAGTAATAAAAACTGCATGTTATTGGCATAGAAACCATAGAAAGGTGGATCAAAGGAACCGAATAGAAGACCCAGAAATAAACCCACACACCTATGAATACTTGATTTTTGACAAAGAAGCCAAAACCATTCAATGGAAAAAAGACAGGGTCTTCAACAAATTGTGCTGGTCTAACTAGATGTGTTTATGCAGAAAAATGAAAATAGAACCGTATTTATCACCCTGCACAAAACTAAAGTCCAACTGAATCAAAGACTTCAATATAAAACCAGATACTCTAAATCAGTTAAAAGAAAAATTGGGGAAGAGCCTAGAACTCATTGGCACAAGAGACAACTTCCTGAACAGAACACCATCAGCACAGGTCCTAAGAGCAACAATCAATAAATGGGACCTCATGAAACTGAAAACCTTCTGTAAAGCAAAAGACACTGTCATCAGAACAAAACGACAGCCTACAGATTGGGAAAGGATCTTCATCAACCCACATCTGACAGAGGGCTGATATCTAGAATATATAAAGATCTAAGGAAGTTAAAAGGCGATAATTCAAGTAACCCAATTTAAAAAAAATGGGATATGGAGCTAAACAGAGAATTCTCTGTAGAAGAATATAGAATGGTAGAGAAACACATAAGGAGATATTCAACATCCCTAGCCATCAGAGAGAGGCAAATCAAAACGACCCTGAGATTTCACCTTACACCCATCAGAATGACTAAGATCAAAAACTCAAGAGATAACGCACGCTGGAGAGGCTTTGGAGAAAGGTGAACCCTCCTTCATTGCTGGTGGGAATGTCAACTGATACAACCACTATGGAAATCAATATGGCACTTTCTCAGACAATTAGAAATAGTGCTACCTCAAGATCCAGCTATACCACTCCTAGGCATATATCCAAAAGATGTTCAAGTACACAACAAGGACATTTGCTCAACCATGTTTGTAGCAGCTTTATTTGTAATAGCCAGAACCTGGAAACAACCCAGATGTCCATCAACAGAGGAAGGGATACAGAAATTGTGGTACTTTTACACAATGGAATACTACTCAGCAATTAAAAACAAGGAAATCATTAATTTTGCAGGCAAATGGTGGGATCTAGAAAAAGAAAATAATCCTGAGTGAGGTATCCCAAAGCAGAAAGACACACATGGAATATACTCACATATATAGACCTATAAGATAGGACAAACATACTAAAATATGTACACCTAAAGAAGATAAACAATAAAGAGGTCCAGGGGTAAGATGATCAATCCTCATCTAGAAAGACAAAGGGGATGGACTTTGGAAATAGGAGAAAACAAGTAACAGGACAGCCGCCTACCACAGAAGGCACCTGAAAGACTCTACCTAGCAGTGTATCAAAGCAGATGCTGAGACCCATAACCAAACCTTCAGCAGAGTATAGGGAATCATATGAAGGAAGGAGGAATTAGTATAACCTAGAGGGGACAGGGAGCCCCACAAAGTCCAAATATATCTGGGCACAGGGGTCTTCTCTGAGACTGTTTATCCAGCCAAGGACCATGCATGGATATAACCTACAACCCCTGCTCAGACATAGCCCTGGTAGCTCAGTATCCAATTGGGTTCCCTAGTAAGGGGGACAGGAATTGTTTCTGACATGAACTCATGAGCCTCCCCTTCCCCCTGAGGGAGGAGCAGCCTTGCTAGGCCACAGATAAGAACAACCATGCTGAAGATGCCTGATAAGCTAGGGCCAGACAGAAGGAGAGAAGGACACTCCCTCTAAGTGGACTCAGAAGGGGGCAGGGAGGAGATGAGGGAGGGAGGGGAGGATTGGGAGGAAAAGAGGGAGAGGGCTACAGCTGGGATACAAGTGAATGTATAAAATTATTTTAAAAAAATGCTATCGAACCTGAATTACAAGCCAAGTTTTACTGAGGTGGAGTTATATTGACAAAAACCTAGGCTACATTCTTTGAGTAGCGCAGTCCAGAATTTACAGTCATCCTTTTAACTAATTCTGTAAGTGGTTTTTTAATTATTCATTTTTGTGTTAATTAGAGTTTATTCACTTTGTATCCCAGCTGTAGCCCCTCCCTCATTCCTTCCCAATCCCACCCTTCCCTCATCCCCTCATCTCCTCCTATGCCCCTCTCCAAGTCCACTGATGGGGGGGCAGTCCTCCTCCCCTTTCCTCTGACCCTATCCTATCAGGTCTCATCAGAACTGGCTGAATTGTTTTCCAGTGTGGCCTGGTAAGGCTGCACCCTTCAGGGGTAGGTGATCAAAGAGCCAGTCACTGAGTTCATGTCAGAGACAGTCCCTGTTCCCCTTACTAGAGAACCCAGTTGGAGACTGAGCTGCCATGGGCTACATCTGTGCAGGTGTTCTAGGTTATCTCCATGAATGGTTCATGGTTGTAGAAATCAGTCTCAGAAAAGACACCTGTGCCAAGATTTTTTTGGTTCTGTTGCTCTCCAGAAGCAGAAAAACACACAGGTATTTATTCACTTATAAGTGGATACTAGACATAATATAGGACAAACATACTAAAATCTGTACACCTAAAGAAGCTAAGCAAGAAGGAGGACTCTGGGTAAGATGATCAACCCTCACTCAGAAAGGCAAATGGACAGTAAGTGGTTTTATAAGAAATTAATACTCCTACCTGATGTTCACAATTATGTTAGATAAAAATCCAAATGCACTTGTTAGGAGAAAATTTAACAAGTGCTGGACAGTAGGCTTGAAACTGTGCCACAAGGCAGACGTTGAACTTACTGTGTCCTCATGACGTTTACAGTCTAATGAAAGACCAACACCAACTGGTGCTTTACAAATCCCTGTCAGAGCTGGGTGAGAGAGTTCCGCAGGTCAGACTGCTTGCTGTGCCAGCCTGTGGACCTGAATTCAGACCTCTAGTATGAACATTGTCTGTAGTAACCCCAGCGCTGTGAAGAGAAGGGAAGGACTCGGAGGCCTGCTGGCGGCCAACCTACTCCCAGGTTCAAAGTCCCTGTGTCAGGGGAATAAGGCGGACAGTGCTAGGCTTTGGCGTCTGAAGCCCTCCTTGAGACCTCACGTGCACACATGCATAGCCAACACGGGGTCCTCCCCTGTACAGGAGCTATGTGCACACATGCATATGTGCAGACATGTCCGCACACACAGCATAAAATAAATGTTAAAATGTTTTAGGTCATATGCATATGTTGAATGATTGCAGTAGCGTGGACTCCCACAGCACAACCAGTCAAATATTTTTGTTTTTTCCTTTACCGCTAAATAAATGGACCGCTGCACACACGGGGAAGTCTGGTGGCCAGGCAAGGGCTTCCTAGCAGGGGAAACATTTCATTTGAGGTCTGAAGGTCGCTGTGATTGGGCAAAGGCGAGTCAGTCATGCCCAGGGACAAGATGGTCGGAATGACTTTATTGATCTCCTCTCCCTAGGTTAAGATAAATAATACCAGTATAATGTATAACACTCAGTGGCACCAGGATGCTCCTACATCCCCTAAAAGCTCTACCTGGGAAAGCCTCAGGCTGCCAAGCAGAGCCTCATTCTCCAAACCAAATAAAGTTCAAGTTTCCCCTCTCCTCAGGGTGTCTTACTAGCTGTCTTTAACCTTTCAGTGTCTTCAAGAGGTAAAACACTCCATAGAAGTTCCCTTTACTTTTAAATAGAAACTCACTTTGCCATGCTCAGTGTTGCGCCTTTGTTGGTTGGTTCTTTTCTCCAACCTGCTGCACAGACAGAACGTCACTGGGAAACACCAAGCTTATCACCTGTGTTTCCGTCTTACGGACCTTACTGCTGATGCTACACAAGTGTACCAACTGCTCGTGTGCTGTTCTCCCAAAGTTCCATTTCACTTGGATTTCTGATTTGCTGCGAATTAAACAGCCTTAGCCACTTTCAGGATACTATGAGGAAGAACAGATTTAGGGTGTTTTAAACATTAAAACACAATAACTTTTCTATCCTTTGTTTATTGTCTGTTCAATCTTGCCCATACCAGAAACACCTGGAAAGCTTTAAAAATTTCCTTGTACCTAGAACTTTTCCCAGACCATTTAAATCGGAATCTTCATAGCAGAACCTGAGTATGAATGCCTTAGTGTTACCTTTTCAAAGTATATCCAGGTTTGAGATACCTTGGTTAGTGCTAGTCTATAGTACTGTTTTACTGTAAAAAAAGATTTGACTAGGATGAAGTTAATTATTACAGTCAAAATTTTATGCTACTGGGGATTTCCTGTGGGGCGGGCATGCAGGACAGTAATAAGCATAACCAAATATACTAACATTGATACAAACTGTGCTTATATATTCTATTTCTGCTACAACTGTATCTATAAAACATTAATTTTACTTCATCGTAAGAACTGCACACTCATGCCTCAGTGAATTCATATTTCATTTTCTTTGTTTTACACAGTGAAGAAACAATATGTATGATTCCTCACTGTATAAACACATGATTGTAAAAGACAGCCGTCATTTGTTGACAATTACTGCTTATTATAAAACTGACCATGTTTATGAAGATTTAAATCTGGCCTAGCAGTATTTTCTAGTTGTTGTACTCAGTGGCAAACTGCCAAACAATTACTGTAAAGGCAAGCATCATAAAGTATACTGCCAAGGACACTAGAGGCCTAGATCCCATAAAAGAAACAATTAGAGTCTGGAGGTGAAAATAATAGAGATGAGATGACAGTTGTTTAAAAGGGCAGAACATGCACTATAATAACTTGAATGCAAGTTCATGGATAATGCTGATAGTTTAATTTGTGAACATATTATCATGTGTAAGGGAATATTTCACATAAAAATATGAGTAAATACATTTATTTGGTTTTATTTTCCCAATAATGAGTGAAGAGACTACAATATTACCTTTGCTATCTTTCAGATTCATATTTTGATAGTTAGCTTGATTTCTATGCACATTATAGTGATTTGTGAAAAGCAGTTTTTTCTCACAAAGCCAGTTTACACAAACTTGTCTACCGTGTAAAGAAATCATAGCCTATGTTCAAGACAAAGATTTTGAAAATAAATAATGATATATAGTGACTTAGAGCTTTTAAAAGAAAACTCAGCTGTGGAATCTCTTCTTGGATCACACTAACTGTAACAACTCTATCTTCATTCAAACAGAATTAGTAAGGGAGGGGACATTCAGTAAAAACCAAAGATTTAATAGGATTTGAAGCAAGTTTAGTCTCAAAGACAAGGAATCAATTCATGCTCGCATCCCTGTCTTCCCTGTTCCCTTTCCAAACTGTTAGGCCGGGATCATCCCTGTGGGAAATAAGCACAAACATCCACAGAAAACATTGAGATCCTTAAAACTCTTCAGTGAGGCCCCTCTCTTGCCTTCATTGTCAATTAAGACTCACAGTGGCCACAGTGACCTATGCCAGCAGAGGGCTTCCTTAGGGCAGGGAAGCCTTTTCACTTTCACTGTTGCATCCGTCTTCTAAAGTCTTGTATTTTTTTTGTTTGTTTGTTTACTGTCTATATTACTTTCTTGTCCATTAAAATGTGAGCAAGGTGGGATAAAGTTGCTGTCTCTGCAGTAATTTATCTAGAAGACAGTACTTGAAAAAAAATGTGTTCAGAAAATAGTTTTTATATTAGTGAAGATCCTCCAATTACTTTCTTCTGTTAATTAATGTCTATTAAAACTTCCTATCAGTGCACTAAAAGAGCATAGCCCATGCTTTGTTACTGGTATTTGAATTCCTTTTTTGTGTATGATAACCAAGACCCCAGACTTCTTAGTCTTCAAGTTATAAAGGCAGCTATTGTACTAATTTCCAACCATCCACCGAAAAGATAGGTAGAGATGCCAAGAGTAATATGAGCATATGTTGCACCCATGCTTTTGTGTGTGTTTTTCAATTTTGACTACTATAATTTCTTCTTTTTTGGGTGATCTGACTGGCTAACTAAAACCTACAATTTGCCTTTTTTGCTATTAAATCCATGAATGATTTCTACACTATACAAAAGACCATCCACTTTATTACTGTAATGATTATTTCTCTGTCTTCTTATGAATTTCACTAGCTGTCTCGTTCCATGTGGCCATCCTCTGTTGTATTCAGACATGTTCATTTAACAAACATGATTTAATGATGTATAAAATACATATAAAACTATGGGTAAACCAAGGACTCTATGAACTCTTTCTGAATGATTGCTTACATTCTATAATATAAGGATTATAAGGAAATAGATCTAAGGAATTAGAGACTCTAGATACAAACTCAGCTTCTCATCTTTGTTGGGGCTTAGGCTGGTGCTGTGTATTCAAATGCTGATTTCAATGCTGTGAGATCTGGTTATTGTCCTGCCATGAATATTGTTTTAATGTTGAACTATCTGCTGTACCCATGTGATAAGAAGGGATGTTCCCCAATGATCACTGATTTGTTGATTGTGGGCCTATACTTGGGCAGGGTAGAAAGAGGTAGGTGTGGTCAAGGTTAAAGGGTCATGTTGTGAGAAGGATCACCTGAGAGAGAAATGGGAAGAGGAGGAAGAAGGAAGCAGAGAGCTACCATGACATAGGTGGCATGGAGGGAGGAAATGGCCCCGATCACGAATAAGCAAGTATTTATGGAATTATGGATGGGAGATAGTCTGGGATGGGGCTGGGAAGTAAAGACAGTTTAGAGGGTTAATATTTGCTTTGTCCAAGGTGGTAGATTCTAAAATCTATCAGGTGTCTGTGTCTTTTATTGATTGTGATAGCAGGTTAGACATACTGCAGTGACAGTTATAAGTTAATAGTAAACATTATGAGACCCTACCATTAATCTAACAGCAATAGGTACTATATATTTCCAGAGTAGAACTGTTTCTCAATGCAAAGTGAAGTTGGATGCTTACCACAATGCATGAATGAGATATAGAGGAGGAAAAATATATATTGTCTTCATTTCTACAAAAAGAATAGTCAAAACTGATGAAGAATAAGACAATTTACCAATGTAGCAAGAGTAACTAAAAACTGAACTCCACTGAATATAGTTTTCATGGTACAATCTTATGGCTTTTGTCTCTGACAAGTTCTAATAAATGTAAGTGATCTTTGTGTACAAAATTAAACAAATAAAACTAAGTTTGTTCAAAATGATCAAGAATATGCAAGGAGTGCTACAGGAATTAAGGATAGATACAAAGGGGCCTATAGTCTTTCTAATCATGCAAACATTTTTTGAAAAGAATTACAAAATAGTAAGTTTTTCAGATATTATGTGTCATAGAAAAGTACAACTTATCACGCTATGTTTGTAAATCAGCTAACCATTAGGAAAAGCCCACTCCGACTTCACTAATTCTGTAGAAACAACTTTACACTTGTCTGTTGAATGTTAAGAGAAAAATAACAGGACTCATGTCATAGAATCTCAGGTTTGAGCTTATCTCATTGACACTTATAGTCTGACAAAGCAAAATCTATTTATGAATGCCATACATTATCTATTTCAGTAGTGTATTTTTACTTTCGATAAAAACCTCAGGGGTTTAATAAAAGTTATTTAAGTTATTGGATATATGCTAATATAAGAATTAACTGATATTGTTATAGATAAGAGAGATTTCTACTTTTGCATGAAATATATAATGATTTAGAATGCATTATATAAATTTTAGACATGTATGTGTGTGTTTTTAATTTTTACTATCATAGAATTTTTAGATATATAAAGTTTTAAAAACATTAATCTGGAAAAATAGTATGAAGAATACCATGGCAGCTCAGTGTCCAAGTGAGTGCCTTAGTAAGGGGAACAAATTCTATCTTTGACATGAACTCAGTGGCTAGCTCTTTGATCACCCCACTCTGAATGGGAGGCAGCCTTACCAGGACACAGAAGAAGACAATGCAGCCAGTCCTGATGAGACCTGATAGGCTAGGGTCAGATGGAAGGGGAGGAGGACCCCCCTATCAGTGGACTTGAAGGGGGCAGGGAAGAAAAGAGGGAGGGAAGGTGGGGTTGGAAGGAAATGAGGGAAGGGTCTTCAGCTAGGGTACAAAGTGAATAAATTGAAATTAATAAAAATAAATAAATAAATTTTTAAAAAGGAGAAAAAAAACAAATGGAATCATGTTAATATTTTCATTAAAATTGTAAATGTATCTTATATAAGCAACATAAGCAATTAATAGCACACTAGAAAATTGTCACTGTGTAAATTTACTTTTCTTAGATTATTTTTTAAGATAGATACTGTGTGTGTGTCTGTGTGTGTGTGTGTGTGTATGTGTGTGGTGACATGCATTTGGGGATATACATGTGGATATGAGAGGGCAAAATGTGGAGTTATTTCTCTCATTCCATCTCCATAAGGTTGAGAGGATTCAGCTCAAATCCAAATGTCTTTAGCCATCTTGCTGGGCCTGTGTAAAGACTTTAAAAATAAAAGCTTTTTTTTTTTCCTTTTTTAATAACTTTTGGCTAGACCTTTTGGCAGTAGTTTTAAGACATATACACATACAAAAGTGAGAAAGTTTTATATTCATAATAATTCTATAAGCCTGATGCCATGTAAGCTTAGAAATTTTTGTTTCTATAGTGAATGTCATTTAAGAGATCTATCAGATGACTCTTCATAAGAATTACAACTGAAAATTGGCAGGCGTTGCCTTACTTTAGGTTGTTTCTGATTTTTATGTTTTATTGGTTTCATGTAAAGAAAGACCAAGATTCTTAGTAAGTTCAAGACCACGTCGACATTTGGAGAGCACTAACATGCACTCAGAGTGGGGAAAGAAAGAAGGAAGCCCTCTCTTATCAGGCATACAATATCTGTCTTGTTCCTTTAATGTTCAGTCTTGGGCTGTTCGGCTTCTCTTTCACTTTTTTTGTCATGAAAAGAAGGAAGCCATAGGCTGATCAGTATCTAGTCAGTATCTAGTAAGAGAATTAAGACTAGCTGATACTACTGAAAAGTAAAATCATGGTAACTCAGTGAAATTATGCTACTAAAGGCATGGTAAGAAAAAAAGGACTATTTTAAGGTAATTTTTTCCTCACTTTGATAATTTATTTATAATTTAATAGCCTAAAATAACTTTATATTCATGTAGACTGTATATAATATAGTAGATGGTCAAAATAACAAAGTAATTTTTTTTAAATCAAAGTTAATTAATGGATCGCATTGGTTGTATAGTGGTGAGCATAGCTGCCTTCCAAAGTTAATTATATTATTTAATGTTGAAATATGAGAAAGGTATGACAGAATAGAAGTTGTTATTAACAAAGTAAATTTTTATTTTGTTTTTAATCAACTTAAATAAGCATTTAGTTATTACAGAATGAAATTCATATTTTGTGTTTCTTGTGCTATATAAATATATTGCTCATGATTTTTCTTACTTTTAAACAATAAAAAATATTACCAACACAACCATAAACTGTAATAGGAGTACACAGTTAACTAAAGTGTTCCAGAGATGCATAAGTTTTGATGATGATTTTTTTTTTTATTATCATGGAAGACTTGATGACAGTGATTTTAAATAAAATTTAGAATAAAGAAAAGAGATATATCGATGGGGGTTATCATTTAGGTTATCAGGAGGGTGTGACAAGTGACAAGTGAGGCCACTAATTAGCCACTTAAGATATCCAAATACAGATGTACAATAGGCATCTACATTTGAAACATCATGAAATTAAGAAAAGTCTTCAACATGAAAACTCTAATAAGCATAATTCATTGTTCAGTTGTTCAGAAGGTACTCTTAGATTTTTCCCAGCATCTAGATTATCAGTGAGAAAACAAGTTGCTTTTAAGAGATATTTTTTTCAGGGTTTTGGATGTGAATCCCTGTCCAAGGCATTCTCAGAAATAGTAATTTGGATTTGCATGCCACTCCTTTTTTTAAAATAATGTGTAACCCAGTTGTGAAGAAGGACACAGATACAAGGTTTTCAATAGTGTAAGCAGAGACACATGAGCAAGCACCAGATGAACAAGGCAGGCACTAAATGCTAACTGTAAGGAAGGGAGAAACCTGAAAAATGTTAATATCATGAAAGTCCTTGAATAGGAAAGAGAAATTGATCAGATCCTTCCCTAGAGTGGGGAGTTGTAAGACATAAAGAAAACAAAACAGGTTTAAGTTAAGCCGAGAAGAGAAACAGTAAAGAAAGGTGAAAGAGCTCGAGGTTTCATATTGGCAGATGTGCTTCCCAGAGAACTGGGATGTCCTAACAGGGGTCGTTGATTTCATAATGCACAAACAGGGCATCACTGATCTCTAACATTCCTATCGCCACAAGAGTCTGAGCATAGTCAGTGCTTTGTATTCATAAATTCTGGGGAACTTTCTGAATATATATATATATATTTCAGAACACTAATGGTCCATTACATAATTGAGATTTAATATTCTAGTGGTCAACATGGAATGAACATAGCAGTTCAGTAATTAGAGCTGGCAGCCCCACCCCCAGGTTTGTGAAGGATTATATTGTAAAACCTGAGTTGCAGTTCCTTCATCTATATCTATAATAATCTGCTTTCAGGTTTAAAAGAATGTATTTTTGGAATTTAACTATGTTAGTCTAAATATTTGTTTCCACACCTTTGCTGACTTATGGCCAACAAAATGTAGCCTTGTGATATTTTTTTCCAGTTATCCTGAGTAAAGTTGTAAATGATGACCTTTGAAAATATTTAATGAAGTCTTGGGAATGAAGATTTTTATAATTTTATACATACAAATAAAATAATACATTAAAATGTATGATTTGTAAATGATAATATACATGAGAAATTTTGAGAAGTAAAATCATTTGCATAGACACTGCCTAAATTGCCCTGTTGTCAACCTTCCAGACTCAGCTTGCAAGGAGGACTGTCTGGCAGGAACTTTCGCAATCAGATGCAGAAATAATAAACTGAGCAGGTTCATCCTAATGTTTATTTATTTCCAAAAATAAGTGGTATCAAATATCTTATGCCCAATACAAAGCTTTTGTTTAAGGAAAACTATTTTAGTTCGTACCCTGTGAACATTAACTCCATAGGGAAATCTTATTAGAGTAGAAAAATGCATGGAAAGTCATGAGAAGTGAAAAATTAAGCCTTATAATGTGGACAAGCCAAAAGTAACACCAAGATTCTTGTGGAAATATATTTATAAAACATGCAAACAGATACCTTGACTTTTTTGCATTATTATGATTGTCTACAACTTAACCTGGTTTAGAAAGGTCAGCCATGAGAAGGATGATGTGAGACAGAAGCATGAAAATCTAGTCAAATTGCTAGCAATTTGAGGAGAGCATAATGTATGTTTACACACACATACAGTAAGGAGTCAGGAAATTTTACATATATTTTCAAATGATTTTTGCTCGGAGATATAGTGTTCACTTATTCACACAAGGGCATATTGAAGCTACTTTAAATTTCATCTGCTCCCCAGAACTTAGAAGTTTTTCAATTTATTCAAAACAACTTTAGTATATTACGTCTATAACTACGTTCTTGCATGAAATTTTAAAGTGGAGTATTTATAAACTAGCATAATTATTATTCCAAACTATTCCTTTGATTCCAAACTATTATTTGATTTTTGAAATAGGTTTTACGTTATTCTGCGACCAGCTGTTTTTGTGTCGACCGAAAACTAGACAAAGTGATCGTCTGAAGCCTCTTTGAGCTACAGTGGACATGCTCTCATAACAGTGCCACTGACTAGTAAGTCAGTGATGGACTGCAGGACTGAGAGACCTTTTTAGCCGCTGACCCACTCAGTGCCATCCAGCCTTTGGATCTGGTAATGCAATACTCATAATAGTGGGCCTTAACCAGATGAAGGGTTAATGGATTCTTTTCTTGGACACTGAACTGAACCACTGCAAAGTAGTTTAAAAGTTTATTAGCTCAAATCTCGAGGAAAACAGCTAAAGTTATTGGGGGACATTTAATATAAAAAACAGAAACCGATTATAAAAACTGTATCTGCTAAAATTTAAGGTCTAATCATAGAGATTTCAATATTTAATTCAACTGAAAGCCAAAATAACTGAATGACTAAAAATGACATGTCGTGAATAGACATATTATAATCGCAGAACTTTCTTATCAAACATATTACTGAAGAACACAATACTCCTAGAAAATATCTAAGATGAAACTATGGAGAGTTGGCAGTTTTCAGAATTATTCTGCCTGAAAGTAAAGGGTGGAATTAGATGAATTCTCCTACAATCTGACTCAATAAAAATCACTCAGAAATCGTGTTGTACAGGTGGAGACGCTGTTTAGTGTTGGAGCATAACTCAAGCAGGCACAGTTCCCTCAGTCTGAAGCCCCAGTGCTGACAAAACAAAAGGAAAAAAAAGAAAAATGATGAAATCATTTAGTCATGTGCTGTATTGATATTAGAAAAGATGATCAGAACTTTAAACAGAGTAATTATATGCTCTTGCTAAAAAATCACAGCACTTTTTTCTGCTGTGTGCCTGGACAATGATTTTTCTGCTGGTTCCTTTAAGGATTTAAGTTGTGTCAATATTTTATGGAACTATAAATCTTGATCTATGAAAGCAGATTTCAGTAATATGCCTTGTCAGTTTCACTTCATCACCTGAGCAAGGTTAAAGACATTTACTGAAATCTTCAAGAATGGGAGCTTGTTGTTTCTATCCTATACTACAGTTAATAAGTAAGTTTTCATCTTGGCTGAGTTATGTAAAATAAGCCAGAATTCCATCTGCAGTGTTGGTGCTCTGCACTGTCAGAAGTCAAGCAGCTCTTTCCCTAGTCTACAAGACTTACTAGTATCAGTTTGAGAGTAAACTATTGTGATCTTAATTACTGTTATCTACTTCAAAATCAAGTCAAGCTCAGCATTTGCTCGGCATGCGAAAGCAGGACAACCTCTTCTTACAATATTAGAATTCTCTGTGTACATGCAATCTGACTAGGACTCAGAGCAAGCACTGAACAAGCAGAGGAACATGAAGGAAGAAAATATCAAACATTCCGAAGATAGATTTATTTACAGACACATTTGGTCTCTATAAACAAATAGTACAAAATAGTAAACCAAGTAATTCATGTTTTGGCATAATTTTCATTTGGTCTTTAAACACAAAGATGTTTGATTGACCTTTCAAAAGAAATCATGGAGGAACATGTTAGTTAAGGCATCAGAAGAGAACCTGAACAGATTTAAACTGTGTCTGAGGAAACTTTTGTACTTTGCTGACGGGATATAGAGGGTTACTTAAAACACAGGTGAAAAAGATACAAAGATACATAATATGTTTTCTCTGAATAAAGGAATTATATAAACTTCAAATTCAATCCTCTAGTCATAAGTATAAATGGATCACACGGTGATGTCTGCATAACTAGAGTTGTTTGTTCCAAAAAGAATCTTTTAAAATCACACTAGAACTCATTTTAAAAATTACCTAGACTCCAATTTCAAACAAAGGCTTATATTCCTATAATATATTATATATACGCATATATATAATTATATAATTACTATACACATACATATACATACATACATATACACCTAGTGGCCGAGATTTGAAAGTCCTTTTCCACAGAAGCGCAATCTTGTGGTTTCCTGGTTAGTGTCAAGAGCTTGTTGAATGTGACTAATTCAGAAACTATTTATATTACCTTGGATGGTGGCAAAAGGAATGATAATGAGAGGGAAAGCATTTCACCATTAACCCTAGACACAGCATTGGCCAAATTTAAGATGACAAACCATGGAATTCATCACTACTGCTGCTGAGATTACGTTTTTGGAATATCTCAGAACGTTAGCAACTTGGTCTGGTGTGTATGTGTCAGTTAATATCTTTCTTACTGCAGCTTTGCCAAGTAGTAACTATTATCCCAATTTTACATCTTAATAAAATGGAGGCAAGATAGTTTCTCCACAGTAAAACAGTAACTACTTAGAGACAGAGCCACAATTTGCTTTCTATTATCTTTCACTGTTTTTAGAACACAAGGCTACTCCAGACCCAACCTTTGCCACAATTATCAATGCAAATTTGCATTGTATCCACCCAACAACACTTTGAATTCTAATATTTGCATTAAATTCAAACATCCTTGTGTAACTTTTTGCAGTGAGTACATGGCAACCCTTATGAAACGTGAATGTGTACTTAAGGGAAGAGAAGACAGATGTGTGTGTGTGTGTGTGTGAGAGAGAGAGAGAGAGAGAGAGAGAGAGAGAGAGAGAGAGAGAGAGATTCTACATATACATTTCAGCCAATACCATTACAGCATGGTGTCAAAATACAGCATATCTTTGAGGTCCGGCCAGACACTGGATTGTCAAACCCACTTGTAATTTCCTCTATGCCATCATATTGTGGTGGGTAGAAGCGGTCTGGTTCATAATTCTCCTGTCCTCTCTAACCTTCCAGGTTGAAGATGGGCTTCAGTGGAGAAGATGGACTCAGAGGGGATTCGGCACAGATAACCTGATTTACGGCATCCACTGTGATCCCTTGACTCCCACTCTTCCTTCCCCCTCATCCACTAGCTAGCTATGCTTTCAAGGGGACAGACTTCCACAACACTAGGAAGCCATGGAGCCTTGGTGGGTCTCCGAGAACAGCCAACAGGTTGGCTTCTCACTGTCAAGCAGCTGCAGCTCTCGGCACCCTCTTGAGGGGCCTGTGCAGCTGTGTTTTATGTTTCCATGTGGCCTTGCCAGAGGTCCCTCCCCTTAAACAGGCCCAGCTTCCACAATTAGTGTGTATTCAAAATGAGCATGGTATGGAACACATTAGGTCCCAGAGGCCTCGTGGAGCTATTTACACTGCTTTGGACTATTTCCAGGATCGCAGACTATGCTATGCGGGATGTGTAAATTAAGGAAGTCTCACAGTCCAATGGCTGTGACTGGAACGTACGCCATGGCTTTAGCTCATACCCATTTTCTAGTGCTTTTCTTGGCCTCATTTTCATGATTTTATTGTTCTGAAAGATAAACGTTCTGTATTCTTAAAACCACACTTTAGAAAGAATTTCTCTTTCCTTTTCCTTCATGTGCCTGCTTCTATTCCTCAAGTATGAAGAAAAGTGAGGACTAATCAATCTTTTCTTGGGGCTTTTATTTGCATTCACCTGGCCAAGTCATAAATACCATTCAACACCCATACATACTGCTTCTCTGGTTAGAATAATAAATTGATTTCACTTAATAAAATAAGAAGCCAGGTGATGTCATCTTGCGTATAGCGGAGAACACACATCAGGCAGGTGCTGTGGGAGAAAAACACGAAACTGGGAAGGCCAGTCCTCTAATCTTGCAGTCTAAAAAGCCCAAGTCACAGATATTTATTGTTTAATTGTTAATCTGTAGCTTCCACATACCCACAGCATATGAGATTTGTTTTGGTGTGTTTTTTTTTCTTTCTTTCTTTCTTTTCCCCTCTATTATACTCCTCTCCACCCTGTGAACCAATCCTTTCCTCCCAAGTTTCTCCACATCTTCAGAGGCCCAAGGTGTTTGTTTGTTTGTTTGTTTGTTTGTTTGCCTCATTTACCAGGTTGGTACTGATGCTTAATAACCTGGGGCCTGACACACTGGTCCTGATGTTACACAGTTGGATACTTTGGAGGTCTGGATAAGCCACCCTTCGAAGTCAGGAGAAACAATGCAAGTCCAAGGGTCAGGAAATCACTTATCTAATGAAGGCTTGTTACTGATGCTGACAATTCTCAGAGCTTTGGATGCTTAACTTGTATGTGTTCAAGTTCACCTGTATCTTTCAAGACGCAATAGCATTTCATTTTTATGCTGGCTGTCGTGATATTCCCATGAGACAGCAGGTGAGTAAACGGATCTCTTAAGAACAGTAAGACACCCACAGCCAAACAGCTATACATCACACATACATTTATTTTTTTGGCTCATATTGAAATGTGTGCTTGGTCAATGCCCAAAACAATGCCTCTTTTACTTTAAGAATGGTCTTTCGGGGATGGACAGATGGCTAATTTGGTTTTTGAAACTTGCTGCCAAACCTGATGCACCCACATGGAAGAAGAGGAGAACTGACTTCTACAAGCTGTCCTTGGACTTTCTCATGCGTGCCGGGACGTTGCAGCAAACCCCACCCCAAAATACTTCTGAAAAGAAAATAGAACTTCAATCTCTGTCTATTAAAAGGAGAAATCTCAGTACTTAGTATGTTCTCTTCCCATTATAAAATGCTCAAAATATGAAGCCAAACATATCTCAAGAAAATCAACACTATAAGTTTTCTTCCTGCTGAATAAAATCTTTTTTGAGACAAAGAAATGTTTTCCATGTGAATAACTAGGAGTTCTGAAATTAAAAGGCTGCAAAACAGGGCAGTGAGCCTTAGTATGGGTTTCACAGATTCTTAAGGCTGCAGTTAGTTTTGGCCTGTTTAAAACAGCTAACTGGAACTCCTAATAATTCACTAGTAAATTCCTCGGAACTGGAAACTACGCCAAAACTCTATGAAATGGAAGTGTCAGGAATATCCCGAATAGACTGTTGCTGTTCACAATTAGCCAGGGAGGAAATCACTCCTACTTGCTCAAGTCCACATGTCTGGTCCATGGGAGAGCTGGGCCTCCCACTCAGATATGTTTGATTTTTCAAGCTTTCAGTTCTGACTGAAAGCGTGATGTACCACATTCGATTTCTGAGGAAGGTGTATCCGTGGCCCACGTCAATGCCATTTCTCCCTGAAATCTCGGCTTAGTTTGCTTGCCGCAACACTCCCCGTTGCAGTCTCTGTGCTGACACCTAACAAACACCTCGCGATCCATGCCATTCACTGATCTTAGTAGTCGGGTCGCCGGCAGTCCCGTGCCTGTTAGTAACTATGATTCTCTTCCTCTCCAGATACTCAGATCAGGTACGAAATAGACACACCGCACCAAAGAAGACATTCACAAACTCCAACCTGAGAAAAATTTCCGCAGTGAAAACACCGAGCCTGCCTGAGTGATTAGCAAAACAGAAACTGTGCCTGCCTGAATGTGTGTGTGTGCGCATGTGTGTGTGCGCGCGTATGTGTGTGTGTGTGTGTGTGCAGTCTGCTCTGTACTTATTAGAAGGGGTTATTGACACTCTCAGGAAATACAATCTCAGGGACCCCGATAGCAAATTAACTTTGGTATTAAGAATAATTGAAGTTAGTTGTTACTCTGCTTGCTAGGTCAGCCTAATTTTCATTTTATCTCTGAGTTACTTGGCACACTATTTATTCTTAATCTACTTGTATGTAAGAAACACAAATTCATGCGTATGTTTTTGTTCAATTCTTATCTCATAAAATAAATGCCCTCCAAATCCAACAGCACAGGGAGTATAGAATTATTTGTAACAGACCTTTCAGATCGTACAACTATTTTGGATAAAGGAAGAATATTTTATAGCTATAATTTTTTTATCAAATATCTACTAGTTTATTTTAACCATGGGCACATTTTGTAAAATAATACTAATGAGGTAACTCTTTTTTTTTTCTTTTCAAATTCTTCCCAATAAAATTCAACTGCACTATTCATTTAGAAATTTGATAATGCTCTCTTGTGTGAGTTTTAGGAATATTTGAAAGCCCATTGCATATAAATTATATCATGGAAAAGCTGTATAAATATTCTATTATGGCACATGCTGTTCGAGGATCTGTCAGGATTTCCTTTATACACTCCATCTTGAGTGGTATATAAATCAGATGTAAAAATTCATGTTGGACTGAAACTCAGCACAGAAAGCCTCCTCCAGAGGCAAATGCTTTTTTTCGAAATGTGGTTTGAATTACGTTGGTAATTTTTAAGTTATAGAAGTACAGAAAACGTATTTGTGGTTTTGAAGGAAAGAAGTTTTTCCGTTTTCATAACTCATTAGGAAACTTTACAGGCCTTCAGACCATTTTGTGGTTTAGTTTTCTCAGTTTTTTTTTTTTTTCCTCTCCAAAGCAATACTGAAAGTTGAGCAGTGTCTGCTATGAACTGATTATTATTGCTCTGAATAGAAAGGAACACTCACTCACACACACACACACACACACACACACACACACACACAGTCATGCCATGGCTACAGTGTATGATTGGGCTAGGCTTATCTGCTGCCCATTGTCTACGGCCAGGTGCCAACGGGAATAACCTCCACCACACAGAGATCTCGTGGACCCATTTCAGCATGTGCTGCTTGAAGATGTGAAGCTCCTTGAAAACTCACAGAAAAACCTACTGAGGCAGAGCAGCTTCTTTGGACAAATGCATTTACCTTTCGTAATTTTTCTGTTTGCTCTAATATGTACAGCGCCTGGCTTGCTGAATGTTTAGAAAGTATGCAAAAAGTATTTAAAATACACAACTATTTTTTTGTGCAGAGGTTAGTTTGAATTTCATTCAGCTTTTTTTTTTCCTGTGTGGCTAATGTTACTGAGTATTATCACAAACATCTAAGTTTTTATTTTAGCATAGAGAGAAGTTATGATTATGTTATTTCTCCTTTAATAATATAAATATAATATAAAATATAAGAAAGTTTCATTTTGACTCAGAAACTTGACATAGCTCACACAGTATACTAAGCTTCTTTCAAATGACTTGAACACAAAATTAAAACTATTATTTCATATATTTGAATTACTTTACCCTATATTATTAGCTTAATTCACTAATCCACTACATCAAAAAAATCTGTCTGTTACTACTTACTGCTTTATACACTAAAACAAAGTAATTTTTTTAAGTTTCTATGTAGTTCTAGGATTCTATGTGGTTTTGTTTTTTACACAGTTCCCTCTTCGTCACATTAACATATTTCTGACAAACTTACTAAATTATTTGTTTGGGGGTGGTGTGGGTGACCGCTCGGAGAATCATCAAACATTTGACCGTAGTTAGGAGTAAGGCGAGGGAGTCCTTTCCTGATGCCCTGAGGAGCACACAGGGATCTCACTGCGCCTGAGTGTTTTCTCTTCTACTCTAGTGTCATGGAAATTAGCCAACTTTGTACTACAGAGTGAGCTGAGGGCTATTTCTCTCTTTCAACATTAACAGATAAGCAAGGTTGCTAATGAGGGGTCGTGTCCCAAAACTCTAATCTGTTTAGCTGAATATCCTTATTTCTATCTGGGTCATTTTTTTTTAATTCTGCTCCACTTCCTTTTACTAAATTATACTAATTTGCGTTCCTAGTGTTACAGTTGTTATAATTATAAAGCTTTATGTGTAATGTATGCATCACTCACAATTACCCTCCCGTCAGTTCATTATTAAGTTCAGTTCTCTTATGATTTAACCTAGAATAGATCACTCCAACTATCTCTATATAACTCAGCATTTAAAATCATCATCACAGCTTTTGAGGGAAAGTTTGCAAAAGGTACAAACTGAAATACAATTTTATGTTAACTAAATATGTTTCAAGGTGTAGTACTGACATTTAAGAAATACTACAAATAGACATGCTCTTAAAAAATAATTTCACCAATAAGACTCTAATTCAAGGTTTGAAATAAAGCAAATGGTCTACATGCCTCGCAATGCTGTATTGTTAACATGTTTTCCTTAATCACGAATACTAGAGTGCTATTCTCTAAACAACATGGGCCTGCTAAATCTGACACAATTATTTTTATGAGCAAGTAGCAGATTTGCAGGTTTAATTGTTATTGTAGCATCCAAATTAATCAAATTTTATAAACTTGCAAGTATGTAAAGCATGTCCTTACCTTGATTTTACTTTTAAGCAGCCTTTTATTTGCTTACTGGGAGCTTCCTCCAATGGCTTTGTAGGTTCTGGCTCTTTCTTTTTCTTTTGACAAACCAGTATATAATTTGTGCCATGATTATTAGACCAAAATGTACCAGCAGACGTTTCATAGCGTATACAAAACTCCACCTTACCGCCATCTTTTTCGTAAGGAGGAACCAATGAAATCTTAAAAGAGAACTGGTCGGTTTCACCATCACACGAATTAGGAACATATTCTGCTAAAATGTCATAATACGTCTGCCAGTCATCCAAAGACATGCGCACATACACTAACTTTTCAAAAGAAATGTTCAGAACTCGAATAATGCCCTTCACACTTGCCGACCCAGGAAGGTGTTCAGTGGACTCCAACACTGCTTTCTGGCCTTGAAGTTGCTCCATAAGCTCGTCTTTGGAAGAAGGCAAGTCAAACAGTGGAGATAGAACATATTCTTCTGGGGCGAAAATATCCCTATTTAAGTCAAAATCAGTTGAAAGACCTGGTAATTCCCAGCAATCGAACTCTTTAACAGAGACAAGACTCAGTCCAAGGCTGTCAGCAAAGGAGACTCTCCGAGAAGCTGAGGTTGGGGTGTCCAGATACGCATCTTCAGAGGATCCCGACCCTCTTCTGCTTGGCTGAGGGGAGAAGCCAGGCTTGAAGGTCGCCTTAACCTCTTCATCTTCACACACAGAATCAGACAGATTAGGAAGTTCTAAAAACTTATCTTTGCTAATCTGACCAGGTACTTGAGTGGGCTCCATTGGTCTCTCTGATACATCAAATAAGAGAAAACTGTACAGCTAGTAGGGGTGATATCTGAGATAGTGATGCTTAGAATAAGTGTAAGGTTTCAGTTGACACTGCAGAAAGCTCTATAAATAGGTCCAGTGGCTTGTAAACTATGCTAGCCTGCCTCCAAAGGCCTTTTACATGATAGTGTCCGTGCTACCCTGGCCAGCATGTTCCAGATTTAACTCTTGATGTTGAAAGTTGCATTCGTTTATGAGCTCGGTTCCAAAGAGACATCAAATATCGTTTTTTGTCTTTAAAATATTAAAACTAAGTATAAAGCATACTGCTTTAATTAGCTGATATAAAAAAATATAAAAGAAATAAAAAAAAAGCAGTGAAATAATGAATGTGTGCAGTGAGGAGAATCGGTCCAGGAAGTAGGTAAGTTTGGAGAGTGGACTGTATGAATGCTTGTAACTTAGAGAGGTCTACAGTTTGCTAAAAATCATAGCTAGCAATTTCTGAAGCATTAGTGTCAATTTTTGATGGTAAAGGGTCAAGTACAGGTGCTGAAGTTAAGTAAAAGAAAAACTCAAAAAAATGTAAATAATCATATGCCTGACCACAAAAATCTACCAGCAAGAAATTTATTCTATTATGATGGAAAAATGTGCACAGTAAATGTCGCCATCTAATCACCTGATAGTTTATATTTTAAAAAAAAACTAAATAATATTGAAAGGTTGGCATGAAGGAAATGAAAACATGTTATATACTAAAATAGAATCCTTGCAATAATTAAAAAAAATTAAACAGCTAAGTAGGAAAGCTTCAAAAGAAATTTTAGTAGGTTTAGTATTAATTGTGGAGACTGAAAATCCTTTGAAATGTTTAAAATGATGAGCATGGCCCTTTTAAAATATCTATAACTTGAACTCAATTACAATATAAAATATAAACTGAAAGAGGTGCCTATTTGTTTTTCAAAATCAAAAAGTACAATGTGACCCTTTCTTTCAAATGATAACTTCATAAATATTGTAACTTATTGTAAAACTTGACTCATATAAATTCTGTGACTGAGAATTTACTCTCCAAAGCTGGAAATGCATGGGACATATATCAAAAAGAAAGTGAAAATATTTAGGTTATTTCTCATTTAATAGCTAGGATAAGTATGGGCCATGTGAATCTTTTCAGAGTAGCAAATAGAGATAATTGCAAATCTGAAGGTTAGGGATAGCCCCTGTTAAAGATACATAAACTGCATCATTAGGTAGTCAAAAGAATTGTCAACAAACATTTCCATAAATGTAAAGCACCCACAGAGCATAAAAATAGTTGAATAAGGGAAGTCACCCAGTAATTTCTTTCTGAGTTAATTTAACCACTGACTTATAGAGATGAAGACCCTGGGTCCATATGCAGGTTCAGTGGCTTAATAATTCTACAACTTTCAGTAGGTTGTCAAAGTTTTCTAAGTGTGTTACAATGTAGAGTGGCCAATTAAATATGATCCGTAAAAACTGCCTAATAAAGGCAATCATTTTTGTTCCTTGTGAATCCATTGATGATAGTATAGTTATACCATTTGAGTCATATTAGGAAAATATGCATAAATTTGGTTTATTGACACATTTTTGAGTGACTATAATTTGCAAAATTACCTTTATAAAATACAAAATGGATACACATTTGAAAATGGTCTTGTTTACTTGATGTGAACTCTTCCCTTTTTTGCTGTTCCTCTTTAACAAATGGTACTCCACTGATCTGTGGGAGCCACCACCTTTCTTGTAGAGTTGACAGGCTTTACATAATTGGAGGCTCTGGCATGTCCCTTTAGTCCTAGCAGTTTGCTAACCCAGAGTGGCTTCGTCTTTCTAATCTTTTCTTACTTGTAAATTCTTCAGTGCTTTCTTTCTTTTTAAAAATCCTTCTGTTAGTCCTGTCTAAATTCTCGCTCCTCCCCCCCCCCCCCTTCTCTGCCCTTCTGGTAATGAGCTGCCCCTGGTTGAATGGAGGATCACAGGCCAAATGCCTGTGAAAAACAAATGCTTATGAAAAACAGAACAAAACCTACAATCTTCAGCCACGAGACTTGATATTTGAACCCAGTTAAAATTCAGAATCATTGGCTTCATTTTCATATAATAGAACAGTATCCCATTTTCTCCCATCCACGGTGCTCAATTTCAACATGTTATCCTGCTCCTCAGCTGCTCAGGTAAACTAATTTTAGCATAAGGAGAACATTTGCAAACTAAGCTTTACACTTTCATTCCCCTCCCCCTGTGTATTACTAAAACATTTCAAAGTACCTTTTTTTCCAAATAAATAAAAAAGATCATTCAGGAGCCCAGTAAATAGGGTGTAGGTGGCATGCTCCAATAAGATAATCCCAAGAGTCTATTTATACGGCTCTATTTATAAACGTCAAATAAGGATAAGACACATGGCTAGTGTAACAAACTCAGATCAGTTGCATAATAGCCCTTCCCATTTCTTAAGGAACGGAAAGGGGTATAAGCATAACAACTTAGAAACATAAAGTGCCATGAGGTGTTTCTTGGATAGAGCCTGTTCAAAGAATAAAGATAACTGAAATAATCTTTGTAGGAGCAGGACAGAGTCATAAATACATGGGAGTCAATATGTTCTTTGCTAAGGTAACACGGTTACCTCCAGTAACTTAGAAAGCATGGAGGCTAGTGCTTCATTCAGATTCTCTGTTTTCTTGGTGAGGAAGATAGCAGAAATGGAACATATGAAATATACCAGAAAACCTCCTGAACAGAATACCAACAGCTCAGATGCTAAGATCAACAATCAATAAATGGGACTTCATGAAACTGAAAAGCTTCTATAAGGCAAAGGACACTGTCGTTAGAACAAAATAACATTCTACAGACTGGGGAAAGGTCTTCACCTACCTCTGACAAAATCAAACACCAATAAACAACCTAACCCAATTTAAAACTGGGGCAAAAAAAACTAAACAAAGATTTCTCAACAGAGGAATCTCAAATGGCCGAGAAACACTTAAAGAAATGTTCAGTGTCCTTATTCATTAGGGAAATGCAAATCAAAATGACTCTGAGATTCCATCTCACAGCTGTCAGAGTGGCTAAGATCAAAATCTTATGTGACAGCTTATGCTGACTAGCATGTAGAGAAACACTGCTCCATTGCTGGCGTACAAACTTGTACGACCACTTTGGAAATCAATCTGGTGCTTTCTCAGAAAATTAGGAGAAGCTCTTCCCCAACACCCAGCTATAGCATTCCTGGGTATATACTATAAGGATGCTCCACCATACACCAAAGACACTTGTTCAACTATGTTCATAGCAGCTTTATTCATAATAACCAGAATCTGGAAACAACCTAGATGTCTCTCATCCAAAGAATAGATTTAAAAAAATTGTGGTACATTCACACAATGGAATATTACTCATCTATTAAAAACAAAGAAATCATGAAATTGGCTGGCAAACGGGTAGCACTAGAAAATATCACTCTGAGTGAGGTAACGCATTCCCAGGAAGACACACATGGTATGTACTCACTTATAAGTGGATATTAGCCATATAGTATAGGAGAAACATACTACAAGGCATAGACCCAAAAAAGACAAGTAACAAGGAAGCTCCAAGGGAGGATGTATAAATCTCACACAGAAGGGAAAGTTAGAATAGGCAGAGAGAGTAGTCAAATAGAGAGAACAAGGAAAGAGAGGGGCGCAGAGAAATATGAGGTAGAGATCAGGCCTGGGGAGAGTGGGAGCAGGGGGACAGAAGGTCTGTAGAGAAAAGAGAAACTGAGGGTGGGGACATCTCTATGACAAGCTGGAGATGTAGGTCAGGGTAGGCTCCTGGAAATATATGAGAGGGGCTCAAGCACATACTCCTGGTAGCAGAGGCCATAGAGACAGATAAATGATGCCCTCTAACCAGACAAGTCACTTAGTAGAGGGAAGGGAACACGAACTCACCCACAAAAACAACCCAAATTTTACCCTGCCTACAAGATGTGCAGAAATAAAGACAGAGCAGAGATTGAGGGAATGCCCAACCAATGCCTGACCCACCCTATGAGAGAGTGCCAACCCAACACTGTGAATGGTACTCTCCTAAGCCTTCAGACAGGAGCCTATCAGAGTTGTCCTCTGTGAGGCACTACCCAACAATGCACCAAAACAGATCGCTGAGACTCACAGCCAAACATAGGCATTACCTAGGGAGTCTTATGCAAAAATGGAAGAAAAAGAAAAACACCTGGAAATGACAGGTGATCCACAAGAAGACCAACAGAGCCAACTAACCAGGGCACAAAGGGGCTTGCTGAGGTGAAGCATCAACCTAGGACCATGCAGAAACTGGACCTACGCCTCCTACAAAGATTTAGCAGATGGACAGCTTGGGCTTCACTGGGTCCTCAAGTCAGGAAAGCAGGGACTGCATCTGACAATGACTTTCCTGCCATCTTTTTGATTACTTCCCCCTGGCAGAACTGCCTTTCCAGGCCACAAGGGAAAAGGACATGCCCAGTCATGATGCAACTTTATAAGCTGTGGTGGACAGGAAGGGGCAGAGGCCTCTGCTTTTCTGAGGAATGGAGGCAGGGAGAGGGAGAGACAGCGAGGGTAGGACTGGGAGACCAGATGAGATGGGGCTAAACACAGAATATAAAATAATGTTTATAATAAAAGAAAATATATGTCTAGAACTTAAAGTGTTTTCTTCTTTATACATATTCCATATTAGCTAATGAAATTGTTTCTTGATCTTCTCCTGTCAGGTTTTAAAGAAAAATGGTTATAGTTTGTGGTTTATAAATTCAGAAACTTCAGGAGTCAAAAAACAAGAAAGAGTGGGCATTTATGCAAATAAGTGAGGAAATGATTTTTTTTTCAGATGAATTGTAACTTACTCGACACTTTCATAGATGTTGTTGTATGACTACAACCCAAAGTCAGGAAATATTGAGTCATAAAATCTATGTCAGTGGTTCCTAACTAGAGACTCGTATCAGAATCTCTGTGAGAGAAACTCACATTATAGCTTGGATACATTATCAGATCTACAGACTAAAATTTCCCAGGATGAAGAGGTTCTCCGGGGGTTTGGCACACAGGCATGGTTTAGTTGTATGAATGGTCTCGTTCGTTGACGTTAGAGTTGGGGATTTGTATTTTACTTCTAGGAACCACCATCGCTCCTGTACTGTATGTTCTTTTTTGGTATGGACCCTGTAAAACACTTTGCTAATGCATACTAAAAGTATGCATTAGCAATTTATACTTACCAAACATCTAGGCTTGTCTTTCACATAAGAAAGCAAATTGAGGACAGCAAAGTATCCCATAATTTCATAACCCAGCTGAGAGTTGAACAAAGTGCTTGTTTTCAGCCTAAGCTTTCCTCATTCTACCACACACGTATACTCTCTTGTTTTAGAATTCATAATTAATAAATTAACAAGTGAGGCTTGTCATTAAAACCCATTTGTTCTAGATTTGATTTATTTTTAATAATTAACTTTTGTGAACTTTCTTTTACTTTTTCCATTTGATGAAATATCTCTGGAGGTGTCCAGATAATTTTTCTTTATGAGAGAGTCTTGCAACCTTCAACCCATGTGCTCTGGTTGAATATAACCTCTCAGGCTATAGAGTCTTCTGTTCATGAATGACAGAATTACATTTTAAAAATTAAAAAGAATCGCAATCACTTTAGATATAAACCTGTCAAACTATTTAATGAACCTTACTTCAATGTTTTTGACACAGATTTTTTCCCCAAAAATGCCAATCATTGGAGAAAAATCTGCCAATAAAGTATAGACATAGAAGTCAGCAATAACAGAAAGCTTATATTGATAAAACTAAAATTTTGATATATCCACCATTCACTCCTTAGCTAATTGAATGAGGCAATATAGACAAATGATTTTGTTATAGTAAAAAGCTTTGTCACAAAAAAAATCTCAAATTTTAATTTATACCTCCAAAGCTTATGCAATACTCAACCATCATGACCTTACATATGTAGATCATACAGTCTGATTAAAATCAGTGGGCTATTTAATAAAAGCATGTGAATATAGATCTCTGAGGGCACTTAGCAAGAGAATATTGGATAAAATCATTTTGCATATCATAAAACTGAAATCCCTCAATTCTTCTGTCATGCTGTGGCAATTCAGCATTATCTCTAATAGGAAAATAAACCTACCTAAAGACAGATATTACTGATAATGAATATAAAAAACTATATACATTATAATAAAATGTTTATGACATAATGTGATATATAAAGTATAGCTAACTATTAAGATTAAATATGTCAAATCTGAGAGTTCTATTTATGAGAAATAATATGATTTCAAAAATCACTTATGTGATTTAAAAATCTCCATATAATAATTTACATTGTTAAAGCTAGAAAATATGTGCAGATGTGAGATGTTTATAAAAAATGTTATTAATTTTTAAATAAAATATATATTAACTTCTTGTTCTAGGTCAGACATTAAGTTTACAGTAAGTTTTTAAAGTAGATCTAAATGTAACATTTGTTCTCAGCCACCTAACATCTGTGCCAAATCATGAAGCATTTCACTACTTCATGTCAGTCAAACAGAGGCAGAGGATCCAGGCAGTCCTGATGAGACTTGATAAGCAATGGGCAGATGACAAGGGAGGAGAACTCCCCTTTTCAGTGGGCTAGGGGAAGAGAGTAGGGCAGAAGAGGGTAGGAGGGTGGGACTGGGAAAAGTTGTTAGAGGGGGCTTCAATCTGGACATATAATGAATAAATTGTGAAAAACTAAAATTAAAAAAGAAAAAAAAAAGATATTAATCAACATCATCTTCTTCACCAGGGAAGAGCACCCCAATTGGTTGTACAATATCATATGGTTAGCCCTGAAAATATACACACAAAAGTAAAATTACATAGAGTGAACAGATTATATTTCTATTGCTAAAGATATATGTGTGTGTGTTTATATATGCATATATAGAGAAGTTAGGGATGTAAGGGACATACTTCAACATAAAGGCAATTTATACCAAGCCCATAGCCAATGCCAATTGAAATTGTGTGAAACTCAAAGCAATTCAGCTAAAACCAGGAACCAGACAAGGTTGTCTACCCTCTCTATACGTACCCAATATAGTATTTGAATTAGCTAGAGCAAAGAGACAACTGAAAGAGATCAAGGGGATACAAGTTGGAAATGAAGAAGTCAAAGAATCTCTCTTTGCAGATGATATGATAGTAAACACAACTGACCCTAAATATTCCATCAGGAAACTCCTACAACATTTTTTAGCAAAATAACTTAAAAATTAACTCACAAAAATCAGTGGCTATCTTATATACAGAAGAAAGTGGACTGAGAAAGAACCAAATACTTCCACAACAGCCTCAAATAATATTAAATATTTTGTGGTAACTTCAAGCAAGTAGAACACTTGTATGACAAAAACGTTGAGCCTTTGAAGAAAGAAATTGAAGAAGCTATCAGAAGACGGAAAGATCTCCATGCTCATGGACTGGTAGGATTAATATAGTAAAAATGACCATTCTGCCAAAAGCAATTAACAAATTTAATGCAATCCACATCAAAGTTGCAACACAATTTCTCACAGATCTTAAAAGTACAATCTTTGGGTTTGTGTGGAAATACAAAAAGGATACAATTGCTGGAAAAAAAATCCTGAATAATGAAAGAACTGTTGGAAGTATCAGCATTCCTTCACTTGAAACTGTATCACAGAGCTACTGTACTACAAAAAGAGCATTGCATTGTTCCTCTGCACCCCCGCCCCCAAACAGACACATTGTTTGATGGAATTAAACTGAAGAACCAGACATAAATCCACACTTGTAGACACCTTTTTTTTTTACAAAGAAGTGAGAAATACACCTTTAAAAAGAGACAGCATCTTCAACGAATGGGTGATGGTCAAAGTGTACAGCTACATGCAGAAGAATCCAAATAGATCCATACTTATCACCCTACACAAAACTGAACTCCAAGTGGATCAGGATAAAATGAGAGGCTGAACCTGATAGAAGAGAAAGGGGAATAGTCTTGAACACATTGACACAGGAAAACACTTTTGAGAACAACATTATCAGAGTCATTAAAAGTAACAATTGATAAATGGGACCTCATGAAAATGAAAAGTAAAAGACACTGTCATTCAGAGGGACAGCCTACAGAATAGAAAAAAAAACTTTTATCAGTTATGCATTGAATAAAGTATTGCTATCCAAAATATATACAGAACTTTTAAAAACCAAATATCTATGAAACAAATAATCCAGTTTTTAAAATATAGAGATCTAAAATGATTATTCTCAAAAGAGGAAACTAATGATTGAGATGCTCTTAAAGTGATGCTCAGCACACTCAGCCACCAGGAGAATGCAGATCAAAATTAGGTTAATATTTTTATCTCACACCCATAAGAAGGACTAAGGTCAATAAGACAAATGAAAGCTTATGCTTGTGAGGATGTGGAGTGAGAGAAACACTAATTCTTTACTGGAGGGAGTGCAAACTTGTTAAACCAATATGAGATTTGGAGTGGTTTCCTCAGAAGATGGGAATCAACCTACTTCAAGATCAAACTCTACCACTCTTGAGCATATGGCCACAGGATTACCAAGGCAGGGTTACAATTGCCGTGGTGAAACATCATGAACAAAGTAACTTGGGGAGGAAAGGGCTTATTTGGCTTACACTTCCATATCGCTCTTGATCATCTAAGGAAATCAAGACAGGAATTCAAGTAATGCAGGAACCTGGAGACAGGATCTGATATGGAGGCAATGGAGGGGTGCTGCCTTCAGGATTGCTCCACACAGCTGCTCAAATCTGCTTTTTTTTTTTTTTATAGAATCCAAAACCACCAACAAAGGGATAAAACAACCCACAATGAGCTGGGCCCTCTTCCCTCCTTTCAGATAACTCAAGCTTGTGTCAAGTTGACTCAAATTATACATCACGGGATGTTTCATCGTACCATAGAGACACGTGCTAAACCACATTCATTGCTGCTATACACATAATAGCAAAAAAGTTGGTAGCATCTTCAGTGTCCTCAACATAAGAATGGATAAAGAAAACATGGTAATTTACATGATGTAGTATTAATTAGTCATTAAAAACAAACCAGCAAACAACAACAACAACAAAGAGAAATCATGACATTTTCAGGTAAATAGATGGAACTAGGGAAAAAAAATCACCCTGAATGAATTATCCCAGGCATAGAAAGACAGATACTGTCTGTATTCGCCTACATGGTGGTATGAGTTGTTAAGTTAATAACTGCCAACTTTTCAGCCAACCTATGCAAATATGTCTGCCCGACCTAGGATCTGAGCACGTGAAATAGTGGGCAGGCTATAGTGTAATGCTGTAGACCATTTTATGTTAGTTTTAGTGTATTTTTATACACTAATACAAATTTAAAAAGCAGTGATCCAAGGAAGGTTGTTTGAGTTCAGAAAGACATGATAGGGGAAAACATGTAAATAAACATCAGTAAGCACATACTAAATATTAACAGAACAGGCCTTTCCAAGAAGATCTCAGGACAGATCAGTTGAATACAATTGCCTTGCATATCCTGTAGATTATATCTGGGAAAGCAGGAAAGCAAGGGAAAGGCAATAGCCAAATTCAGGGTACACTGACCAGATTGGATTCTATAGCTATGATCTGACGTCCAACAAGGATAAACACATCTTATAAAATGAAGGCAAATTTTTAACACAGGAGGCATGAAATCGCATCCAGGTATAATTCAGGGAACATAGTGTACCTGAGGCAACAGGCCCTCTGAGGTTTTTTGTTTCTTTCTTTGTTTTGTTTTGTTTTTTTACCTTTCTCAGTCCCCCAAGACAACGAACAAGAGGAAAAGCATAGAGGAACAGATAAAATTTATTGGTCATTTGAGGGAAGAACGGAAACTTAATACAGTAGAAACTCCGATACACATATGAAAGTGATCTAAATGAAACTGCCAATGTGCAAGACAGAGCTCCTACTGCCCATCTCTTGTCACCAATTGAAGCTTCCTATACTGGGAATGGGTTACATCTAATTGAGTCTCTGGCCAAGGGAGTCCTGTGGCAATCCACAAACAATTCAGGCTGTTGCCAAGACAATAAGTTGCATACACTAATGGCAAGGTCACTTTGCTGAAGACCACACTTGTACAAATCATTTAATATGGAGAAGTTCAGCTACTGTCTACATAGAACCTTCACCCATATGGTATGTTTTAGGGGTTTTAGTATAGTAGGGTATTACTCTGAAGTCTTGTAAAGGAGAAACATAAACACCAACCCAGCCATGAATCCTTCCATCTACAATAGTGTCTTGCCTTGATGATATATGCTAGGAAAATGGTAGCATAAAACTTGGAGTAACCAACCTATATCTGATTTGACTTAAGTCCCACTCCATGAGACAAAACTCATACCTGACAGCTTAGGTGATCAAGAACATGAAACTAGATAGTCCAGGAATGTAGGGTGAAACCAAATATTACTGTTCTAGAAATGAAAAAATATAGCAACAAAATGACTCTTAATGACATTCTGCTATATTCATAGATTAGAGTCTTGCTCAGTCAACAGTATAGAAGGAAGCTTCTTCCCGCAGCAACGGGAAATGGATGCAGAGATTTATAAGCAGAGATTATGCAGGGAGTGAGAGAACTTAGAAAATGCAGCCCTATATGGGCTATTTTCCATCAAAATATTTCCCTCAGTGGTAAGGAAACCCTTAGTAAGAAAAGGTGTAAAAAGTAGAAGAGCCAGAGTGGATGGAGAATGTGAAGAGGAAAAGTCCAGTAAATCAACACTATTAAAACACTTTACGAACTCAGAGACTGAGGCAGCAAGTTCTGAGCCTGCAGAAGTCTGCGTCAGATCCTTTGCTTGTGCTATGTCGTCCAGCATAGTGTGTTTATGGGATTGCCAAGTGTGTGAAAGAATGGGCCTGTTTCTTGTGCCTTCCCTTAGACTCTTTTCCTGCTCCACGATTCCAATGCATTTGTTTTTGTTTCATCTTATTATATTATATTCTATCATATTATACTATTACACCTTAGAAGCTTTTTTTTTTCTGATGAGAAACAGAAAGGCCAGATGTAAGGGGAGATAGAGAGGAAGAGGGAGGAGCAGAGAGAAGGTGTATCATGATCAGGATCTATTAAGTGTGGGAAAATAAAACTATATTCAATTAAAGTGGAAAAAAAAAGAATCAGTAAGTAAATAACTCACAAGTCTCCAGAAGTTTCTGAAATGCACTGGATTCACAAGGCCCTTTATTCTCATGCTTATGAGAACAGCAAGACTGCCAAGGCAAGGGGACACTCATTTGTTGAACACCTATAAGTCCTGCAGTGTGCTCTGTGGAGGTAGTTTTGCAAGCTGTCCCCAATACTAGGTTGTCTTTTAATGTAACATCTGTGTCAGTAAACCTCATGGCTTCAAATACACACACACATACACACACACACACACACACACTCAAACACACACTCAGTCAAAAGAAAATCTATTGATACTATTGTGTACTTTTGTAACAGCTCTTCTAGGAAGGTTTGCAGGAAAAACTGCTTTGTTAACAGTTGTGTCATTATGTGTCCCATAGTACACAAATTGATTATGTCATGGATAAATTAATGTATTGCTTGTCTGATATTTAAATAAAATTTGCATATATAAATATAGCAGAATGTATAAATTCAAAATAATTCTTATAATTCTATTCAGAGTAGCATTTACTTTTACTTCTATAATATAGAAAAATCAATAATCATAAGATTCTAAAGTTTTTATTAATTAGTCCTATATGTATACACACCTGCTATATTATTTAATACTAAAAGTATACATGCCTGATACATGTGGCAAGCATCTATTTCCTGAAATATATTGTGTCCTAAAACTCTGTGCTTGTCAGAGTGGTGTAATTTCAATACTCAAGCAAATGCAGGAGAATAGTGAGTTTAAGGCCAGCCTCGGCTACAGCAAGACACTGTCTCAAAACTAGGAAACAGACCAAACAGCACAAAGCAAATATCCAGAAATCTGTTCTTGCTTTGGACCACATATCTCAAGAAGTGCACAAAGTGATCCAAACTACTGTCAGTGTTCAAGGAAGAGGGAAAGAAGGGAAGAATCCTTTTACTTCTGAATCATGCCACAGTATTCTGTTTTATTCATTCTCTTTTTACTGTCACAATTCATTATGGATGCTAAAAGATTATGATGATCTTCCTCCTTCATTAATCTTCTGTTGATGTCACTGAGTTAAAAATGGTTTGGACAAAAAAAAAATACAAACAAACAAAAACACCTTAATCCAGAAGAAAAACTAGAGTTGATTACTGTGAGAGTTTGAATAATTCAACGTGTAAGAAAGTACATTTTTCAATCAGCTTCTAAGATCATGATGTGTTGCTTATACTCTACAGATGCTCTGCCACTTGGCTTACTTAATAAAGGTGAAATATTCAGCAGGCCTATGACTGTCTCCAAAAGTTTCAGTGAATAATGTGGTGCTTGGTGCAATCTGAGTGGTAATGAGATGTGGGGTTGCTCCAAAAATTTAATGAATCAACTGAGTTTATCTTGCAAGAGAGCAAGCCTAATAGTATTGTAAGCTACAAGCACTGCCAATATGATTTAATTATCTAAAATGCTTATTATATTCATTTTCCTGGAGATAAGTTGTAACCCTGGTATTGCAGTATATTATCAACAGAGTTCATGGATGGAAAGAAAGGGGTTTAAAATCCTCTGTAATGATGTGTTAAATTTGTGCATATCCACATTTTATTCTGTTAGAAAGTACAGAAGTTTAATCTTAGGCTCCTTAAATATTAAAAGTTACAAGTGATGATTATTACTATTTTTGTTATCCACAAAGCAGAACATTATAATTAAAAAAAAATAATCTGATGAGTTAAAAGTAAAAGACAGGCAGACTGCTTTGAGGTCTATAAAGTTATTCTTCAACTCAAACTGAATTAAGTGTTACACAAAAATTCTCTCTTCTATGTAATATTAAAAATACATGATAGTGTTTATATAATGCATATATGCATTATGTGTAGCTGTTCTGAATATTTGGGGAAGAAAAATAGGACTTGCTTCACTTTTCATAACACATTTTCTCCCAGAATGGTTAGATATATTTAGCATCAGTCTAACTTTTCCAGTGGCAAATCAGCATTTACTGATCAAAAGTCAGCTATCTTTGGATTATTTGTGATGTTTTCTTAAGAACAGAGAAATTTTTTAAAAAGAAAAAAGTTACAGACATAATTAATCTCATGTTTACACTCAGTTTCTCAGTCATATGTACAGACATACGTATGTATGTAATCATACAGCAGTTAGCTGAAATAAGGAGTGAAGATACACACACACACACACACACACACACACACACACGCTCCTTGGGTAGACCTGCCATGAAAATTTAAAAGATTTCTCACAGATGAAAATGACCAATGACAACGTCTACCCAATCATGTGGAAGCACCCAATGTTATACAGTATTAGAAGACATAAAGTTTTAGTTAACAATGAATGTTACTTAAACAATCACTTATTCCAGCATCAATTTGGGAAGATATTTCCCGCTTGATGCATACTGCTAAAACTCCTCTGTGCTCTGTGGGCTTTCACCCAGTGACCATTGACAAGAGGTCCCCTTTTCAATTCAGTTCATTTATTTCTTTACAAATGAATAAAATATCTTTCTAATGGTTTTTGCTACAGTGACATATTGCTTGCAATTCATTTTGTTTTACAAAAAAACAATTTGGTATCTTTGAATAACCAGTTGTATGAACCAACATCTTTATAAAAAGCTATCTTATCAACTGACATATATACTCTTGTACTAATAATTCAGTGAAACGTTGTTGTTGTGAACTTAGCTTTATAATCCCAAGCAGTTCAAGAAATTTATTACTAACACTGCAGCAACCAAGAGACTGAACTCTGGGCCCTAAAACAACAGTGATCGTGCTTCCCAGGTGAAGGAAACTCCACGATGTGGGAAATCAGTCCAGAACCCAGAAGAGATCCTGGGTCAGACAGGCATTAGATCTCCAGACCAGAGCCACATGCCTGCCTGTTCTGATCACCTTTCCAGGCTGAACGATGGGCACAAAAACACCAGAGACTGGGAGTCCCAATAGCGAGAAAAACCCACAGGGAAGGAAGGAAACGGGACTGGCCTTGGGTCACCCAGTCTTTCCCTGGAAAAGGTCTCACAGACTAGGGGGTATGAGCCGCCATCACTGAACTGGGCTCCAGCTGTGAGCACAGGGACTTGGTGTGCACCCAGCTCTCCATCATAGATAGAGCTGTGTGCCCCGGGGAATTAGAGACTGGGAGTCCCTGTCGGGAGAAATCCCCACAGGGAAGGAAGCAAATGGGAATGGACTTAGGCCACCCAGTATATCCCTGGAAAAGGTCCCGCAGACCAGCCTAACTCAGGGACCTGCTTGTGCACCCAGCTAGCTGGTGCTACCTGGAGAGTGGTACTCACCTGCCACAGATTACCACTTGGGTACTGGGGCATAGAGCCCCAACCTCAGACTTATAGAAGCCGGGGATCCCCGAGATCAACCCCCAGATACTGCTCCAAGGGGCAACCAGTTATCCCTAACAATACTGACCAAACCATGGGACAGCCAGATTATAGCAGCTGCTCACTAAATTTACGGCAAGAAACCCAAAAGCAGGGAAGCTGTCTCCAGGACTTCCCCGGGTGAGAGGAGAGCCCTCTCTACTAACAAGGACCACAGTTACCACTCAGGTCTGGACTCCTGAGGTGAGCTGTGGCAACTCCTGAAAAACACCAGCCATATAGTGACCATACCCAAAAAGCTGAGAAGACATCCTTCAGGAAAAACGATCTTCCTGCAAAGGGGATTCTCTCTACCACAGGATTCCAGGAACCACCAGAAACTAACACCCAAAACCTAAGATAGCCCAATGGGTAGAGGCCAGCGTAAAAGCTCAACCAACAAAAGACAGAGCAATATGGCATCTCCAGAACCCATTTATCCAGGGGCAAGTAGCCCTGGACATCCCAGCATAACTGAAATTCAAGAAGATAACCTTTCATCTATTCTCATGAAAAGGATGACAAATAAAATGCGTAAAGACCTAGAGGACTATAAACTCAAACAGATTTTGTCCATCCGTAAAGAAAAAGAGGAAGATTAAAAACAAACAGATTATGGCCATCTGTAAAGAAATAGAAGAAGATAAAGAAAAACAGATTACGGCCATCCATAAAGAAATAGAGGAAGTTGCAGCCAAACAGTTTGTGGCCTTTAGAGAGGAAATACTTAAATCACTGAAAGAAATAAAAGAAACAAAGGATTGTTCAAACAAACAGCTAAAGGAATTGAATGAAAAACAGGAAAATACAGTGAGACAGGTGAAGGAAATCAACAAAATGGCTCAAGATCTGAAGATAGAACTGGAAAAATTAAAACACAAATGGAGGAAATTGTGGAGAGAAAGAACTTAGGAACTACAGAGTTACGTAAGCATAACCAATAGACTACAAGAGATGGAAGAAAGAATCTCAGGTGTGGAAGATACAATGGAAGAAATCGATGTATCCACCAAAGAAAATGTTAAATCTAAAAAAATTCCTGACACAGATCATCCAAGAAATTCAAGACAACATAAAAAGACAAAACCTAAGAATAATAGGAATAGAGGAAAAAGAAGATTCCCTCCAGAAAATATTTTCAACAAAATCACTGAAGAAAATTTCCACAACTTAAAGGAGAGGCCAATAAGAATACAAGAGGCCTACAGAACACCCAATAAATTAGACCAGAAAAGAAAATCCTCCCGCCACATAATAATCAAAACAGTAAGTATATAGAACAAAGAAAAAATACTAAAAGCTGCGAGGAAAAAAGGCCAAGTAACATATAATGGCAAACCCATCAGAATCACACCTGACTTCTCAACAGAGACTATGAAAGCCAGAAGGGCCTGGACGGATATCATGCAGACCCTAAGAGAACACAGATGTCAGCCCAGGCTACTATACCCTGCAAAACTCTCAGTCCTCATAGATGGAGAAAACAAAATATTCAATGACAAAAAAAAAATTTCAACAATACCTACATACAAATCCAGCATTACAGAAGACAATAGAACGAAAAATACAACCCAAGAAAATTAGCTTCTTTCAAGAAAACACAGGAAATAATTAACCTTACTACAGTAAAACAAAAAGTAACCAAGCACACTACCTTATGACCACCGCCAACATCAAAATCAAAGGATCTAACAGCCACTGGTCATTAATCTCTCTCAACATCAATGGACTCAACTCTCCAGTAAAAAGACACAGACTAACAGAATGGATGCTTAAACAAGACCCAGCAATATGTCGCACACAAAAAACACACCTAAGTCACAAAGATAGACATTATCTGAGGGTAAAGGGATGGAAGACGGCTTTCCAAGCAAATGGACCAAAGAAGCAAGCAGGAGTAGCCATTCTAATATCTGATAAAATAGACTTTCAACCAAAATTAATCAAAAGAGATGGGGAAGGACACTTCATACTCACCAAGGGAAAATTCCACCAGGAAGACATCACAATCCTGAACATCTCTGCCCCAAATACAAAGGCACCCACATTTGTAAAAGAAACATTGATAAAATGTAAACCACACATAGATCCCCACACATTAATAGTGGGAGACTTCAACACCCCACTCTCAACAAAGGACAGGTCAACACAATAGAAATTAAACAAAGAAACAATGTCTCTAACAGAGACCATGAATCAAATGGACCTAACAGACATTTACAGAACCTTACACCCAAACACAAAAGAATTTACCTTCTTCTCAGCACCTCATGGAACCCTCTCCAAATTAGACCATATGGTTGGTCACAAAGCAAGCCTCAACAGATACAAGAAGATTGAAATAATCCCTTGTATCCTATCTTATCACCATGGAATAAAGCTGGACCTCAACAACAACAGAAATAGCAAAAAGCCTACACATACATGGAAACTGAACAACTTGCTAATAAATGACAGCTGGGTCAGGGAAGAAATAAATAAAGAAATTAAAGTCTTCCTAGAATTCAATGAAAATGAAGGCACAACATACTCAAACTTGTGGGACACAATGAAAGTAATGCTAAGAGGAAAGTTCATAGCACTAAGTGCCTCCGAGAAGAAATTCGAGACAGCTCATTCAAGCAACTTAATGGCTCACCTAAAAACCCTAGGAAAAAAAAAAGAAGAAGCAGACACACCAAAAAGAAGTAGATGGCTAGAAAAAATCAAACTCAGGGCTGAAATCAATCAATTAGAAACAAATAAAACAATTCAAAGAATCAATGAAACCAAGAGATGGTTCTTTGAGAAAATCAACAAGATAGACAAACCTTTAGCCAAGCTAACTAAAAGGCTTGGCTAACTAAAAGAAAAGGGGGACATAACTACAGACACTGAGGAAATCCAAACAATCATTAGGACTTACTTCAAAAGTCAACTGTTGGGCAAAGTGCAGGGAATCTTATGTAAGAATTGGGAAATAGTAAGATATGGAGAGGACAGGAACCCCGCAAGGAGAGCAATAGAACCAGAAAATTTGAACACAGGGGTCTTTCCAGAGACTCATACTCCAACCAAGTACCATGCATGGAGATAACCTAGAACTCCTGCACAGATGTAGCCCATGGCAGTTCAGTGTCCAAGTGGGTTCCATAGTAATGGGAACAGGGACTGCTTCTGACATAAACTGATTGGTCTGCTCTTTGATCACCTTGCCCTAAGGGGGGAGCAGTATTACCAGGCCACAGAAGATGACAATGCAGCCACTTCTGATGAGATCTGATAGACTAAGATCAGAAGGAAGGAGAGGAGGACCTCCCCTATCAGTGGACTTGAGGAGGGGCATGCATGAAGAAGGGAGAGCGAAGGTGGGATTGGGAGGAGAGGAGGGAAGGGTTACGGGGGGATACAAAGTGAATAAAGTGTAATTAATAAAAGTTAAAAAAATAACTTAATTCCTTCTTGCTATATAGTATTCTATTTTAAGAACAACACATAAGTAATTCTATGACTAGCAGTCAAACTTTGCTAAGATTGAAACACTGAAGATAATTCTGCTCTGGGTGTTCTTTAATGTGAGGTTTTGTACACAGGTGTGTGGATTTCATTTAGGATCTTGCTAAGGAATGGTTGGTGTCAAGAATGGATGTATCCAATGCTAGTGGACACTGACAGTGTTCGGAAGTAAAAGGATGAACTTATACCCCCAAACAGAAATGGAGGAAGAAAATAGCTACCTGCTGCTCTTTTCAGCATTTAGTGTTGGCGTTGTGTCCATCTGTCTCTAGCATTTGAGGAGTGATACCTTATATGTTCTTTCTTTGGCCATTTAGATGAGTATTTATGGAGTGGGTGTTCAATCAAACAATAATAAATATAAACTGAGATGAATATTTTATCACAAAGACATGCCTCCCTGTTTATATACACTCTGTTTCTCTCATCAAATGACTAATCTTTTTACTGTGCTACACTTTGATGAACAGATTTATTTTAAATGCAGCCCATTTGCCAGTTTTTCAGCATATTTTTCTAATTTCCTTTTCATATGCAAATCTACAGTCAATCTGTAGTTGATGTAAGAGTGTGCTAAAAAGAAAAAGATTTATTTTTATTGCATAAAACCATTGAATCAACCAGCACTACTTGTTGAAAAAAATCTCATTTTCAGGAACACTATGGTACCCTCCTTTGTGTAAAACTCGTGTCCATGAGGGTTGGAAACCATTTTTCTAATCTGGACAGCTGTTTTATGTGTTAGCCACTGATTCCTATGAAAAGACACCATGACCAAGGCAGCTCTTACAAACTCTTATAGAAAGAAAACACCTTCATTGGGGCTGGTTTACTGTTTCAGAGGCTTAGTCCATTATTATCATGGCAAAGAGCTTGGCAACATGCAGAAGTGATGCTAGAGAAGGAGATAACAGGTTCATCCTAGTCCGCAAGCAAAGACAAAGACTTGGACCTCACAGGGACTTTTGAAACTCCAAAGACCACCCCAAGTGGCACACATCCTCCCAAAAGGGTACAACCAGCCCAACTAGGCTGCACCTAGCCCTTCTAACCCAGTTCCACTCCCATATGACTAAGCATTCAAATTTATGAGCTAATGGGATGAATATATTCTTATTCAAACCACTACATTATATTTCAATGTACATTATATTTCTTAAACAAAAAAAACCTAATTATTGGGGTTTTATAATGTCTTCCTATTCTGTCAGGAAAGTCTGAGACACACCCTTCAACTTATCTTTGATGCTTCACAATTCGGTTTAAGTTTTAGAATTATCTTACTATTTTAACAAAAAAAAATCTCTACTGCTACTAAGATTTAATTCTGAGTACAATCTATTTAGAAGGAAATTGATAAATAATTGTCTTCATAAAATCAGTTTTTTTTTTCACCTAGGAACCTACCACAGAGGGCCTCTGAAAGCCTCTGCCCTGCAGGCTATCAAAGCAGATTCTGAGCCTGATGGCCAACTGTTGGGCAGAGTGCATGGAATCTTATGTAAGTGGGAAATATGCAAGAGCTGGAGAGGACAGGAACTCCACAAGGAGAGCAACAGAACCAGAAAATTTGAACACAGGGAACTTTCCAGAGACTCATGCTCCAACCAAGGACTATTCATGGAGATAACCTAGAACCCCTGCACAGATGTAGCCCATGGCAGTTCAGTGTCCAAGTGGGTTCCATTAGTAATGGGAAGAGGGACTGCCTCTGACATAATCTGATTGGCCTGCTCTTTAATTACCTACCCCTGGAGGGGAGGAGCAGCCTTACCAGGCCACAGAAGAAGACAATGCAACTACTCCTGAGGAGATCTGATATACTAAGATCAGAAAGAAGGAGAGGAGGACCTCCCCTATCAGTGGACTTGGGGAGGGGCATGCATGAAGAAGGGGGAGAGAGGGTGGTATCGAGAGGGGAGGACGGAGGGGCTTATGGGGGGATACAAAGTGAATAAAGTGTAATTAATAAAAGTTAAATAAAAAATTTAAAAAATCAGTTGTTTTCTTACTATGTTTCCACACCTGTAAATATTACATAGTTCTCCATATTCTAGCATATAGTTTTTTTTTTTTCAACAATATTTTGTAGTTTGCAAGGAAGGACCGTCAATGTGCCTTTAGATTAATTTCTTGGTGTTTGATATGTAGCACTAGTTGGGAGCTTGCAAACTTTACTACTCTTTTAGATTAGTTTTATTCGTATTTTAATTGACTTAGTGTAGAATGAGCTTTCTGTATCTCATTACCCCATCTAGTTTTGTGTGTGTGATATCACAGTCACTTGTGACTACTAACAGTTTATTACTTAGTTTTTCATCTTTATTGCTCCAGGTTTTTTTTTCTTGCTCTACTGCATGGGCAAAAGATTTTAGGAGAGCATTTATGAGTCCTGTCTGGGATTGACATGCTGTGGTTCTGTCAACAGATGGAAGATGTTACTTTTTCTTTATAAAATATGATGTTTTGCTTAAGGAAGGCATCCACATACAGAAATTTTAATTTTTACTTCCTCTGTCATACTTAAAAATACATTCAAACTGGTATCTAGAATGTTCAATGAAAAGCAATAGAAACAGGCATTCTATAATGTAGTACTTTCATGGTTATGACATTCATACCACAAATAACCAAAGCAAAATAAAATAAAATAAAATGGACTTCATCAAAATTATAAGCTGTAATGGTATTCAGTATAAAAGAAACTGAACAAGAGATTGCAACTGATTTATCATCTATAACGAGACCATAGGAGTCCTCAATCAAAAGAGAAATAGACCAATAGAAAATTCATATTTAACCAAATATTTCTGAGAGGAAAATCTGTGAATTACTAATGAACACAAAATTATATTTGATCTATTAATAATTAAGGGAATGTAAATTGAAACCACAAAGACCTCTCATTTCTCACCCAATGCCATAACAACAGACCAAGAGCAAGTGTTGATGCTGGAAAATCAGAATGCAGCATTTAAAGGCACGTGGACCATTTTCAACCCAGCCAGATCAATATAGTGTGTTCCAAGCCATCCGGAACTACACAGTGAGATTTTTTCAAAACAAAGCAAAATAGAACTCATGTCTGTTACCATTTCTGCATCTTTTCCTGTTATATCAGCAGATTAATAAGCCCACAGATACAGCAGAAAATTTATTAGTTCTGTTTGAATAAATTTGCCAGTTCTCCCCAGCTTAGCATTTGTATACATTAACTTTATGAAATTAAGTCACTTTTATATTAAAGTCTTTTAATATAAAGTAGTTTGAGTATGTTTTATTCCTCCAACTCCTTCCAGATCTTTCCCACCTCCCTACCCACAGATTCACACACCTTCTCTCTCTCTTTTTTTCTCTCTCTCACTCTCTTTATCTTTCTCTCCCCCCTCCATTATGCTGCTTTCTTATGGGTTGTCAGTAAAACAGCTTTATCATCAATAATGTTACTGAACAGGATATGAGATTTCTTAGTCAAGTTATTACTGAATACTCTCAGTGTCCTGGAAGATACAAACTCCTCATGACCATGTCAGGTTAATCTAGCACCAGGAACAAAGGCTTTACAGTAAAGCAGTGATTGGAAAAATACATTCTGCTTACCTAACACAGGATGATCTCTTCTAGTTCCATTCATTTGCCTGCAAATTTCATGCTTTCCTTGTTTTTAATAGCTGAGTAGTATTCCTTTATGTAGATGTACCACAATTTCTGTATCCATTCCTCCATTGAAAGACATTTAGGTTGTTTCCAGATTCTGGCTATTACAAATAAAGCGTCTATGAATATAGTTGATTAAATGTCCTTATTAGATGGTAGGGCATCTTTTGGGTATATTCTGAGGACTGGTATAACTGTATCTTGAGGTAGTACTATTCCCAATTTTCTGAGAAAGCGCCAGATTAATTTCCAAAGTGCTTGTGCAAGTTTGCACTCCCATCAGCAATGGAGGAGGGTTCCCTTTTCTCCACATCCTCTCCAGCATATGTTGTCACTTGAGTTTTTGATGTTAAAGACAGGCTTGATTTACACTCACTTATAAGAAGATATTAGCCATATAAAATAGGATAGTCACCTACAGACGGAAGAAGCGAAACACCAAAAAGGACCCAAGGGAGGTTGCTTAAATCTCATTCAGAATGGGAAAGAGGATAGACACTAGAAACAGTGGAAGAGAGGAAACAATATAGGAGCCTACTATAGAGGGTCCTCAGAAAGGATTCACCCAACAGGGGATCAAAGCAGATGCTAAGACTCAGGGTCAAATTTTGGGCAGAGCACAGGAAGTCTTATGGAGGAAGAGAGGGTTGGGAACAGAGTGACATGGAGGGGACAGGAACTCCACAAGGAGACCAACAAAACTAAAAGTTCTGAGCCCAGGGGGTCCTGCAGAAACTGATGTATCAACAGAATACCATGCATGGAGAGGACCTAGACCCTCTGCTCAGATGTGGTCGATTGGCAGCTCAGTAGTCATGTGGATCTCTGAGTGAGGGGAACAGGGGTCTGCCTCTATCATAAACTCAGTTGACTGCTCTCTGATCACCCACCCCTGGTGATGGGGCCTTGCCAGGCCAAGGAGGAACAGGATCCTGGAAGTCCTGACAAAACTTAACAAGCTATGGGCAGATGGCAATAGTGGAGAACTCCCCCTTTCAGAAAACTAGGGGAAGGGGATGGGGAAGAAGGAGGGTGGGACAGGGGGAGGTGAGGAGGGAGTTTCAATTGGGTTATATAATGAATAAAATGTGAAGAAAAACAGATAAAAATAAAAAATATATTTTTAAAAAAGATGCATTCTGATACTAAGAAGAAAAATCATTATTTTATACATGTTGCATGGAAAAACAATCTTAGAACAGTAAAAAGTGTACCTGTAGAAAAATAAGCACCTTTAGCTACCCACACCTTTAAAATAGGTAAACAAATAAATAGAGGTATACTTGGCAGAGAGATAAAGTTCCTGATGTTATTCTGTCTAGGTAGTGAAAGGACAGCATGCATAAACCCCACCTCTAACAGTCATCAGCTACTCATCCTTATACAAAAACTCCGTTGAATGAAAATCCACTGGAAGGAGAACAACCAGATATGAAAAGAGTCTTCAAGTCAAGACAATTCTCTCCAAACTGTGGTTCCTCGTGGGGAATCACCCTCGTGACCTAGAGCAAATGTCTGAGTTTTCTGAAGGATTCTCCTTTTCTTTAGGTAGATGTGAAATAAAAATGACAACAGCACTATTCTGAATGATAAATACTTGAAAATCTAAGCAATGTAGCTAACATACTAGAAATTGTGAATTAGTAGGAGAGTGTGGGGAGTTCACGTCAGAGGCAGACCCTGTTCCCCTTAGTAGGGTACCCACTTACAAACAGAGCTTCCTATGGGCTTCCTCTGAGCAGAGGTTCTAGGTCCTCTCCATAGAGGGTCCTTGATTGGAGTATTGGTATCTGCAGACACCCCTGGGCCCAGGAGTTCTGGCTCTGTTGTTCTCATTATGGAGCTCCAGTACCCTGCAGGACTTACTATCTCCTACTTATGGAAATCAATCTGGCGCTTTCTCAGAATATTAGGAATAGTGCTTCCTTAAGATTCAGCTATACTACTCTTAGGCATATATCAAAAAGATGCTCAAGTATACAACAAGGACATTTGCTCAACCATGTTTGTAGCAGCTTTAATCGTAATAGCCAGAGCCTGGAAACAACCCAGATGCCCCTTAACGAAGGAATGGATACAGTAATTGTGGTACATTTGCACAATGGAATACTACTCAGCAATTGAAAACAAGAAAATCATGAAAATTTCAGGCAAATGGTGGGATCTAGAAAAGATCATCCTGAGTGAGGTATCCCAGAAGCACAAAGAAACATATGGTATATATTCACTTATAAATGGATATTAGCCATATAATGTAGGATAAACATTCTAAAATCTGTAGTCTTAAAGAAGCTTAACAAGTAGGAATCTAGAAAAGTGGCTGAAACCCCATTCAGAATGTCAAACAGGATAGACATCAAAAGTAGGAAAAGACAGGGAGCAGGACAGAAGGGGTTCATTGGGGACCTCTGAAAGACTCTACCCATCAGGGTACTGAAGGAGATGCCGATATTCATAACCAAACTTTGGGAAGAATATAGGAATTTTCTCTCTTTCTCCCCCCCAAAAAATATACCTGAAGAGGACAGGGGCTCCACAAGAAGATCAACAGAACCAAAAATCTGGGCATAGGTGTCTTTTCTGAGACTGATACTCCAAACAAGGACTGTGCATGGACATAATCTACAACCCCTGCTCAGATGTAGCCTGTGGCAGCTCAGTATCCAATTGAGTTCTCTAGTAAGGGGAACAGAGACTGTCTTTGACATGAACTCAGTGGCTCTCTCTTTGATACCTCCCCCTGGGGGTAATGCAGCTGTACCAGGCCACAGAGGAAAACAGTGCAGCCAGTCCTGATGAGACCTGATAGGCTAGGGTCAGAGGGAAGGGGAGGAAGACCTACCCTCTTAGTGAGACGGGCTTAGGACAAGAAGAGGAGAAAGGGAGTGAGAGGGAGAAGGGAGGAAACTAAAGTTGCGATACAAAGTGAATAAATTGTAATAAATAAAATTAAATTAAATTAATGAATTAAAATTAGTTTATTTATTTACTCACTTTACGTCCTGACTGTAGTCCCCCTCCTTCCTTTCCTCCTGGTCCTTCCTTCCTCCTGCTTCCCCCCTCTCACTTCCTCTATTCCTCATAACCCCCACCCAAGTCATCTCAGCTCATCAAGTCACACCAGGACAGAGAGCATCCTCTTCCCCAGTGGTCTGTTGAGGCAGCTCCACCAGGGGAAGCAATCAAAAAGTAGGCAAAAGAGTCCATGTCAAAGTCATCCCCCACTCCCTTTACTAGGATACTGCCATGAAGCCCAAGATGCCCATATCTGTGTAGGGCACCTAGGTCTAGTATATGCTTGGTCTTTGCTTGGTGCTTCATTCTCGACAATCCCTTCTGATCCCTTGTGAGTCAGCTCTGTTGGTCTTCTTGTGGAACTCCTGCCACTCTAGGACCTTCTATCCCCCCCGCACACACACACATTTCCACAAGACTAAGGGAGATCATTTTCGAGAATTAGTTGTGCATATATGTGTGAAGTCCACCAGTTCTAACACTTCAGCTCCCAGCCCTCAGAAGCCACCATGTCATCCTGGAAAAGTCATCTAAATTTCTACGCCACATCAAAGCACCCTATGAACACACACACTCCCCGGGTGTCTAAAGGGCAAGGCACTGCATGAGAGAAACGTCCAGTACTCTCCTTTCGACATTTCTGGAATATAAATTTATTTGATTGAATAATTCCCTTGGAAAGGTTAAATACAAACTCTTTCTTAACACAGCTCCCACAGAATGAGTATGTGATTTCTACATATGTTCTCTCATTATAACAAAATTTCACTTTATAAAATAGGTGATCTCCAAGGTCCTGTTTAATTTTGTCATTCTGACTCTGTGCCCACAAAGTTTATTACATCATTACTGAAGCCGTATTTGAAATTGCACCTGTTTGTTTTTTTTTTTTTTCCAGCATGCATGCATATAGATGTTTTGGCAAAGGTGATATTGTTCATTTCTCAAGCCTCTATTTTAGGAAATTTTAGAATGCAATCTGATAATCTTATTTTATGTGAGGTGTCAGACATAAAGAGATACCTGTGAAATCTTCCTGGCCTGAGGAGACTACAGTCTATCCCAGGAAATGCAGTGTGATGTATGTAACTCTTGCTAGGTTCTTTTACTTTTGGGGATGCTCTTTGGTTGATTATTTTACTGGATTGTCTTGCCCATGCAATTTAGGTCATTTACATACATCAAAAAGGCATCAGATGGGCCTGGGCTGGACTGCCATAGCAAGTATCGCTTTGCTCTTATCATTCTGTACTATAAGAAAACAGGCAATAAAGGTGATATCGAAAGAATCATCAGTCCAGACAGCCAATGTTAACAAGGTCTTACCTTTGCTTTCATAATCTTGTAGAACTGACTCAAAGTTTTGAATTAATTCTATCTTCTGCCTTATGACGAAGTGAGAGTTGGCTCTTTAACGGCTGGATGTTAATACCTTTCACAACTCCAAGCACAGCAGATCTGTTCTACCAGAACAAAGACTCTCCACCTGGACAGTTTTTAGATGACATTCGGTATGCGAGTTTTTAAACAGAGGATAAGTCATCAGGAAATGTTATTGCAGAACAGTTATTTGGTACAAATACACCACTTGACAGTTTCTTGGCACATAATAAGATAAGAGCAAGTTTACCCAGCAATAAGATGGTTATACTTATTTACTTTTAGTATAGAATTACACGTGGCTGACTAATTGACATTGCAGGATGCTGAGCAGCCACCTCAAGGCCTTTGGTGAGCAACTGGAGGTTATGAACACCAGCATTGAGTATGCTTTGGATGAGATCACAGTTCAAAGTGGAAGAAGAATGCGTAGGGTGCTTTAGAGGCTATTGGAAATTCTATCCTCATCTCAAGCCAAAGGTCACAATATTTCTAAAAATCTTTAGACAGTAACTCAAACACTAAAGTCTAAAATAAGCATTTTTAACATTATACAACGAGATCAAAGATAAGCTGATTTGAAGCTACTTGCTGAGAAATTTTGCAAAATTAAACCAATACTTACTCTCCTTTAAGAGCAGAAAACCTAGTATATATCGTAAAACAGTGAAGTCCACAGAACACAATCATCTTGACTCTAAATGAAGTATTTCAGGTAGGATTCATCAATATCCTGTGTGAGAGCAGAGATGCTGTGGTACCCAACAAGGTAAGGCTCTTCCAGAAACACCTCAGAATAATTCTATCTTTGACTTTAAAGATATAATTACTTTTTAATTATATATTTGCAGAAATCTTTTTTTGTAATTTTTCATTATTATTTATTATTATTATTTATTCACTTTGTATACCAGTTGTAGCCCCCTCCATCATCTCCTCCTGGTCCCACTTTTTCTACCTCTTCCTCCCCTATCCCTCCTCCCTACTCCTCTGATAAGGGAGGTCCTCCTCCCCTACTGTCTGACGGTAGCCTATCAGCTCCCATCAGGACTGTCTGGATTCTTTTCCTCTGTGGGCTAGCCAGGTTGCCTCACCAAGGAGAAGTGATCAAGGAGTAGACAATTGAGTTCACTTTAGAGACTGTCTTCTCTCCCATTACTAGTGAACCCACATGGAGACTCAGCTCTCTACATCTGAGCAGGGGATCTAGGTCCTCTATATGAATGGTCTTGGTTAAATGCATTGGCACAGGAGACAATTTCCTGGACAGAATACCAGGAGCTCAGGCTCTAAGATCTACAATCTATAAATGGGTACTCCTGAAACTGACAAGCTCCTGTAAAGCAAAGAGCAAAGTCAACAGAACAAAACAACAGCCTACAGTCTGGGTGAAGTTCTTTACCAACCCTACATCTGACAGAGGGCTAATATCCAGAATATATAAAGAACTCAAGAGTTAAACACCAACAAAGCAAGTAATCCAATTGAAAAATGGGGTACAGAGCGAAAGAGAGAATATTTAATTAAATCAATCAATCTAAATAAATAAAGAGAGAATGTTTAATTCTGAGAAACACTTAAAGAAATGGTCAACGGCCTTAGTCATGAGGGAAATGCAACTCAAACAACTCTGAGATTCCATCTCACATACCACATTCTGATAGCCATCTATCAGAATGGCTAAGATCAAAAACTCAAGTGACAAGACATCCTGGAGAGAATGTGGAGAAAGGGAAACTTCTCTCCCATATTGGTGGGAGTGTAACCTTGCACAACCACTTTGGAAATCAGTCTGGAGCTTTCTCAGAAAATTAGGAATAGCACTACCTCAAAACCTAGCTCTACCACTCCTGGGCATATATCCAAAAGATGCTCAACCATTCAACAAGGACATTTGTGCAACTATGCTCATAGCAGCTTTATTAATAAAAGCCAGAATCTGGAAACAATCCAGATGTCCCTCAACTGAGGAATGGATACAGAAATTGTGGTACATTTACACAATGGAATACTACTCAGCAATTAAAAACAAGGAAATCGTGCAATTTGCAGGCAAATAGATGGAAGTAGAAAAGATCATCCTGAGTGAGTTATCCCAGAAGCAGAAAGTTACAAATGGTATATACACACTTATTAGTGGATATTAGCAATATAATATAGCATAAACATACTAAAATCTACAGACCTAAAGAAGCTAAACAAGGAGGACTCTGGGGAAGATGCTTATATCTTATTCAGAAGGACAAACAGGATAGACAATTAAGTGGTTGAATAGAGAAAACAGAACTGGAGCTCACCACAGATGTCATCTAAAAGACTTTAATCAACATGGATGGCATCAAAGCAGATGCAAAGCCTCACAGCCAAACTCTGGCAGAGCACAGGGAGTCTTATGGAAAGGGGGGAATACAAAGGAAGAGGGAGGGACAGGAGCCCCACAAGGAAACCAACAAAGCCCCAAAAAATTTTTTAAAAGAAGGGCCCAGGGTGGACTGCAGAGACTGATGCATCAACCAAAGAAATATTTCACTGTTGCCAAATATTTCCCAATTTCCACATTCATTTACAGCACCCCATATGAAGTCATGACCTACAGTTTAAGCTGCATAGTAGAACACATTCAATCCAAAAGTCCAGGGAATTTTCAGATCCTCCATCTAATTTCCCTGTGAAAAATGAGGTTTTGGGTAAGAAGGGAGGTAGTTTTTGTGTGTTTGGTTGTTTTGTTTTTGTAGTATATAATGGCAAAGCCAGCCATTAATAAACTGACTCAAAATACAGTAGTTTCTCCTCTTAAATAATTACTTGTAGAACAATGAAGGGGCATTCAATTTTTTTTTCTATTCCATTCTTAAAGATGTCTTCTAGCAGTTAGAACCTTTATCGTTAGATATTTAACACAGACACAGGTAGGGCTGACATGACCAATGAAATGGAACTCAGAGTCAAGCAAGTGGACAGAAGGAAAGTGCTATCAGGCTTCTCACCTCAGGAAGTACAACATGATTGTCAGAGATTCCTAGTCAAGGAGAATGTCCAGCAGTTCCCAAGATGAGAAAGGAATCCTACAGCAGTGTTAATGCCATAATTGCACTGCTCATTCACATAAGGAGATTTCTCTACTTAAAAAAAAAAAAAAAAACCTAAGACTTCTAAGACTTCCTGAGCTCTGTCTAATGTTTGGCTGTGGATCTGGGCATCTGTTTCCATCAGCAGCTGGGTGAAGCCTCTCAGAGAGTTATGCTAGGCTCCTGCCTGTAAGCATAGTGGAGTAACCTTAATAGTGTCAGGGATAGGTTCTCTCTTGTGGGATGGGTCTCAAGCTGGGCTACTCTTTGGTTGGCCATTCTCTCAGTCTTTGCTCTCCATCTTTGTCCCTGCACACCTTTAGGCAGGACAATTTTGGGGTTGAAGGTTTTCTGGGTGGTTTTGTGTCCTCATCCCTCTACTGGAAGTTCTGTCTGGCCACAGGAGGTAGCCACTTCAGGCTCCATATTCCTTTCCCAAGGAATCTCAGCTAGAGTGACCCCCATAGATTTCCTTGTGCCTCCCCTATCCCTGGGCTCTGGCAATGGAGATGTCCCATTTCTGATTCCTGTTCTCTCACCAGCCCCCTCCTCCCTGATCCCCGGATTCCTAATCCTCATCCCTGTTCCCCTCTCTATCACCTCTCCTATCCAGTCGCCTCCCTCCATCCTCTTCCAATGCCATGACAGTATCAGCTTGATATCCCCATGTTCTTTGACTAAGCATGTGGTGTGTTCAGAAACAGGGTCTTACTGCCAAGTTCTGGAGCTCAGCCAAGAGCGGAAGCTAGGCATTTGTGTGCTGAACAGCCATTATCTAAAGCTTCTAAGAAATGAGGCATATGTCTCATAGGAGGATCCCTGTGGGATAGAGGTGCTTTTGTTTTGTACCAACATTTAACAAAATATTAACGGGGGAAGTCAAGTTAGAATTCACACACAACTGAACAAACATTACATAATTTTCTGGTATATTTTCACTTAAAATATGAAGTTACAAGAAAAATGATCCCTTAAATCGCTATCTCAGAATTAGGGCCATTAAAAAAAGATGTGATAATAGATACTGCGACTGCTTCTATTGAATTGTAAAGATTTCGAATTTAGAAATGGCATACTTTCTTTCCCCAGGAGGCTGATAGGACTGAATCACTGAAGGAAAGAAGCTGTGTAAGTTTTCCCATCCAGAATTTCCCAGATGTGGCAGTAATTGTCTACACTTTCTACCTTAGGCTATTTGTCCTATTTTTCTCCCATCCTTTAAACACTGTATTAACCATCTTGTGACATCATGGGTAAGCGTTCTGAGCGCAGGTGAATTGACAAATAGAATATGAATAAAGTTTGTTTACCTACTCTATAAGTCAGAAGCAAAACATCAACCTCCAAGATTCAAACATTGTTTGTCATATGACATACAAGGTTTGCAGTTCTACACAGCGAATTCCAAAAAGGAAATCAATCTACAGTCATCAGGTTCTGCTACATATATGTGAGTGTCATTTCTGCAACTGATGCTAAAACCTGAAATGTGGCTGCCAGGCAGGTGAATTTTCTTTACACATCACTCCTGTGAGCTTTGTGTCTAAATTATCTTGCCACATAAAAGATCAGCTTGAAACTTATTGCTCACCTCTTATCTATTCAATGGTTTGATGGAACAGTGAAGAATATCGTTAAAGACAATGAGGCATCAACTCCTTTAATTATTCTCTCTTGAGAATCTTCCATTTCAGACCATCTACTTCAGATTTGGAATCCTGACATTTTAACCTCTTCTTGATTAAAGGTTTCTATCTCCATCTCAGAAAATGCTTGCTTATATATGGCTTCTCACAAATGGCTTAACCTTTCTGCATCTCAGTTTCATCCCTTCCACAATAGGCATAATTACAGTGGGCTCTATCTGCCCAGCATGTGGCAGACATGCTCCATGCAAGGATTCCCTGTAAGCTCTTCACGTGGAGTTCTAAATTCCTTCTAAGAACAAAGACAAGATGGAAATAGGATGACTAAAAGCAAGGCAGGTCTAAGTGCAGGGGAAAGTGGGGGACTCAAGAGGCTTGAGGTATCACTCAGCCTAAAAACATTTTGTTCACTTACCTGAGAAAGCATTTAAAGAGTTATGCAGAACAGAAGGTTATAGCTAGTGCAAGGGCTAATAAGAGGGCTCAGTTGCAAAGCACGTGCCTAGTTAGCTTGCTGAGGCATAGGAATTTGCACTCTCACGCACACACGTAAAACACAATACTTAATAAGTAAAGTTAAAATTTTAAAGTAATGAGGCAGCTTTCTTTTAAAACTCCTGGTTTTTAAACTTTTTTGTTCTGTACGGGTCTGCTCGCCAGTGTGTGGGTGACAGGGCAAATGTATGTAGGACAGCTTGAGTTAGCTCTCTCCTTTCGTCATGTGGGTTCCAGGTGGTACTCCATCACCAGGAGTGACGGCAAAAGCTTTTATCTGCTAAATCATCTACCCAGCCCGGTTTTATGTTTTAAAGAGGAATAAAGACATAAAATTGAGAACTCACATGGTGTTATTTTTCTTAGTGTATGAAGGGGCGAGACACTGATTCTAGGGTGGGGAAGTGAGTTATTGTTTCTTGATTTCACCTGTAACAGAGAAGAAAACATCTTGTAACTACAAACGGGGTTTGTACCTTTTGAGTCATTTTAGTTTGGGATACCTCCTATACTTCATTTTTGAGTCATAGAAGTCTTATTTTGTCTTGAAATGTACTTATCTCTAAATATGTTATCATCATTAGTGAGAAGCATTTCAGTTTACAGGACAAAGTATGCGGGAAATATTTTTCGCAGAATATAAATTACAAATAGCCAATAAACTCCAATAACTCTGTAGGCACACTTAAAGCATTCGCTCTGCATTAGACCTGCTATTGTTCAAATGTGCTCCATACACAGACGTGAATTCAACACTATTTCTAAGAACGAACATGTTTCTACATCGTACAAACTTAAAGTTTTCTGACCGCAATAGTCATTATATAGCAAAATGTTAGAAGCCTGAGTATTTCTTTGTAACTTACCTTTAAGTTGAATAGAAAGGACTATAAATTAATTTTAAAACCAAATTCAGCCAAAGTAGTGTTACATATAATGTCTCTTCAATTTAGAAAAAAAATAGCAAAGTCCATGTCAATGACAAGGTATGTCCAGAAATGTTGCTTCTATATTAACATTAACATTTAATAATTAATAAAGTGAAATGATACTATTTTATAAAAAGGCAGTTTAAGTTAAAATAAGTTATTACTAAATTATCTTTGATTTTTCTATATTTATGAATTTTCTAAAAACCAGATTCTTATAAGATTTTTGACTTAAAAAATTACCAATTCTATGAAAAATTGCTAATAAAAAAATCTTAAATGTAAAGTCACATTCTTTGTTGATTCAATTGCTATGAAATGTTCTATTACCTTTAAATTTCCAACAGCCGTTTGTAGGGAAACATGGATGAAGATCACTTTCTGAAGAAAAGAGCCCATTATCTCTGTGGACAGCTCCACCAAGGTAACAGAATAACATAACTCTCAACCCACTATAACTCTACCACAACACCAGTGGACGCGGTTGTAACTGATTCAACAGGTACACCAAGTCCAAGGGTGTCCTCTTTGGTGTTTTCTTGAGGGTAACCACTATGTTCATGGCCACACAGCCCCCAGCCTCAAACTTTTCCTTGAAATATGTGGACCTATCTGCATTGCCCCCATGGCACGCCTGGGTTGGCTACCCAGAGGCTATTTAAGCTGTGGGCTGGCTTTCCCCGGGGTCTGAGGATTGTTCAATGTTCCTGAATAAACTGCATTGAAAAAAAAAAAAAAAAAAAAAAACAAAAAACACAGTAAATGTATTTTGCACTAAAAAAAAAAAAAAAAAAAGAAAAGAAATATGGAAAGAAATACTAAAATTTTGTCCAGCTTTCAAAAACAGCAAATGTATTTATGTCAAAGTTAAAGTCTAAAGCAACTCTGAAGGATATTATAATCATGTCAATTACTTTTAAAATACGTTAAAGTGAATGAAGAATAGGGAGAACGCTGCAATTGTTAATGTAGCAGCAAAATTAATTCTACAGTAGGTGTGTGGTGAACTAACCTTTCAAGGTTACTGGATAGCACATTAAATAAATTCATCAAAATAAGAGTATTCTCTCATATTTGATAATTTAAAAATTGACATAATTATGAGCTCATAATACTTTCTAATATTTATGGTATAATACTGCATTTATTTTTTATCTAATATTAACACGAACTATCTTTTTTCTTACATTAAAATAGTGTATCTGAGATTTAGTGTTTACCTATAGCTTATCTAGATGTTCTATTATATAAAATATATCTTCAGTTATTTAACATGCAATATTATGTAACTTTAATAACAGTGACGTAAATAACACTTATGCTGTGTTGTTTAGGTAGTAACAACAATAAAGAACAGCAATTCTGACCCTGATTAGTGTGGGTGATAATTTTGTCCATAAATATTTTTGTTTAGTTGACTCTAAAAACAGATACTTATCAAATAAGAAGGTGGCAAATGTATAGCAGGGTTGTATTTCTATACATCTAACAGAGATTTACTATCTGGACAAAAAAGCAAATGACTCAATTTAAAAAAAATAAATAAAAATAAAAAGGAGTCTGAATAAAAAATTCTAAAAAAAAAAGAAAGAAAATTGCTAGGGAATATCTCAAAAATTTTCTTTGTCACTAAAAATCTGGAGAAATAAAAATAAAAATCTTGGTTAAACAGCAACAAATCAAGTAATCCAATTGAAAAATGGGGTACAGAGGTAAACAGAATTCTCAATAGAGGAATATCGAATGGCAGAGAAACACTTAAAGAAATGTTCAACGTCCTTAGTCATCAGGGAAATGCAAATCAAAACGACCCTGCGATTTCACCTTACACTGATCAGAATGGCTAAGATGAATAACTCAAGTGACAACACATGCTGGAGAGGATGTGGAAAAAGGGGAACCCTACTCCATTGCTGGTTGGAATGTAGACTTGTATAACCACTCTGCAAATCAATCTGGCACTTTCTCAGACAACTAGAAATAGCGCTTCCTCAAGATCCAGCTATACCACTCCTAGGCATATATCCAAAAGATGTTCAAGTATACAACAAGGACATCTGCTCAACCATGTTTGTAGCAGCTTTATTTGTAATAGCCAAAAGTTGGAAACAGCCTGGATGCCCCTCAGTTGAGGAATGAATACAGAAACTGTGGTACATCTACACAATGGAATATTACTCAGCGATAAAAAAAAAAACAAAAAACAAAAAAAAAAAAAAAACAAGGAAATCATGAAATATGTAGGTAAATGGTGGGAACTGGAAAAGATCGTCCTGAGTGAGCTGTCCCAGAAGCAGAAAGACACACAAGGTATATACTCACTCATAAGTGGATACTAGACCTAAAAGATAGGGTAAACATACTAAAATCTGTACACCCAAAGAAGCTAAACAAGAAAGAGGACCCAGGGTAAGAAGATTAATCCTCACTTAGAAAGACAAATGGTATGAACATTGGAAGTAGGAGAAAACAAGAAACAGGACAGGACCTTACCATAGAGGGGCTCTGAAAGACTCTGCCTAGTAGTGTATCAAAGCATATGCTGAGACTCAAAACCAAACCTTGGCAGAGTACAGGAAATCATATGAAAGAAGGGGGAGTCAGTAAGACCTGGATTGGACAGGAGCTCCACAAGGACCAAATATATCTGGGCACATGGGTCTTTTCGGAGACTGATTCTCCAACCAAGGACCATGTATGGATATAACCTAGAACCACTGCTCAGACATAGCCCATGGAAGCTATACTGAGCTGCCATGTAGGTATTCAAGTGGGTACCCTAGTAAGGGGAACTGTCTCTGACATGAACTCAGTGGCTGGCTCTTTGACCTCACCCCCCTCCCAAGGGAGGAGCAGCCTTGCTAGGCCACGGAGGAGGACATTGCAGCCAGTCCTGATGAGACCTGATAAGCTAGGGTCAGATGGAAGGGGAGGAGGTCCTCCCGTATCAGTGGACTTCAAGAGGGGCAGAGAGGAGTTGAGGGAGGGAGGGTCGGGCTGGGAGGGAATGAGGGAGGAGACTACAGCTGGGATGCCAAGTAAATAAATTGTAATTAATATAAAAAATTAAAAGAAAAAGAAAGGAAAATAAAAAGTAAAAAAAGAAAAGAAAAAGACATAATTATCCTATATTATATTTCTAATATCGACTTATAAGTGAGTATATACCATGTGTGTCTTTCTGCTTCTGGGATACCTCACTTGGTATGATCTTTTCTAGCTCCCACCATTTGCCTGCAAATTTCATGATTTCCTTGTTTTTAATCTCTGAGTAGTATTCCATTGTGTAAATGTACCACAATTTCTGCATCCATTCCTTCTTTGAGGGACATCTGGGTTGTTTCCAGATTCTGGCTATCACAAATAAAGCTGCTACAAATATAGTTTAGCAATGTCCTTATTGTGTACTTGAGCATAATTTGGATATATGCCTAGGAGTGGTATAGCTGGATCTTGAGGTAGCACTATTCCTAATTGTATGAGAAAGCACCAGATTGATTTCCAAAGTGGTTGTACAATTTTACATTCCCACCAGCAATGGAGGAGCATTCTTCTTTTCCCACATACTAAAATTTGTACACCTAAAGAAGCTAAGCAAGAAGGAGGATAAAATGATCAATCCTCATTCAGAAAGACAAGTGGCATGGACATAAGAACAGGAAGAAAATAGGGAACAGGACAGGAGCCTACCACAGAGAGCTTCTGAAAGACTTACTCAGCAGTGTATCAAAGCAGATGCTGAGACTCATACTCAAACTTTGGGCAGAATTCAGAGAATCTTATGAAAGAAGGGTGAGATAGAAAGACTTGGAGGAGCCAGGAACTCCACAACGAGAGCAACAGAACAAAAAAAATTGGGGCCCAGGGGTCTTTTCTGAGACTGATACTCAAACCAAGGACCATGTTTGGAGATAACCTAGAACCCTGCACAGATGTAGCCCATGGCAGCTCAGTCTCCAAGTAGGTTGCCTAGTAAGAGGAACAGGGGCTATTAATGACATGAACCCAGTGGCTGGCTCTGATCACCTCCCCCTGAGAGGGGACCAGCCTTACCAGACCACAGAGGAAGACAATGCAGCCAGTCCTAATGAAATTTGTTAGACTAGAGTCAGAGGGAAGGGTAGGAAGACCTCCCCTATCAGTGGACTGGGGGAGGGACATGGGAGGAGATGAGGGAAGAGGCTACAGCTAGGATATAACCTAGAATAAAGTGAATAAACTGTAATTCATAAAAATGAAAAATTAATTTTAAAAAGATAAGGACATACGAAGGGTCCAAAAAAGTGTCAATTGGAGTTGAAAAGTAAGATTATTTTAGTTCACAGTAGTTTTTTGTTTTTTTTTAATATTGTGGAAAATAAGGTAAGGTATTTTACAAATACTGTTGTTTAGGTTAATAGTTTATTTTTAATGAAGAATTATTTTATTTTATGTGTATGATTGTCAGCCTGAAAGTATATGTGAGTTCCACATGAGTGCCTGGTGCCTGTGGAGGCCAGAAGAGAGCATCAGATCCCTAGGAACTTGGTTGTAAAGTGGCACAGTAGTGAGTGCAAGAAGACCTCACTTTTCCACAAAAGAGCTAGAGTAAGCGCCTTCTCTCCAACCCTAAGAATAAATTCTTGCAAGAGCTTGTAAACTAATCTATGTTTAATATCCTACATTTAGTTAGTGAACATAATTTAGTGTAATTGAAGGTTGCTCTAATTTCTGTTTACTTAATTGACTATTTGACTTATATTCTTTCTGTGTCTAACACACACACATACACACACATCAAACAGAAGAAAGCATTCTTTCTTCTCCCTCCAAACTTCTGAATCTTAGGAAGAAGAACAAGGGTTAAGAATTGGTTGATATTTTGAATCTATCAAGCAACTATTCACTCAGAATCTCAAACCACTTGGTCCTATTTCTAGAGTCAATTGCCCCATATAAGCCATAATAAAGTTTGTAAATTGTCTAACTTAGCTGTTCAGTTGCCGTATTCTAAAGTAAAGGAAACAATATGTAAGTGGGTCAGTTCTAAAATTAATTTAACCTAACTTTTCCTGAAAACACTAAAAATACTACTATCATGAGGGCCAAAATATCACCATCAAGCACACAGAAACAAGCCCATGAGAATACAGTCCCAGGTGCTCTGGTCTAGCTTACCACACAGGAAAGGTGGGGCTTTTGCTGTTAGGCAAATGAAAGTAAGCTAAAAGGACAGAGCATAGTTAAATATTAATCAGAAGAAACATTTATAGGAGTTAATAATTTATTAAACACTCAATCTTTTTAAAATTTCAAAATGGTGGCATTATTATTACACTGACTTATATATATGGAAGCCAGGTTTGTATAATAGATGTAACAGTACTTTTCACCGACATATCAAAATGTGTGCCTTTACCTGCACTAACTTATGCTTTATAGTTACATTACTTTCTTTTTTATCCAGTCACCATTTATTAAACATCTAGTTTATGCCAATTACCATGCTGAATAGAATAGATTAGATTCTCATCTTCATAGAGCTAGCATAATTATGCACATGTGATTGACTGAGTTGAACAGTCCCCACAGTTCACAGGTCAAAGCCCCAGTCGGTATGTCTATGTTTGGTGACAGGAACTCTGAGGACACAATTAAGATTAAACAGGCTCTAATACAATAGGTCTTTTATGTAGTTGACCCTAGCTATCTACACCTATGAAGAAAGACAATGATAGGACCATTTGTATGACAAGTAGGGAATCGTCAACTGTCACCAACCTAACCAGCCACGCAATCTTGTTCCTCAAAATGCTCCTCAGATGAGAAAATTAACTTAAGCCACAAAAGCTGTGGCATGTTTTTATGACTGACCCAAAAGACTACATTTTTTCCACTGCCAACAAAATAACGTGGGAAGTACAAGAGATAAAGGAGTCAAGCCGTTCGTTTCTTTATTTTTTTGTCTGTGCTTCTGGTTCATCACTCTGCCCCACCCAACCAAGAGACGGTTGCCTAATCTAGGTTTGAACTGAATAGTAACAGAAATGATTGGCAGGTTTCAGTTATTATAGAGATCTTTCCTGTTGCTCTTGTTTCTCACTCCTTTGTATAACTCCTCCACCACGCATTCCTCTCAGTTGCGCACCTGAGTAAGAGAGAACGTTGCTGGGTCGCTAGTTCCCAATATGCAGTTCTCTGGAGTTGCCAGTGCCCTAACGCCGCTCTCTATCATGGATTCTGGCTGTTACATGGTCCTCAACAGTTCGGTCTAAGGCAGAAGAAGGTGATGAAACGCTCTTTTGTCTTCTACAATGTGCCAGTGTCTAACCCAAGCAGGTCCGGGCTCCCTTGTGCTCAGATTGTTGCTATAAACACTGAGTTTTGTACCAGCCTAGGTGGTCCACCGCAGAAACACATCGTTTCCTCCTGCTGGCAGGTTGCCAGTCAGACTCAGCTATTCTGGGACCTGTAATACACAGGAAAGGGGAAGAGTGAGGTGGGAAAATAAAATGTCAGGGTATGCCTTTAAACTTACTGTTGTGGTCCACGACTAGCCACTGTGATCCAAGAGAAAGAAAAGGAAGGCCTTGTCTGCACAGTCTCAGATGAGAGCATCGCACAGGGCATTGTCTCTCTGTTTCGGTGAGGTCTTTTCTCATGGAAAGAAAGCCTCTGTTCAATGCTTTCCCATCTCTTTTTTTTTTCCTTCCCCCTTGCCACATACTTCCCGGACTAGAAAGAACAGGCTTCCCTCCTGGTCTCTTCCTGTCTAGAACTCTTACATAAAAGTCTGTGAACTAAACTCCAAGCCTATGTTAATAATGAGCTGAATGAGTTCTGCAAAGCACAGTTCGCTGTCACTGGGGCCAGACTATTGCCTTGCTGCAATTGCTGTCTCAGAATGCTAATTATTACTGGTCATTTATTTTCATTCGGCTTGGAAGGAGTCCCAAAATACACTGAAACGTGGAATCTCTCTAATAGGATACGGCTTAGAAAGGCAACCGTGAACACCGCATTAGCACTGTGGCCACACAGATCCTTCAGCCTGCTTCATAGGTAGGCTCGGTGATTAATTCCTGCTCTATAATGCTACTGAGAAATATAACATTCAAGCTGAATCTATGAAAAAGAATAGAATATTTTTATAAAATGTTTCTAGGAGTAGTTCCGTTTTAAAACGCATGACCAGTGTTTGATTTTTAAACTGGACTCATGAATTTTTTTTATCACCAGAGTAGAAACATCCTCAGCAACAAGAGAGCTTGAGAACGATTTATCATATCCAATAAGTGCAAGACATCAAAACTCTTCCATCAGTCGATGAGCACTATATATAAATGAAAAGACACATTTGTCCCCACCAAGAAACCCACATGCAAACAATTAAAATGTTATCTTGCAGCAAGATATGTGTGGTTTAGAAGAAAAGAAAAGATACATCACAAAGTCATAAAATTAATATTCTGAATTATGAGAGTCACTCACTTTATTCAAAACTCAGGACTAATTCTTATGCTTGTGACCCTTCCATCCAGCTATAAAACATAGTTAACTTGCTTGTACTCCATGAGAAAATAATACCAAAGAATCATACCCAGGTGTGTGCAAATAAAAGTTTGTACACAGAAACGTCATATCAAAAACGTTCATCACTTAAGTGGCTGGAGAGATGATGATGACTCAGCTGTTAAGAGTTTTCATTGCTGGTTTTTTTTATTTTTTATTTTTTTAATATTAGTTTATTAACTTTGTATCCCAGCTGTATCTCCCTCCCTCATTCCCTCCCAATCTCACCCTCCCTCATCTTCTCCCTTCTCCTTTCCAAGTCCACTCATAGGGGAGGACCTCCTCCCCTTTCATCTGACCCTGGTTTATCAGGCATCTTCAGAACTGGCTGCAAAGTCCTCCTCTGTGGTCTAGCAGAGCTCCTCCTCCCTTGGGGGGAGGGGGAGGTCAAAGAGCCAGCCACTGAGTTCATGTCAGAAACAGTCCCTGTTCCCTTTACTAGGATATCCACTTGGATACTGAGATACCTTGGGCTACATCCGAGAAGAGGATCTAGGTTATATCTATACATGATCCTTGGTTGGAGAAACAGTCTCATAGAGGGCCCCTGTGCCCAGGTATATTTGGTCCTTGTGGAGCTCCTGTCCTCTCCAGGTCATACTAACTCTCCCTTCTTTCATTTTTTAAAAATTTTTTATTAATTACACTTTATTCATTTTGTATCCCCCCTTAAGCTCCTCCCTCTTCCCCTGCCAATCCCACCTTCCCTCCCCTTTCTACATGCACGCCACTCCCCAAGTCCACTGATAGGGGAGGTTCTCCTCTCCTTTCTGATCTTATTCTATCAGTTCACATCAAAAGTGGCTGCATTGTCCTCTACTGTGGCCTGGTAAGGCTGCTCTCCCCTCAGGGGGAGGGGATCAAAGAGCAGGCCAATCAAATCATGTCAGACAATCCCTCTTCCCATTACTATGTAACCCACTTGGACACTGAACTGCCATGGGCTACATCTGTGCAGGGGTTCTAGGTTATCTCCATGAATAGTCCTTGGTTAGAGTATGAGTCTCTGGGAAGTTCCCTGTGTTCAAATTTTCTTGTTCTGTTGCTCTCCTTGTGGAGACCCTGTCCTCTCCAGATCTTACTATTTCCCACTTCTTACATAAAATTCCATTCACTCTGCCCAACAGTTGGCCATCAGGCTCGGCATCTGCTTTGATAGTCTGCAGGGCAGAGGCTTTCAGAGGCCCTCTGTGATAGGTTCCTAGTTTGTTTCCTGTTTTCTTCTTTTGGCTTTCAGAAGCCCTCTGTAGAAGGTTCCTAGGTTGTTTCCTGTTTTCTTCTTCTTCTGATGTCCATCCTCTTTGCTTTTCAGGATGGGGAATGACCGTTTTAGTTAGGGTCCTCTTTCTTGCTTAGTTTCTTTAGATGCACAGGTTTTAGTGGGTTTGTCTTATGTTGTATGTCTATATGAGTGAGTATATACCGTGTGTGTCTTTTTGCTTCTGGGACAACTCACTCAGGATGATCCTTTCCAGGTCCCACCATTTACCTGCAAATTTCATGATTTCCTTCTTTTTCATTGCTGAGTAATATTCCATTGTATAGATGTACCACAATTTCTGCATCCATTCTTCAGTTGAGGGGCATGTGGGTTGTTTCCAGCTTCTGGCTATTACAAATAAAGCTGCTACAAACATGGTTGAGCAAATGTCCTTTTTGTGTACTTGAGCCTCTTTTGGATATATGCCTAAGAGTGGTATGGCTGGGTCTTGGGGAAGCGCTATTCCTAGTTGTCTGAGAAAGCACCAGATTTATTTCCAGAGTGGTTATACAAGTTTACATTCCCACCAGCAGTAGAGAAGGGTTCCCCTTTCTCCACAACCTCTCCAGCATGTGTTGTCACTTGAGTTTTTGATCTTGGCCATTCTCATGGGTGTAAGGTGAAATCTCAGGGTTGTTTTGATTTGCATTTCCCTAATGGCTAATGAGGTTGAACATTTCTTTAAATGCTTCTCTGCCATTCGATATTCCTCTAAAGAGAGTTCTCTGTTTAGCTCTGTTTCCCATTTTTTAAATGGATTACTTGGTTTGCTGCTTTTCAGCTACTTTAGTTCTTTATATATACTGGATCTGAGTCCTCTATCAGATAAAGGGTTGGTGAAGATTCTTTCCCAATATGTAGGCAGTTGCTTTGTTTTGATGATGGTGTGTCCTTTGCTTTGCAGAAGCTTTTCAGTTTCATGAGGTCCCATTTATTGATTTTTGCTCTTAGAGCCTGTGCTGTTGGTGTTCTGTTCAGGAAGTTTTCTCCTGTACCAATGAGTTCTAGGGTATTCCCCACTTTTTTTTTCTAGCCGATTTAATGTGTCTGGTTTTATGTTGAGGTCTTTGATCCACTTGGACTTCAGTTTTGTGCAGGGTGCTAAGTATGGATCTATTTTTATTTTTCTACATGTAGACATCCAGTTGGACCAGCACCATTTGTTGAAGATGCTATCTTTTTCCCTTTGTATGGTTTTGGCATCTTTGTCAAAGATCAGGTGTCCATAAGTGTGTGGGTTTATTTCTGGGTCCTCTGTTCGGTTCCATTGATCCACCATTCTGTTTCTATGCCAGTACCATGGAGTTTTTAAAACTGTTGCTCTATAGTACAGCTTAAGATCAGGGATGGAGATACCTCCAGAAGATCTTTTATTGTAGAGGATTGTTTTAGCAATTCTGGGTTTCTTGTTATTCCATATGAAGTTGAGAATTTTTCTTTCCAGGTCTGTAAAGAATTGTGTTGGTAATTTGATGGGAATTGCATTGAATCTGTAGATTGCTTTTGGTAAAATGGCCATTTTTACTATGTTAATCCTGCCAAGCCATGAGCATGGGAGATCTTTCCATCAGAAGATATCTTCTGATATCTTCTTCTAATCCTTTCTTCAGAGACTTGAAATTTTTTTCATACAAGTCTTTGACTTCCTTGGTTAGGGTTACTCCGAGGTACCTTATGTCATTTACCACCTTGGTACTTAAACCTCACAAAGACTCAACAAAGAAAGAGAATTTCAGGCCAATCTCCCTTATGAACACTGATGCAAAAATACTCACCAAAATACTCGCAAACCGAATACAAGAACACATCAAAGATATCATCCACCATGACCAAGTAGGCTTCATCCCAGGTATGCAGGGGTGGTTCAATATACGGAAATCCATCAATGTGATCCACCATATTAACAAACTGAAAGAAAAAACCACATGATCATCTTCCTAGATGCTGAAAAAGCATTTGACAAAATCCAACATCCATTCATGTTTAAAGTATTGGAGAGATCAGGGATACAAGGCACATATCTAAACATAGTAAAGGCAATATACAGCAATCCTATAGCCAACATCAAACTGAATGGAGAGGAACTTAAAGCAATCTCATTGAAATCAGGGACAAGGCAAGGCTGCACACTCTCTCCATATCTCTTCAACATAGTCCTGGAAGTCGTTGCTAGAGCAATAAGACAGTTGAAGGAGATCAAGGGGATACAAATTGGAAAGGAAGAAGTCAAATTATCACTATTTGCAGATGATATGATAGTATATGTGAGTGACCCCAAAAACTCTACCAGGAACTCCTACAGCTGATAAACACCTTCAGCAAAGTGGCCGGATACAAAATTAACTCAAAAAAATTAGTAGCCCTCCTGTATACAAAAGACAAAAGGGCTGAGAAAGAAATTAGGGAAACAACACCCTTCACAATAGCCACAAATGACATAAGGTACCTCCCTTCTTTCTTATGATTCCCTGCACTCTGCCAAAGTTTGGTTATGAGTCTTAGTATCTGCTTTGATACATTGCTGGGTAGAGTCTTTCAGTGGTCCTCTGTGGTAGGCTCCTCAGCCACCAGATAGCTCACAGCCTTTCTAACTGTTTTTTCTGGGTATCCAATGCCCTCTCTGACCTCTGTGGGCATGAGACATGTATATAGCACAAACCTATGTAGGCAAAACTTTCATACAAATAAAATAAAGATAAAGATAAAAATGTTTTATCACTTAAATTAAGTTTCCAAGAATGACAAAGGATTCCCACAGCCTATAGCAGTTGTTAAGAACTTGGCTTATATATTCACCATTTTTAAATTTTATACCACTCTAAGAAAAGATCTAACACTACAGTTCTGAAATTATTTCTTAATAATCATTCTCTATTTGTGTAATAATGAGTTACATTCCTTTCTTTAACTTTTTTAAACTTTTTATTGATTCTTTGTGAATTTCATCCCAGGCATCCCAATCCCATTCATCTCCCCATTCCTCCATATCCACCTGCCATCCTTGCAACAAATAGAAAGCAAAATAAAATAAAAACAATAACAAAATAGAGAAAATAAATGAATTTTTAAAAGGCATCTCGTTGTGGGAGCTGTGGTGTGTCACACAATATATGCTGTTGCCCAAAAAACTTTTCTGGCAAATGTTCATTGCAACAGGTTATTGGTTCAAGGCCTGGTTCAAGGCCTCAGGCTTCTGCCACATTATCAATACTGGATCCTCATAAGGAATCCTCTCAGATATCCTGTTGTTGCCTTGTGTCAAGAGATCCTGAAGCTTTGGTTTTGTAGGGCTGGCCCCTTCACACTCTCCAGCAATTTATAGATGGGGTAGATACTGGGGTGGGCCATCTCAAAGCCCCTGGATCTGGGCCTGGATGGTGCCTCTGTTGTTTACTTACTAAGTCTCCTGGTGAGTGCTACCAGGGCCAGCTTTCTCTCTTGGGCCCCAAGCTTAACTTTTATATAAAATCCATTTGTGGGAGAGGAGATGGCTCAATGGGTCTTTTCAGGCAAGCAGAAGGTCCTGAGTTTGAATCTTACACAATCCATTTAAACTCTGGGTGCAGTATTACACAGCTGCAAGCTCTGTGCTTTCATGCAAGTTTGGGGAGCAGAGAAAGAACAACCCCCAGAAGTTCACGAGCCAGCTTAACTGCCACATGCAACAGTGAAGAGCGGAAGAGAGATCCTGACTTCACACCAAGCCAAGTCTTGGAGAAACACCTGGGGTTGTTCTGGCAGCTCTGCACATACACTGTGACATATGCAAGCCGGCGCTCTCACACAGACCAACATGCATAAGTGCGCTCCTATACACACGAACACACATTCAAACCCATTTTGTTGAATTTTTAAAGTACTACATGGATAATACAGAGAAATATGGAAACCATGTGATAAAGGTATCATTGATAAGTACAATGTATTTTATTCACTGATCACCAGAATGCTACAGTTACCACAACTGAAAATACAAGATTTTCCTACTATTGTGGTGATCATAACCTAGGTTTCAGAAGCACATACTTTGTTTCCATTGTTTGTTTTTGTAGCTCAGATTTTATAAGGACAGTACATAGTTTCTTTATGACTTACAAATACAGCCCAGCAGTGTGAAAAATATCACAACATCCTCTTTATGAAATTGTGTCCAGCTCAACTCAAATATGCTGACAGTACTGAAGCACAGAAATTAATATATTGTACTATAAGCCCAGGATCTCATAAATATCCTCTGAATGTAAGCAATATTAAAGTAAAACAACAGAGAAGGAATTAAAGAGATATGTTTAATGGTAACCCTAACCCTAACCCATCTGTACGTCCACAAACAAGCGTTTCAACACGATACAGCAATATGTAGAGTAGCAAAGCCCGTCTCTTTATAACCTCTTCAGTTCATAAACTATGAAACTAAGCTTCTTAGGTTCTAGTTCAGCCTGTACGCTGTAACATATAATCGTGGAAAAGGAACCTACTCTCAGTTTCATCTGAGGAATTAAAATAATCACACAAATTACACCACAGGACAGTTTACACGTTTAAATAGTTCCAGGATTTCTTAGAACAAAATCTGAGTACATGATAATCACTCAAAGAACAAGTTTTATTAATAATGTGACTACTTTTTGAAATAGTAGAGATACAATAACTTGTAACCAGTACCTTTCATTTTCTCCCAGGGTTGCAGCCTCTTCCTTCTCTCTCATTGCTGCTGAGCTGACGTTGTGACGTTTACTTCAGATCAAAGAACATCTCCAAAACTTACTTAAAATTTTCATCTTTAAGTCTCAACTTCAAGAGCTTTTTACAGATTTTGCAAATTAGAAACTTAACCTGTGATTTTCGCTTAGCTCCTTAGGCATCAATGTTCTCAGCAAGTGATTGAGAGCCTGGAGTAAAGAGAATCCAAAGAGATCTAAAGCAGCTTTCCTCTTGTTAAAGTAAGCATAACCCTGGTTTTCATGTCTGGAATATGAACTCCCTAGGGACCAAGATTACTGCTTTTGTGTACTTTTTCAAATATTTGTTTACTTTTAATTTATGGGTATGAGTGTTTGGCTGCACAAAATCAAATGTCTGCCACATGTATGTTTATTGTTGGAGGAGTCCAGAAGAAGGTGTCATTTAGCGTGGCACCAGGCTTAAAGACAACTGTAGCAACCACATGGATGCTAGGAATGAAACTTAGGTCTTCTGTAAGAGCTACAGGTACACTTACACGCCAGCCTTCTGTTACTTCTCCTCCTCCTATTCCTCCTCCTCCTCCTCCTCCTCTTCTTTCAACTGTTGTAAGATTCAGTATTCTATCAGATATGAAATGTGTATAGCAAAGTTGTTGTCAATTCAAAGTCTTATAGTGTCTTGTAAAAGTCTTTCCAAGACAAAAGCACACACACTAACAGGACACACACACACACACACACACACACACACACATACACACTTTGGCTTTTTTGTTTTTAGTCCTCCCTGACCTGCTATTTACTTTGTATCCCAGGCTGGCTTCAATCTGCTAATTCTGTCACCTCTGAATCTCAAATTCTGGGATTACAGGAATGTACTGTGAAGATGAGCCAGAAGAAGAAAAAAATGTTTTGCATTTTTAAACAAGGCATCTTATGTATTTAGAATCCCTTCATACGGTTTCTTCATGAAGCCTCTCTTAGAAAAGCATGCAAGTCACACTTACATGGGGAAAAGTGAAAGGTTTTAGAAGTAAAAAGTCATCACCATACAATGGTTTCACATTCAAATTCATGTCTATTTGGAAACAGAACTTGGCTAATTCTATCGAGATCAGCTTACACTCCAGGAATACCAAAGCTACAATAATAAAATAAAAGGCTACAAATCTTCTGGAGCAGAATGAGATTGTTCTCACACTGTGAGGCTGAGCAGTTATCTGGACAGCTGGCCCATGTCTGCACTGGACCTGAACATCAGCCCGAAAAGAATACTATGTTATGGATATAAAATGTCCCAATTGTGTATGAGCTTTAACACTTGACCTCCAGCTTGGAGCACTATTTAGGAGTTTGTGGAACAATCAAGAGGTGGAGGTTGAATAGGAAAATTGGAGGGCAATCCTTGAAACTATAACCTAACCCACTTCCTATACTTTCTCTGCTTCCTGGTCCTGCAAATATAAACAAGGAGCCTTATGCTCCTGTCACCACAGCTGGGAGCTGCTCCAGACTGGCTAAGCCTTCCTCAGCACTACAGACTGTGTCCCAACCATGTACAAACAAACAAACATAAAAAATGCTTCTCGGCAAGCTCTTGATCACAACAATAAGAAGAACCGATAGAGCCATATAGTGATGGGCACCATATAGCTGCAAGGAACAACACCATGTCGTATGCATGCCTCTCACATAGGACGAAGACAGCCAGTATGCAGGTCTATAGAGTTCAGTGATGATATACAGAGACACGAGGAGTCAGTAGGTTAAGGTGAGAAGAGAGGCGGATCAAGAAGAGCCATTGCTGTCATCTAGAGGACTAATAAAGGCCCAATCCAAGGTAAGGATAATGGGACCCATTACAGCCTGGCAGAATTTACCAGACACTAAGAGTCCTCGAAATTGAGCTTATTGGCAGAGAGCTGGAGAGTCACCAAAGCTGACAAAGGAATCTACGTCTGGAGATAAGGACTCAAAAAACAGAATGATGAATTAGGGGAGATGAGCAAGTCATCTGACAACAAAATTGGGGAAGAAGCCATTTCAGGCCTTTATTTATTCTGAAGTGCCTTTTGTTTTATCCTCTTGAGCTTATCAACGCTCTTGACTGCTTCCAGTACCTGAATTATCTTCTCCCAGAAGACACATTTTCTTGCTTCCTGTAAGGTATACCACAAGATAATGTTCCTGCCTGGGAATCTCAGGCACACTTTACATCCCATGGTATGCTTTGTTGTTCTCCGAGGAATATGTCAACAGTCCACATAACATGAATGTGGCTGTCATTGCTACTGTGTATCTTTCCCATTGGAATTGACTCTGCAGGAGGATAGGTGCATTCACTTGTTTTAATGATAACTGATATCATGGGCCAAGGACACTGCCTCGTGTATTATGTGGGTTTAATTCTGGTTGATTCAGTGGTTCCGTGACTCACAGCACCTTTCCACCTTAAAAGATTAGCTCCTTCATGGGAGAAAGTTATGATCACAAAACCACCACTAGGAAAAGATGATTTTGCCTTCTATGTCAACCTTAGGTCAGCTTATAGTTGACTTATTGTAAAAATAATGATGAGTAAATAAAATAGCATTTGATTTTGAGAATAAATTTTATCATAGGTGTGGACTTTACTTAAGACATTTTTTGTCTTTATTATGAACCAATAGCTGATTGTTAGGTCACCAAGTTTTAAAAAAATAACCAGTTCTTTTTATCCATCTTCCTCTTAGGAATGTTGTGAAGGATTAATGAAAGGCAACACAAAACTCATGCAGGCATAAGCTGCAAAGAAAAAAAAAATCTGCCTTTTCCCAAAGTGCTTCACATTGCCTTGCTATTCGTTGCTTGTCATTCACTAACTAAATGTCAGCTCTCAATATCTAGGTGGTTAAAAGCGTTATTTGACATAATCTAAAACAGAATCTAAGTACAAACAATTGAGCATGAATATTGCAAGTCTGTCCTCCTGGCCCTTACCCAGCCCAGTCACTAATGGCCTCCTTCCCTCTTGCCAGATGTTTGTATTTCCCCGGTGCCATCTGCGAATTTTCACTATGCTTCCCCTGTGCTGATTTCACACCAGCAGCCCTCCACTCATGGCCTACTCTTGTACCTTCGCACAGATTTCACACTAGGTTTGTCTTTTGACTTGCTTGATACACTGGACATTGTATCATGAAAAAATGAATAAATTAGAACCAGTAAGCAGTGTGAAATGAGCCTCCTGTGCATGAGGTATTGAGGAGGAGATAGTGAGACCTGACTTGCTAGTGAGGGCCAGGCGTGATCAGAACACACTAGTGGTTGATTTACAGTTACTTATAGTAGTAATAAGTGTGTTATTTGTGTCAGTGATGAAACAGCGATCTTTAGAGTCAGATTTCTCACGGTATTAACTCTCTTCTAGTATTCACTCAGTCATTGTTTATTCAAAAGCATTAAGATCACAGACAACATTTGGAAAAAAATACAGATATCTTTCCAAGATGATCCACTTAAATAAAAATAAACACATCATAAATGAAGATGTCACTATACATCACTGCCTATGACACTCTTGTATGGCAGAAAACTAAGATATATGGAATCCAGATGATCTGCCTGAGATTGCAAACACATTTGAATACTGCTCAGTACTCAAGCCCAGGTCATTAGATTCACACCTAATGAAACTGCTTCATCTATATCCAAATCGCTTTGTGCTTTTATTCCAAACCTGGGTTTTGTAAGAAGAAAATAATTGTATTGTGAAATAGAAGGTTGATATTAATGTCCTCCTATCGTAAAGGTATTATGTTATCCTTGACTCAAAACCTGCCTGACATTTTACAATAGTATCAAGAGTACAATGTAGGTCATCTGCATTTCAGCTAAATGTGTGGTACAGTGAATGCCACCTAATCAGGCCCTTTCCTGGATGTATTAAATACGTAGTTTTGTTATATTCAAATTTGTACAGCATATAAGGACTTTGTCTATTGCAACATTCTCAAAATTTGTCAAGAACAAAAAGTATCATTGCAGACTATGTATTGAGAATAGGAAGAAAAGCAGCTACAGACTGAAGCTGATTTCTTTACATTCTTCAGTTCCAAAAAAAAAATCATGTCGATTTATCAATATAATTCTGCAGGTGATTCAAACATCTTAATAAAACCCATCCAAATGCCTAACTTTTAATCAAAGCAGTACCACACATACAACAACAGACTCTCAAAAATTTCAATTATTGAAAGGGAAATATTATTAATTACACTTTATTCATTTTGTATCCCCCATAAGCCCCTCCCTCCTCCCCTCCCGATCCCAACCTTCCTCCCCTTTCTGCATGCATGCTCCTCCCCAAGTCCACTGATAGGGGAGGTCCTCCTCTCCTTCCTTCTGATCTTAGTCTATTAGATCACATCAGAAATGGCTGCATTGTCTTCTTCTGTGGCCTGGTAAGGCTGCTCCCCCCTCAGGGGGAGGTGATCAAAGAGCAGGCCAATCAGTTTATGTCAGAGGCAGTCCCTCTTCCCATCACTATGTAACCCACTTGGACACTAAAATGCCATGGGCTACATCTGTGCAGGGGTTCTAGGTTATCTCCATGAATAGTCCTTGGTTGGAGTATCAGTCTCTGGGAAGTTCCCTGTGTTCAAATTTTCTTGTTCTGTTGCTCTCCTTGTGGAGTTCCTGTCCTCTCCAGCTCTTGCTATTTCCCACTTCTTACTTAAAATTCCATTCACTCTGCCCATCAGTTGGCCGAAAAAAAAAAATGGGAAACAGAGCTAAACAGAGAACTCTCTATAGAGGAATATAGAATGGGAGAGAAACACTTAAAGAAATGCTCAATGTCATTAGTCATCAGGGAAATGCAAATCAAAACGACCCTGAGATTTCACCTTACACCCATCAGAATGGCTAAGATCAGAAACTCAAGTAACAACACATGCTGGAGAGGTTGTGGAGAAAGGGGAACCCTCCTCCACTGCTGGTGGAAATGTAAACTTGTATAACCACTTTGGAAATCAATCTGGCCCTTTCTCAGACAACTAAGAATAGTGCTTCCTCAGGATCCAGCTATACCACTCCTAAGCATATACCCAAAAGATGTTCAAGGACACAAGGACATTTGCTCAACCATGTTTGTAGCAGCTTTATTTGTAATAGCCAGAAGCTGCAAAGAACTCTTAAAAAGTGTGATAAGGATACTGAAGTGTAGCTCTCCGTAACTGATGGCTTCCAGTGGGAGTGCAGGTGGGGAAGGACTCAGTTTTCTTTAAAGGGCTGGTCACTGCAGTTTGACCATGCTCCAGTGAGTATATGGACAACACAAATTGTACTTTTTTCTTTTTCTTATTTTTCTCTGTTTTGTGGATGGTGGGTCCCAAGGGGGGAATGATGTGAGAAGACTGGGAAGTGAGGGTGCTTGTGGTTCATGATGTGAAATTTCCAAATAATCAATAAAAATTACGAAGAAAAAAAAAAGAATAAAAAATAAAAAAGGGAAATAAGAAGTGTAATTACCCATTCCCATATTATTTTCAAAATATATGTTATACTCTGAGACACTGTATGACAGAACAGTATTGTTTCAATAACTAATAAAATAATCTAGAACTCAATTTATTTTATTTGAATTTCTAAAGCTTTTATTGTACGTACAAAGCATCATATATTATTTTAAAAGTTTACAGTCTATCTTCTGCCTTCTCTTGAGTTCTTTGTCTTCTTTTGTTTGTTTGTTTGTTTTGTTTTTGTCAATTTTTGTATGCTAGGTTTTTCATCTTATTATAGTATATTTTATTTTATTTTATTTTTATTAAAAAGGTTACTACCTAAAAATGGTGAAAATTTGTTTTAAAGTTTCTTTCTTCTTCCTGTGTTTTAATAGACCTTGACAGTTTTACTCACATTTTGATTGTTTGTTTGTTTGTTTGTTTTGTGGGTTGCTTTTTGCTTTTTATTGTGTTATTTGTAGTAGTTTTTGCATTACCATTATCCACTAAACGTATGGTTGTTGATGCTGGAAATTATTTTTTCCTTTGGTGTCTCCATAATAGTAGCGATCCAAAAAATCCTGTGGCTTATTGCCCACTAGAAAAGGGTGAATAATTGATTGAATTGCCCTCACACAATAAAAGGAAACATAAATTTAGCCAAACAGAAAAAAATTGTATTATTGGGCAAGTAAAGTAAGGAAGAGGAGGAAGAAGAGGAGAAGGAAGAGAAGGATGAAGAGAAAATGCAGGCATCCTTTAATAAATCAAGCTTGACTTTTTTTTTTCTAACTGAGTTTAAAGTTTATAATGTCAGCATGAAATTATCCATTCCAAATGGTACTTCTGACTCTCTGGAGTCCAGAACACACACTGTAAGCATTTTGTCATCTTAAACAGAAACTCTGCCCACAGCAGTTTTCTCACCATCTCTTCTCTCCTAGGCCTCTGTCAACTATTAATGTGGTTATGTGGATGGTGAAAATCATTTAAAACATGATAAAATATACCCACTTCTCTTTGGCTCCTTCCAGCCTTTAAGGTTCTTACTTGCAGTAATGTCCAGGACAGCCCAGAACATCTTTATCACCAAAGCCCTCCATACCTGTCCCTTTATTTTGTTAACTCTGCCTCATTCTCTAAACCTCAAGGAAGTCCTTCAGTCGCTCTATTCTCTTAGTTTCCTTAGAGTGTTAAAGATTTTCTTCTTTGTGTTCAGTTGCAGTCATCGGTTTCTATTTATTACGACTAACAATGAATCGAAACACTTCCAAAGTGTTCCCGTTAACTATTAGTTTCTAACTAGACACGAAAGTTAGAAGGGTGCTTCTTTTCTACTTTTGTTCTTTGCCTTTTAATTTCTTCCTTCTTTTCTGATAGAAAATAAAAATGGGGCAATAAGAGTTATCTACATGCACTCCTTCTGTTTTTAAAACTTTAATTAGAGCTCAGCAGATCTCCATGTAAGAGAATCAACAGGTGGACATACAGAGGCTCTTACTCTCTACTCTTTTAGCATGGATTTTTCACAAGACTTCCTTCCCTTCCCTCTGGTAACTTTCCATGTCACACAGAGCCTCGCTCCAGGCATTAACAATATAAGAAGTTGAATGTGGGCTGGAAAGCCATGCAATTGGGGGAGCCAGTCAGCAGCAAGAGTGAGGCTGAGATGCGTTCAAACGCCCCGAATCTCGACCTGAGACTGACATCTCTGTGCTCTGGGCCTACATGTACCACACCTCTGCCACCCTTGAAGAAGTCAACCAGCCTGTAGCCAGGCTTCAAGTTAAACTTCCACTTTTCTCATAGGGACATGTCCAGCTAGCACTCCCGAATCCCTCTTCCTGCACATGTAGCATCCCAGCACTTCAGCCAATTACATACCTCACCCCAAATACCTCCACCCACTTTCCAAGATTTATATAACCCTCTCCACAGCAATAAATAGATGGTTCTTCTGTTTCGCTTAAAACCATGTCTGGAGAAGGCTCTTTCTCCCACATTCAACACCGATCTTGCCTAACCCCCTTGCCTGGGCTAAACTTCATTCCCCTCAGCCCAGCCCAGAGTGGAAAGGTGCCTGGATACCCTGAGGGGGAAAGCAGACCCGGGGCTGCAGGTGGGTAATGATTACACCCTGCTACTCACTTGCTCTTTATTATTTACTTGTCATAAGCAACGAAAGTTTATTTCGCACAGCTTTGAAAACTAGAAATCCACAATTATGTGCCGTCAACGTTGGCTCTTTTGGAAGGCTTTCTGGAGAGGAATTATTCCAGTCTTTACTCCTGCAATATTTAATGTGTAATTGCTACTGCCCTTTAAAGATCAATATTACTAAAAGTCTAAAAAAAAAAAAAAAAAAAAAAAAAAAACTTCTGTAACAATTCTAACTTTTTTAAGTGAGTGTGCTATATTTGTGGAGAAAAAAAAAAGGTTAAGGAAATTTAAGGGAGGGGGAGAATAGTTCTTCCATACTTGAATTTTGAACAGTCCTCCTCAGACTGTCCCAACCACAGGACACATCTGGAATTAAGGGACAGACCAAGGTCTTGTGTATCTAATGCACTAATTTTTCAAATTGTCTTTTAAAGTTTTTGTTCAGTCATATAACTAATAGCACCAAGTATATGTAATGAGAAAAACACCATATATTTGAAATAAAAATAAAGTGCTTTAGCACATGTTTCATAAGATATGTTCCTCTCATAAACAATAACCTGAAATACTATGTAGAAATGGATATCAGGAAAGAGTATAATATATCTTTTATATTTATTAATTCATTCATATGTATTACAGTGGATTTTAATTCATCTTTATGCTTACCTTATAGCCTAAGCTACCTGTTATCTTATATCTGGAACTGACATCAATGTGTCAAGGCAATAACATACAGTGAAATACAATGAGAAAATCTAAGTATATTTTTATGTATCAAAATGTTAAACATCTTTGAGGACTTAAAACAAAGAACAGCAGGAAGAGTCAGAGACAGGAAGTAGAGAAGTTAACATAAAAATGTTACTCTTCTGTTTAAAATTTACAGTCTACTCATGGAGATGAAACCACTTAAGATATCCTAGCACATGCAAGAAAAACATATCCACAGCAGCATTCCCAGCTGCACAAATTAGCATGCAGTAGATCCAGCCAGTAGATCATAAGAGGCTAAGTAGAGGGAAACGCAACACAGTGGTCAATCATAGACTGTTTTATACAAAGCCCAATATGGCAATGAACCGTGACACTCAATTTATGTAGAGTAAAAGGAATGTTTTCTAGACAGAATATACATGAAAGCAATAAAACAAGAAAGATGGAGCAACTGAAAACCTCGGTGCCATGTTGTGAGATATGGCTGAAATGTGTCTGTGCCATATTGTTACCAGTAGAAACTAGCAACATTCAAGAGAGACTTCAAATGAGCATAGGAACTGGGGATTATATAAAACATAGTATATCTACTGTTGTTGTAAAAAAATATTCTAATTTGTTCATCATCCTATACATATGTTACAAAGACAGAAAAGGAAAGCATGGTGAATTTTCGCTTTAAAGTTTCACAGTAACATCCCTGTATTGATTTCAGGAGTTAACAAAGCAATACGACACACATTTAGCATCAGAACAAAAATTACGATGTTATTTATATTAAGGAAATAAAATGCATTTAAGCTTATACTAATAGTCGGTATTTGCAAAGTATATAGTAAAGAAATAGTGTGTACTGCATCATGATAATTTAAACTTAACTACAATTGTTGAGAGCAGATTATAAGAACTAGGAGACAGAATTAAAGGGAAATCAGGGTGCTGCATTAAACAAGCAGGGAAGGTTTGTGTGAGGGATGGTTTTCAAGTCAAAGGAGGATTTTTTTTTATAACAGAACACTTGACTAAGAACCTGGAAACTGATTCTCTCACTTGCTTCTACACTAAGTAGCTAACCCAGCTTGTCATCTATTAAAGTTTATGAACCTTTTGCAATCATTTCCAATTCCATTTGTGGAGCCAATAAACTGCGTGTAATGTAAGAGGATGGATATTGTCTTCTGAGTTTGAAATTTAAAAATCAATTGACTCTAAAAGGAGTTCTGAATATTAAACTATGTCTTTACTAAATAAGCATTTTTGGTTCAAATTGTTCTCTCTGGTGTGATCTGCATTGCTATTTTCACTTTCTTTTTATATCTACTTGAGGATTAAAAATATATTCAAATAAGAAAGAGTATAAATTTGACCTTTCCTTTATTGCTTTTGAATAGAATTTTCCCTTTATAACAGCCTTAATTTTTAAAATAAAGGCTTATTGATCTAGTACAGGGACTAGTTTCTGTCAAAGAAATTATGTCCTTTGGAAATATTGAGGGAGAATTTCAGGGGTTATGAACCGGTCATACTAATCCTTTTGAGGAAAACCAAAGACGAATATTGATGTCCCACTCATTCACTGCTCTGCAGAAACACGGAAAACAACCAGCTTTCTGAAAGATGTGTTTTCTGCATCTGGATCAGAGTGCCGTACTTCTTCACCTAGTTCCTTCTTAAGGGAATCACGTCTCAATGACTACAGCCACAGAAGAACTTGACCACCTCACTCCCTCATGAAGATACTTCATGAAATCGTTTGTTTGTAGGGCAATATGGCCCCCAACATTCATTGTACAAAAACCAGCAAATTTCTCTATCCATTTACTCGTCTATCCATTTCTTTATCTTTCTCTATCCATGTATTTGTTGCTTTCTGTCTTGCCCTCTGGAATGGTGCTGCAATGAACACTGGAGTGCAAATGTCCCTTTGATATGCTGATACCCAGAATTTCGAAAATACCGAAAGATTGAAAGCAACAAATTCACTAAACACAGATAGAAAATGATATACAATGTTAGAAACCCAAACTCAGAGAATAACAGGCATCCCTCTAACCGAGGGATTAGGTGGAGATTGTGACAAGGCTTACTATTAAAAAGAGTGCATATATTGGGGAGAGCTGATACACTTGTTGACTGGATAGTAATACTGTGGGCTTGAGGCTCGCTAATATTCTAAACAATCTTATCACAATGCTGATTATTGCTGTGTCAACTGGAAACAAGCTAGAGTCGTTTTGGAAGTGGGAACTTTAATTGCACAAACCCTCCTTCAGACCGGCTTGTGGACAAGCCTATACTGCAGCTTTTTGAGTGATTATTAATGTGGGAGGATCCAACTCACTGTGAACAATTTCAGTTCTGGGCAGGTGAATCTGGGGGCCATAAAACACCAAGCTTCATAAAAGTTATGGGGAGCAAGCTAAAAAGCAGGAGCTCTCCATGGCTTCAGCTTCCGTTCTTCTCTCCAGTTCCCTGCCCTGTTTGAGTTTCTGTCCTGACTTCCCTCAGTAAGGCCTATTATCTGATGTGTCAGTGAAATACATTCTTTCTTTGACAAGTTGCTTTTGGTTGTGGTATTTTATCACACACAGCAACAGAAACCTAAGTAAGACATCATGTAACACATAGTAACTGAAAGCTAATGGCTGTGTGCATGAACTTGGTTGTGTCAGTCTTCATAGGTGTGTGCACATATCAATGATCACATTAGGCACTGCATATGTAAATAACTTTTATTTATCAAATAGTTCTCAGAGCGAGAAACAAAAAACAAAAATAAATGGTATTCCTCAGTGTTATTTTAGCATTCTTGAGATAAATTATTTGTCCTCATTGATTTACTTCATCAGAACATGGAAGTAAATAACATTAAGATAATAATTACGTCCTGTGGTTAGTGACTCAGATTTCTCTACTTTATTATGCTGCAATTAAAGTCCCCCGTTCTCAATAACCAAGAAAACAATAAAAAACGTTAAAATAATCTGAGAATGTAACTTAAAAGTGGAGAAATAAAATAATGAGGTATTTCACACCTGCAACTCCCAGCTCTGAACTCCCATTCAGAGATGGGAGTAGGAGGGCTTTCATGAGTTTGAGCAATTCTGGATTTATATAGAAAGTACCCAGCCAGCGGGAATGCAGAAACTCATGTAAATAAACCAACCAACAAGCAAAATAAAAATGAGCAAGTGAAACAAAACTGCAGCAAATCTAGAAGAGTAGAAAAAGCAACTCATTGTTATTATGAATAACAGTTGAGAAATGTATGGTAGTTCAAACAAGAGATTGAATAAAATATCTAATTCCAAGGTAATAAAGATTTTAAAATCCCAAAGGACCTATTGAAGGCAATATTTAGGAAGGCAGAACTTATGAAAAATATCACTCCCCTGTTTCTTTATGTTTTAAACTTTCATGGATTCACATAACTAAAAACTTCTGCTATAGGAAAACGTTTTGTTGGCCTAGGAGATGTGACCTCGTGTAGCCAAATTTAGTTAGAAATGTCAGAAATGCTCCATCTGGTAATTACACAATGTGTCTAAATCAAACAATCACTTTTAATCATTAAAATGATCATAGTAATTTGAAAGGTGAACACAGCAAGACTGATGTTAACACGAAATTGTTGATATAAAAAACTGAAATTAATACTGGATCATTTCCATCATTAATCAGGAAATAAATCTATTTTGTAAGAGGATTTTCTGAGAGCAGCTAATAACTATCACACTTTCCTGAATCCATAAACCAAATATAGACAGAAGAGTGACTGATATTAGAAGACTGAAAGTGACAGCTCCCTCATGAATATCACCAAACCACGTGACCTCCACAGTATTAAGACTTGAAGGAAAATTATCTTATCATGAAATAATTCAGCAGACAGCTTGATGAGTCCGCTGCAGTGCAAATGTACAGGTATCTATGTCAACTTGAGCCTCTGTCATAATCTGCATGTTTAGAGAGGTACTAAATCAAGAAAAAATAAATTTAACAATAAACTTTGTATATGACTTATATCATATACCAAAAAAAAATCAGTAAGGGGAAATAGGTTACCTTAATTCCAGTGCTATCAGCTTGGTCGAAGTCTTCCTTTATTTTAACAGCATCTATCAAACACTTCCTGACAGTGACATTCCTTTTTCTCTTGAGAGACACAGGTACATAGAAAAGTATTGTAATAGTGTAGGAAATAGTGTAAGATTTTCTTCTCTTGATATGCCAGATCATTAAATCAAAATTAATCCATTCACCATGAGTTTTAATCAATATTCCATTCTCCCAAGCAGAAGAGATTTAAATCTTTCTGTCATGTCAGGAGTGTTCATGACAAACACAGCTTAACTCCTATGTTAAAGCTACTGTCACGGTAAATGAGACAAGTTAGCCGAAGGTATTAAAATTTCATTAAACTAGCAGATACAATACACAAGCTCATTAGTGTTCAAAACTGCACATATATTAAAAACAATATATGTGCACATAAAACAGATGATTGTTTCAATATTTTAATAAAGAAAAAAATAATGAAATATGTATGAATGAAGATCATTTAAGTTCATAACAATGTTGTATTATATAGCCTCATAAACTGGTTAAGATAACTGTTGTATAGTTACACAAAATGTATACACATGTAATATGTGTATATGCATACAGGCAAAATGTATGCGTTCAAGAGATATTTTTTAATGACTGCACAACTTTATTTATGATAATTCATGTTTTCATGCTAGCTGTAGTTTGAACTTCTCATTCCTGTCAGTGTCCCACTATGCTAAACTTGAGTCACAAAAAGGGTTTAAATTATATTACATTACAAAGCAGGAAGAATGTTTCCTTTCCTAGGATTCAAAGAGAGAGATGGTTGGAGCTGTAACATTCAGAAAAATCAAAGAGGCAAAAGTCTTGTAGGCCCCAGCTACTAACCCCAAAGGACAATGAGGAAGTCAGTACACATGACAGAAAGTGACCAATGAGCTTCAACCACAGTGGTTCGTAACTAGCATACAGTTGTTTCAGGTAGACAGAGAAATTTGGAGTTATACTACAAAGAGAATCCACATCAATACCATCTAAGGATGGGACATTCCCTGGCCAGCTGGGATGGAGGTGGAGACGATACTGAAGTTACTGATTCTCATTACTCAATGCACCTTTAATTTTTCATTATTATTCAAATTTAAGAAGTGAATTTTGGACAGGCATGGTTGGGCACACCTGTAATCCCAGCTCTTGAAAAGCAAAGAAAGGTATATCTCTGAATATATAATTTAAGCTCAATAATCTGGATCAATCTCTATAAACTATTACTGAAACTTGATAAAATGAGAAATAGCGGCTAAGAAGATGACTTGTCAGGTAAGAGCACTTGTTCTTGGAGAAGACCTAGAATTCGGTTCCCAACAATCACATGGGAAATCATAACCAACTGTAATTACAATTCTAGGGGACCTGAAAACATTTTCTGACCTCTATGGGCATTTGTATGGTACACATACACATTCCTGTCTGAAAAAATACTCATAGATATAAAAGTAAAACAAACAATTCTAAAATATCTGTCAATATAATAACACACTTGAACATTATAGGGTATAAAATTCATTATAATACCTATCTATCTATCATCTGTCTAAATCATCTAAGTATCTATCTATCATCTGTCTATTGTCTATCTATCATCTACCTATCTATCTACCTACCTATTTTTCTTTCTATCTATCAGTCCATCAATCTATCTACTGACCTAGTTATCTACATGGATGTAGTGATGGGAGGTCAAGTACAGGCACTCACCCGTGCTAAGAAGACATTCTACTACCATGCTTTTATCACCTAACTCACACTATCCTTTCTTTTTGTATTTTCTTTTCATACTACCTATTCACGCTTCGTATTGCTGGGTTGTCTTTCTCTCATGAAACAGGTAGAAGTAGTGGCAGCTTCGGATCCATTTCATCTATATACAACCTTTCTTTGAGGTTTCCACAGTGGTGCAGAAAGTTGCAAAATTCTCTGAATCACCAACAAAAGCACTTTTGTAAAATTAAGAAACTGACGTAACCTGTGGGATACATGATAGACCTGTTGAATAAGACAATGTAAAAGTTAAAATATTTCTCCTTTCGTGATTTTATGATTGTGTGTCCCAGTTCCTAGAGTATCCGCATAAGTCTCACACATCAATTTATTGCACAAAATGGCCGTCTCTTTGTCATAGCAAAAGACTCTTTGACTTGTACAGTCTCAATTCCAAGATTATTCTGCATACTACTGCTGGGAATAAACCTTTGTCTCATGCCATTTTCAAATCAGGACATTTTGACACATTCATAGCCAAAATACTATTCCCAGTCCCTCACATGCTAAAATAATATTTTCAGCTCGTCAAGGGATTAACAAAATAGAGATAGTGTGGGAAAAATGGGTATAGAGTCAGTTACATTGTTTTATTCTGCTTGACAAGTGAGAATGTCCATCCAACAATTACATATTTCATTATACAGTCTTATCACAACAGAGTTACGTGGGAATTTTATAGCTTCCCATCAATTTAAAAAATACCAAGGCCCTAGTCAGTTGACCAGGAGCAGGGACTGGCCTAATAAATCTAATAACATTTAATTTTTGCATATTAAGATACATATATTTTATCCAAAAGGCCAAACATCTGTTGCTTTAGTGCATCAACTGATAAAGATATGAACACATATTAATTTTAATTACAATTATAAAGTATTGCAGTAAACATAATGTCCCAACAAACTTTCCAAATATCTTTCTGCAAGTACAAGGATATTTTGTTCATCACAATTTACAAAATTTAATGACTATATAATGTTTAATAGTAAACATATCTTTCTACAAATGTTATTAAAACAAAAATTTAATTTCTACATTAATCAAATGAATAAATTAATAAAGCATTTGTTTGAAAGTCATATGGAAAAAAACCTCAAGATATAACTTTGAAAAGCAGTTTTTATTTCTGATTACATAATAGCATATAGATTAGTGATAGTCTCACAATATACATGCAACTCAAAAACTTAGTGAATTTTTTTCAGTTAAATAGAATGATTAAAGAATTATATATTACATTTATCTAGGTAGTATCATATGAATCAACTAAGGTTGTTTTTTGGTTCTGTTGATTTCCTTGTGGAGCTCCTGTCCCCTCCTGGTCTTTCTATCTCCCCCTTCCTTTGTAAGATTCCCTGCGCTCTGCCCAAAGTTTGGCTATGAGTCTCAGCATCTGCTTTGATACCCTGCTGGATAGAGTCTTTCAAAGGCCTTCTGTGGTAGGCTCCTGTCATGTTCCCTGTTCTCTCCCTCTTCCAATTCCTGTCCCATTTGCCTTTCTGAATGAGGATTGATCATCTTACCCAGGGTCTTCCTTCTTGCTTAGCTTCCAAAAAAGACCCCTGGGCACAGAGGTCTTTACTGAGACTGATACTCCAACCAAGGACCATTCATGGAGATAATCTAGAGCCTTTGCACAGATGTAGCCCATGGCATCTCAGACTCCAAGTTGGTTCCCTAGTAATGGGAACAGAGACTGTCTCTGACATGAACTCAGTGATCAATTCCCCTGAGTGGGGAGCAGCCTTACCAGGCCACAGAGGAAAACAATACAGCCAGTCCTGATGAGACCTGATAGGCTAGAGTTAGATGGAAGGGGAGGAGAACCTCCCTTACTTCTTGACTTGGGGAGGGACATGGGAGGAGATGAGAGAGGGAAGGAAGGTGGGATTGGGAGGGGATGAGGGAGGGGGCTACGGCTGTGATACAAAGCCAATAAACTAATTTATAAAAAAATAAATAACTTTTTTTAAAAGACAGTTTTTGTGTACTTGATTGTGTTTCCCATATTGATTATAAACATTTCTTACTATAGTTTGCATATATACACTCCCAAACTCATTCTTGGAATTTAAGTGCTCTCTCACAGTATTGGCAGGCTGACCCTGAAAAGGCACTTAAGATATGGGAGCCTTTCCATTGTGAATATACTAATGTGATCTTTACGGAGCAGATTAGAGTTGAAAAAGAAGCACTGTATTTGATATTTACTATTAGCATTAAAACTGGATCTTATGGAATAAAATGTTTAAGAATAATTTTATCATATACTGTAAATAAGCATCACCACAACTCATATTTCTTTTTGTGTGTTTGTCATCATGGACTTTTTTCTCAAAATGCATTATTTAAAATGGCTGAAGTAAATAAAAAAGAAATACAGTAGGAAATAATGATTAATAGCTGGGATTTTTAAAAAAAAAAGACAGTTAAAAGGGGGAAAAATCAAGCTAAAAATTAAAATAAAGCCCCAACAGAACTCACTGCAGAGAAGTGAGTTCTGACTCAGCGATGGGAACATATGAGATTATAAGGGTAGGGTTGATTCTGTGAATGTCTGAGAATAGTTTCTCACAGACTAACTTGCTGCTGGTAGAGAAAATATGAACATTCAATAAAATTACCATGGTGGTGCATCCTTGTAAACCCAAGGTTTGGGAGTCTGAGGCAAGAGCACTTTGAGATAGGGGTAAGTAGGCAATTACTTAGTGACTCTGAAAATACAAAGCAATATGTTCTTGAAACCTAAAACACACTGACAAACCAATAAGTGAATGACTTGCTTATATTTTCTCCATAGAAGAAATCTTACGGAAGTTTATTTACTAATATTTTAGGTAGATAATACAAATGACTTATATAGGATCATTATAATTATGCTATAGTTAAACTTATAAGTAAAAACCAGTATTCACAGTTACATTTATAAGGAGTCACTTAAAATTTCTCATCCTTTTTGATAATTCCATGTGAGTCTTGGGAATCTAACCCAAGTCCTCTGTAAGGGCAGCAAATATTCTTAACCACTGAGCCTTCTCTCCAGCCATATCAGTTAATAGTCTTGCCATGTAATTAGTATGTGCTTAGTGTTTACTGAAAGTATAGAACAATTGTTGAATGAACAAATGGGTGAATGAATGAATGAAATTAATGAGAAACTTCTTCCAAAGTTCTGACTTGTGTCTTCAGTTAGATTATCATTCCTTCTGCAAGCAGAAAAATACTTTTTGTTTTGTTTTGATGGAGACATTATGAAGGTAAGACATGAAGCTGCTATTGTGGAGTAGACTTACCATAACATCAATAATGGGATGTTGTACTATCTGGGGAAAATTATAATTTTAGAGCTTGCTTGCAGAGAGAAAATGCAAACAGCAGCTAGTCAGGCATCTCCACAGCAGTGTGGGAAACTTATATTTTTTTAAAAAATAAACATTCTTGTGGAGCATATATTATTTCCAGTACATCTTCTGTTAAAAGCTGAACTCTCTGTGTCCAGGCTTCAAGTACCCCTAATAAGGGAGACTGGAGCTGTTTCTGACAGGGAGTCACTTCCCCCTAGGTGGCTGCCTTGCCAGGCCACAGGAAAAGAGGATAGCCTCAGTCCTGATGGGATTTGTTGTGGGCTGGCTAGGGGCTCCCTTTTTCTAAGGAGTATGGGGATATAGGGGAAGAGGAAGGGGTTTGGGACTGGAAGGAGAGGGGGAAGGCATCTATAATCAGGAAGTAAAATGAATAAATATATATATATTTTAAAAGCTAAATTATTTTTGCAAATCCTTATCTAGGAAATAGCTAAAAGGAGTAGCTCAAGAAGGAAACAGTGAGGTAAGTTGCGGTAATGTTGATTAGGGCTAGTGAGCAGTCCACAGCAAAGGGCTTTCACTACGAACAGATCAGCTAGAAATCTCATTATTGCGCAAAGCTGAGCATCAGACAAATTCTTGTTTTGCGGACCATTTCATCTCTCAGAAAGCAGCAGAAACAAAAAGTGGAACTGCCCCATAGTCTGACCAGAAAGAGGTAAGTGTTTGGTGCTCTGAAGTAAAAGGTAGTAGAGGTAAGCATTGCACTGTTCCAGGACCCTGTTCTGCACGTACGGTCTACTCAAGGATTGCTGCTGCACATGGAGATTTCAACTCTAAGGTGACTAGTAGCTAGGAGTTTAGTAAAAATAAATAAAAACTAAGTGTATTCAAACTCTACAGGAACTCAAGGAAGAGAGCCGTTTCTTTTAAACTGTTTACATCATTAAACCTTAGTTTTATTTCAGAAGTATCCACAAAATATATTTTTCCAAAATAGTACGACTTAATTAAAACATATTTGCGTGGTTGAATAAAACACTTAACTGTGTGTGTTCATATGTTTTTTTTTAGTACATAATGGAATCTGTAAAAAATTTTATTCTTTGCTTGCAGTCTAGATTGATTTATGGAAACATACACAAGAGGTGTTTGTAGTAGCCCTATTTTATTGCATCAAATGCAAAAGCACTCTAATTGTACAAAAATAGACTAAGTTGTTCACTCAATAGAGTATTATAGGATTCAGGTGACAATAACATTAATGATAACTTTTAAAAACTACCAATAATTCATATTGACAGTATATTACTTTTCTGTTTCTGTATTAAAATTATGACTGAAGAAACTAAAGAAAGAAGAGTTCATTTGGGCTTACTTTCCCAGGGGGTTAAGAGTTCTTTAGAGCTGGAAGACACAGTAGTGAGAGGCAGGCATGCCTGGGGAAAGCAAGAAGATGCAAGCAAACATACTGAATGCAAGAATGGAGTAAAAAGAGCCAGTTGCTATTGGAATGAGACTATAAATACGCAAATGCAAGTAGCATACTTCTTGCCACAGAAACACAACTCCTGAGCCTTCATACACAGCACAACCGCCTGTGGAACAGTTGTGCAAATATCTGAGCCTGTCCACATCACAACTGACTGCAGGAAAGGTCAGAATACATTTTTTTTTTTTTTACAGATTTTCTTACTAAAAACCATACATACATGCATAGTTATATGTTTTTCAGCCTATTTCACTCTATTACATCTTAATTAAGTCATACTAACATGGCAAGTCATGAAGTGACTATTGAAAAAAAATCTTAACCTTTCTATGAAAGGACACAAAATATTTATGTAGGCGCAAAAAATTATATAAGTGATATCATTTTAGTATCTCTATAATTTCTACATCTTTGTCTGCACTTATCAAATATCCTACAATGAACATATTATACTCATAATGGAAACATAAAATATTGTTTTAAAATTAGCTGGAATGCATGCATATTTAATAAAAGTATTACGTCTTAGTTTAATAAATGTATAATGACTTAATCAAGGAAAATAATAGACTATATTATGTGGTTTTTCATATTATACATGAATCTTATGCTCACTTCCAGATAGCTCACTTCAATTAGAAAATTAACAGGACTGCATTCAGGAAATAATGAGCTTGATGATAGGTTACATACAAGTTGTATTAAAAAGAGCAGAGCTGATAGAATGGTTTGGTGGAAAGATGTGAGTTCAGGTTTGCTTCCATCATTCGCAGCCGCCCTGGAAAACAGCTCCTGGTGGGTTTCATCACTGTAAGTTTGTGTGCACGGAGGGCAGGGAGCCAAGCACGGAAATGTGCTTTCATGCACAGCAGGAGGCAACCATCTCACCTAGCCGTGGTTTTTTAATATTATGAGACTCAGGACCAGGAAAGAGTATCTGTGAAGCTGTGTGTTTGTCACAGGAATTTAATGACTGTGTAAAACACCAACGCAGGCAGTCAGACGGTGTGTTGTACACAAGCATGGACAGATCCTATCTCCATAGACTCTTTTAACCAAGATGAGATCGCAACATAAAGAACGCTTGCCCATCTAGGTTTACAGTTTGCTTTGACTTTACTGTTACTGTGTTATGATAGGAGGAGGAGGTCCAAACGCCACCGCACGGGTGCTCTTTGGGGAGGTTTGAGGACGGCTTTGTGGAGTCAGTTCTCTCTTTCCAACTTTTCTCGGGTGCTGAGAATCCAAAAATGGCTTTTAGATCTGAGACAAGTGTCTTTGCCTATGGACTCTCTCACCAGTCCATTGATCATTTCACTTTGAAACTTAAAGAAGTGCCAGTAAAAGTAGAATGGCTACATAACGTATTCTATTTTAAAATGTGTATTTAAAAGTAATGTGCTCAACTTTTGACTGAGTCTGAGGTGTGTGATGCAGAAACAGTAGCTACTAAGAAATGATGGGAGTGAGGAAGCCAAGGAACAGGCAGAAGAAAGGAAGGAGGGAAGAAATACAAAAAATGGAGGGAGGGAGCTTGAAATGGAGAAGTAACGAGGAAGAGAATGATGGAGACAAGGAAAGGGGGAAACAGGAAAAGAGAGAGAGCAATAGGGAGGAAGGAGACAGAAGAAAAAATGAATTCCCAATCAATTTTAAGTTATCTATGGAATAGCAACCTAATATGGATATTTTAAAAGAACTTAATAGGAAGGTTAGGCTAACTCTCATTTTTTTCCATTATAGGAACGAATGATTTTACATGGACCCATAAATTGTCCATCAATGCCTAGATATGATGAAAGCAAGGAAGTGGACACTGAAATTCCCATATTCCTGGTACCTGCTCTGATACATCATCCCACCTGATAGTCATGAACTCACGAATAGTTATATTTTTGCCTGTTAGATGCAAAACCCAGAAAGACTAAACAGAAAAATAGCTAATGAGCCACAGAATAAGGATTTAGGCCCCTTTTCCTGAAGTGGGTCTTGTTGTCCTCTTGTCTGTGATTGTTTAAAGTGTTCCTGGGGCCCCGGAGGTCTAAGGAAATGTCTGAAAACTACCCAGCAATGGAATAGATCCCACCGAGAGCTTCCTGGGACAGCCCTGCTCCTGTTAGAGCAGTCCTGGCTTATTCCCTATCTAACGGTACTCATTGATCCTACTGATCTTTACATAAGTCTCTAAGTCAATTTGACCTACCAGGCATCTCTATTTGTATTTCCTCATGAAGCTGTGAGGCCCGAGGCACACACACACACACATCTGTGATATTGAAACCACTAATTTGATCAGAAACCCTAAGTGATCTAGAAGATGACCTAAACAAAGTAGAAATTGATCAGGAGCCAATGTTTCTGTAAGGGAGAGGAGCAAAGGGTACCACAGAGGGCATCTTTTTAAGGCCAATGTCTAGGAAAACAGAGTTCAGAAGAAGCAAGAAGACAGTTGGCAAACACATCTCATGTCCAATCAAACCACAAATATGATAACTGGATCACACTTGGTAGGAGTAGGACCTCGCCTTACAGCTGCTCTCCCATAAACAGTGTAGGAAACTGCCTTATCCCAGAGCAAGGCCAGCATTTTGTGAACTGATGCCAATATGACTGTTACCGTTAACAAAGGTGTTTCCATACTTCTGCCTACAGTGGTTATAGAGTATATTTAGAGAAAAGAGCTGTCTTTCTCCTATAGAAAAGGGTTTCTAAATAAACCACAGATAACCAAAAGAGAGTTAGTAGCAAAGACTGAAGCACAGAGCAATCTCAATAGCCACCCCAGATGTTTCAAACATGACTGGAAATCTCAAGACCAAAGGGATATTTCCCTTTTAGAAATTTACTCCAAGATCCAACTCTGAAGAAACAGCATATCTATATTTGTTTAATTAGGTCTTTGAGATGTACTAAAGCAGTTTGGCAGGTGCCTATAAAGTGTTTAAAATAAATTTAAAAGTTGGTCAATTGAAGTAGCAATGAGACATGTAATTTAGAACCACAGTGCTTTCTCAATCCATTCACCGATGACTATACTGTCATTTCTAGTCATGACTATACTCATTTCCTGTTCCTAAGCCACATTCTTCCTAACCTTTGAAGATGAACCTCTGCTCATGTGGTAACTAATTTCCAGTTCCTAAGCCACATTCTTCCTAACCTTTGAAGATGAAACTCTGCTCTTTCTTGACTTGTTCCAGGGTGTGGTTGTAGGTTGGTGGGTTTTACCCAGAATGGAACTGAGTGAAGGAGTCCGTCTGGCTTTCGACATTAGGACGGACCTTAGTGTCTGGCTGCTCGCCTCTGTGGACCCTAAGATCTTTGCTGCTTTTTTTGAAGTCCAGATGAGCCAGACCCTGGGTTTCTCATGTGTTTCCTTGCCTAAGCAAATTATCCCCTTTCCTCCTGAGCTCTGGCCAAGCTACTGCATTCCCAGTTCGGCAGTGCTTTTCGGAGATAGCTTAGCTCCAACCTCACCACTGTCCAGTCCTGAGAAGGCTCTCTCCTGCACTTTCCAATCGTTGTGTTTTTACAGACAGGAGAAAGTCTCCTTCCTGGTTTATTCCTTCTAGACATGGGTTTCTAGCACATAATCCTAACACTTTCCCACTCCAACCTCCAGACCATTTCTGTACCTGACACACAAAACTGAAAATCCTTAATGGAGCATCAAGACATTTTTTAAGGTGTTTTTAGAAAGAGGAAGGAAATGAATAACATAGAAGAAGATTTAATGTCATTTGGAAGCAGTACCAAATTAAGAAGAAAAAAAAAAAAACTGGTCACAGAAAATGGAGCAGAAACTTGAGTCTTAAGATTACATCTTTCACCATATTACACACACCAAGTCTCTCACGGTGTTTGTTCTCTGAATCACTCCACCACACATGCTAGAAGGGTAAGATCAGCTTCACATCTCCCAAAGACTCACTGCAGTCCAATTCACTGTAGGCCAGGGATGGCCACTGTAAATACAAAAGTGGTGGGTGGGGCAGAGCCCAAAGAAAAGGAGAAGGAAGGAAGGAAGGAAGGAAGGAAGGAAGGAAGGAAGGAAGGAAGGAAGGAAGGAAGGAAGGAAAGAAGGAAGGAAGGAGAGTGAGAGAGAGAAAAAAGAGGGAAGAAAAGAAGGACAGAGAAAAAAGAGAAAAGGGAGGTGATAGGAAAGAAAAGAGAGATGATACTATTCAGTCAGGAGGATATTAAATTTGGAATGTCCATTATTTTTGAATTCTAAAAACAGCATACTTTGGACTTGTGAAAAAAAAAAACAAAGAAATATCTATGTTGTAATTCTTATGTTACTTTCACCTTGCTGACACAGTGAAATTGATATGGTCTTTATCATATTGATAATGCAATTATAATTATTATGAAGTGACATATCATTTCTTAGATATGTATTCATGTGTTCATTCTACGTGTTCTTTCTCTAGCATTGACTTTAGAAACCAACCAACCAAGAAGAAAAATGAGAATAGCATAGAAAGAAACCTTGTCTATCTCTAATCTACCCTTTTAGTTTTAAAGCATTGTCACAGGAATGAGCAGTGTAGATCAGAGGAGACAGTCCTTCCAACATCTGCAAGTGTGCAATGGGTTTTGTCTTATTTTTCATCTCTTTTACTTTATATTTCAGTCACTTATTAATTATATTCCATTTAATTTTCCAAAGGCAAAGAAAATGCAAACTGATTTAAAATTTTTCCATACCACTAGGTGGCACCAAATAGCCATAATTCATAGATAATGGGAAAAATGCATTTTTCTAAGCAGTTCTCAGCCTTTGCTTATAAACAAAAAAAATTGTGAAAATGAATCCAAATATTTTTATTTTCAGTATTAAATGATAAAGACAGTGAAAATATTTCATAAATAAACAAAACATACTTTTTGGCTGAATTGAAATGTCCTTGTGCAGTCTATTAATAAAACCAGGGTAACATTCTTTGTTGAATCGAACAATATGTAACATTCTTTTCTCCCACTAAATTGTTACGGTATAATAGATACTTTCTCTTGCTTTCGCTTAGAAAGAGCTAAGGAGGCTCTTTCCAGCATACTTGCTTTTGTATTTTAAGATCTGGTTTCACTGTGTGGAGTTCCTATCCTGAGAGAATGTGCCTTTAATTTAATAGTGATGTTCTCAGTCCAAAGTTGCATTTGGATTAAGGTATAGGTGCTGGGCACAAGCTTGCCTCGCTGCCTACACTTGTAAATCACCTTCCAAAATACAAGGCTCACTACACTACTTCAAGTTTTTGTCACCTCGAGGTTTGACTACTGCCATGTCCTCTACCTTGGTTGACAGAGAAAGAGCCCCAGAATATTCAGCGAGTACAGAATGTGACAGCTTGTCTGTTTAGCAATGCCAGCCACACAGAGTACATTATACAGAGGCTCCGTGCACAGCTCCGGCTTCCAACAGTCATTCTGGGTGTTCATTTTCATTTATAACAGTCCCCGTGGCCTAGGACTTTTAAGGAAGTTATTCAATGCCCTGATCCTTTATTGTGGCAGTTAAAGGCATGTCAACAGATAGTTCCTAGGTGCAAAAATAAACTCAGAAGTTTGAGGTCCTTGATGCTACAGTTCAATCTCATTTCTGATTTGAAAAACAAAAGCTAGTTTTACACAATACAGAATTTCCTTTAAAAAATACAGATCCTGTGAGCAGCGTGCGTGTGCATGAAAGGAGACAGGGCCTAGCATAACAAAGTGTCAGTGTATCTTTCCTGTTGACAGAACAATACTTTACTAAGAAATAGCTATTGTAGAAAACATAATAATGACAGTTAAAAATAACAGACCAGCAAGATCCAGCTTCAGTGTGTCATAGTTTAGTACCATTATCCTGCAGCAAATGTGTGTTGAATGTTGACTACAATTAAGGTTCCATGTTAGAACTGGTGCGGTGTTGCAAGAAACTGTGTAAAACCATGGTGCTGTGAAGTACATAGCTCTATCAAATAGGAACCAAAAATATTAATTAGTCAGCTTTTCATTACCATTAGACGATATCTTTTAAGTCATTGTTCCAGCAGTAGAATACAAAAAGAGAACAAAAATACCTCAGGAGTACAAATTTCCACGGATGTCAGGTGACTCAGCGTCCTTGGGAAGTAAACTCAACACGAATACGTGGAAATAAGTGAAGCTGAATATTCCTAACCTAACGTACATATCGTGTCCCTATCGATGGTGATTTTCTCAGTCGGCAATGTGATCAGGAGAAACCAAGCAGCTTGCGGTAGGCTGCGCTGCATCTGTGCTTCTGCACTGATGTGCATTTCAGATGTCTTCCAAATCGTGAAAAGGAAAAGCTAGGGATCCCGTTTCTGCTCCTCGGCAGCCACCAGGATCTGTGGGGTGATCTAATATGATTTCCATTTCTAGGCATTAATGAAAACTCTAAGTTTATTGATGAAAACTTGACTAACTATGACTTGGAAGCTTATAGGCAAGAAATGACGTGCTCTATACGTACATTTCTTGGTTTTAATTATAGAGAGGTGTTTCCTTTAATCAGAAGTAGTGACAGTAAACAGCATCTTTAAGTGTTATGCACATAATCTTTACATTTTTTATGTTTGATTTGATGAAATATACATTGTTTTAATTTCCATATTTCTGAAGAATAGAGAAAATATTTATGTTTATTGGTGTTATGGACTGAATGGATGTCCCACAAAGTCAAGGTTGAGGTCCTTAGGGTCTTGGGAACTGGGACATTTCTGAGGTGATTCAGACAGGAGGTGGAGTCCCCTTAAATAGAATAAAAACTCATAAAGGGCTTTCTTGCCTTCTGCCTCCTACATGAGGGTACCATGAGAACCAAAACTTTACGATAACCTAACCTGCACTTCCAGCCTTCAGGACTCTGAGAATAAGTTCCTATTGTTTCTGTGTCCAAAGCCTGTGGCTATCCACTCCTGCTGAGCGCATCTAGTGTTGTTCATATGTATAGGTGTTTAGAGCTAATCACTCAGGATTAGATAACCTATCCAGGGCTTTTCCCTGAAAAAGACTGATTCTCCCTCTGTCAGCAGCCATAACTGCCCATAGCTCTTCACCTCATCTGGATAGGGTCCTGAGAGATTTGCCCACCCGCATTGCATGTCATGGTATTATCATGGTACAGGTCTTGTTGAGGTGGCCATATTCTTAAGATTCCATGGATGTAGCTTAATAATATCTTGTGGCAGACATCCTGGTCATGTGGCTCTTAGAAACTTTCCTTCCTCCCCTCCCTCGTTCCTTCCTTCCTTCCTTCCTTCCTTCCTTCCTTCCTTCCTTCCTTCCTTTCTTTCTTTCTTTCTTTTCCTTCCTTCCTTCCTTCCTTCATTATTTCTCTTTGTAATTTCTTCATATTACATAACTATCGTATCCGCCTCCCTTCTCTCCTCCAGGTCCCACCTACCTCTATCTTTCCCCATTCCCCCTCCCTTACTCCTCAGAAAAGGGGAGCCTCCCCACTTAATCAACACACTGGCACATCAAGTTGCTTCTGGACGGAGAGCACCCTCTTCCACAGAGGTCAGGCAAGGCAGCCACCCCAGGGGGTAGTGATTTGAAAGCAGGCAACAGAGTCCATGTCAGAGGCAGCCTCTGCTCCCCTTACTAGAGACCCACATGAGGACTAAGCTGTGCGCGAGCTATATCTGTGAGGCGGCCCCGGTCCAGTCCATGCATGCACGGTCCTTGACTGCCGCCCTGGGCCCAGATAATTTGGCTCTGTCGGTCTTCTCATTGAGTTCTTGCCTCCTCCAGGTCCTTCTATCTTTCCACCCCTTCTTCCACAAAGCCCCACCTCCCCCTGCTCGCCCCGCACCACCCCTGCTGTGCTGATGTTCGCTGTGAGTCTCAGTATCTGTTTAGATCTGCTGCTGGGTGGAGCCTCTGAGAGGACAGCTATGCTAGGCTCGTGTCTGTAAGCAGAGCAGAGCATCATTAATAGCGACAGGAGTTGGCGCGCTACCATATGGTAAGTCTCAGATTAGGCCAGGCTTTGGTTGGACATTCCCTAGATCTCTGCTGTATGCTTATCCCTGCACATCTTGTAGACAGGGTAAATTTTGGGTCCAAGTTTTTGTGGGTGTGTTGGTGTTCCTACCCCTCCACGAGAAATCTTGTCTGGCTGAAAGGTGGCCTCTTTAATCTCCATAACCTCCTCTACTAGGAGGCTTAACTGGAATCACCCCCATATCTTCCATATCTTCGCAGGAGCCTACCCTGTTGTAGGGCCCCAGCTTGTCTCAAAGATCTCCCCCCACACCTTAGTTTCTCTTCTCTCTCCAAGCCCTTTGGGGTCCCACACCTGCTGTCACCATCTGAGCCCCATCCTCATTTCCTTCTCCACTCCCTCTCCTACCCAGTCCCCTCTCTTCATCTGCTTCAGCTGTCCTGTCTATTTCCCATTCGAAGTGAGACTTCATCATGGTCCCCTGGGCCCTCCTTATCACGTGGCTCCGTTGAGTCTGTAAATTGTTCAGTATCTACTTTATAAGTCAGAATGGCTAAAATAAAAAACTCAAGTGGTAGCACATGCTGGCAAGGACATGGAGAAAGGGGAACCCTCTTCCAGTGCTGGTGGGAGTGCAAACTTGTACAACCACATTGAAAATGAATCTGGCGCTTTCTCAGAAAATTGGGAATAGCCATGCCTCAGACCCAGCTATACCACTCCTGGGCATATACCCAAAAGAAGCTCCATCACACAACAAGGGCATTTGCTCAACTATGTTCATAGAAGATTTGTTCATAATAGTCAGAAACTGGAAACAGCCCCGATGTCCTTCAGCTGAAGAATGAATACAGAAACTGTGGTAAATTTATACAATGGAATACTTCTCAGCTATTCAAATAAGGACATCATGAAATCTCCAGGCAAATGGATGGAACTAGAAATGATCGTCATGAGTGAGGTAACCCAGAACCAGAAAGACACATATGGTACGCATTCAGTAGAATATTTCTTTTGAATCTCAGGTAATGTGCCCTAAGCCTTAGATGTCGGCATAAGTTCTGCTATAGATGTCTCAATTGGACACGAGCATCCCATGGTCATATGACATCTGCATCTTTACCCGTTGTGGATTTTCTGTAAGGGTCTCATTTTTATTTGGGCCATTTTTAATTAAGAACTTGTACTAGGCTTTAAATATGTATTCCGGATGACATTCCATTGTTGGAGAGATCATTTGCAAGTGTTTTCCCAGTGTGTGTGTGTGTGTGTGTGTGTGTGTGTGTGTGTGTATACACCTGTATGCATGCATGTGCATGTATATGAGCTTAAAGGTATATTTTAAGCAGACAATCTCAGGTGTAACATTCTTCAGTTGGCATCCACCATGTATGGTGATCCAGGCTATTTCACCAGCCTGAAACTTGCAGACTTGACCAGGCTGGCTGGCCAATGAAACCCAGGGGTCCAGCTGTCTCTACTTCTCTACTGAAACTACAAACCTGACACCATGCCCTCCTATCTTATACAGCCTCTAGTGATAAAAGCTAGGATCCCATGCTTCCCTGGCAGCCCAGTTTTTGATTGCACTATAGTCCTAGCCGCATTTTTCACTTTTTATTATATAGTTGATGAACATTTCTAAATAAATGCTTCACTCTAATTTAAATGTTTTCTTTTTGCATATGTGTTCATGATCATAACTAACGTATATAATAATTTATAACAGTAATTACTTTTTTAAAAATTTATTTATTTATTTTTATTAATTACATTTATTCAGTTTGTAACCCAACACTAGCCACCTCCCTACTCCCCTCCCAATCGCACCCTCCCTCCCTCATCTCCTCCCATGACCCTCTCCAAGTCCACTGATAAGGGAGGTCCTCCTCCCCTTCCATCTGGTTTTAATTACTTCTTAATATTTTAAATTTTTAAGTCATATTCATGTGATCTTTGATCCATTTGGAGTTAATTTTATATGGTGTTAGGTAAGATATCCCAACTTTATCATTTTCTACTCTGTATTAAGTTGTCCTATAATAATTTGGTCAAAAGCCTATTGTTTATTCCACATCATATTACTGATGACTTTGCTAAAACCAACTGTATAAAAATGACTTACTTCTGGATATTGATTTATTTGTGTTTGGTTATGTGGGTCCACATTTTGTTTTCCATGTCAATTTTTAGTGGATTTATACATAATAAGTGAACTAACTTTAGAAGTATTATTTTTGCATTGTTTCAGAAACAGGCCCTCTTGCATGTAGAAACAGTATAATATTTCTGAATATAACTTTTGTTGTTATTTTGTGTAGATTTGTGTTTGTTTTTTTCTTTTGCTAATTAATATATCATACTGGTGTTGAATGCTATTTGAATTCTTCTTACATTAGAAAATACTAGATTAATTAACAGTATTTTCCTTAAGCATGTAGAATTGTGATATAGTATTTTAAAAATTAAAGTCCTTGATCACTGTCTCTGAAAACCAATGAGTAAATCACCAAACCATTTTCATTTCAAGATTCAGGAAATGGAAGATATGACCAAAAATTGACAGCACAAATGTGATTTTTTTTCAATATCTTACAGATTTTCCTTCTATGGTTTCTGTTAATCTAATTGTTTTGCTGAATATTTGATATTTGGAATTTCTGATCTTTGTTAGGAGGTTGCCATATATGAGTAAGTTTTTGAAATAACAGACACTTAACAAGTATTTCAGTAGGTGGTTAAAATATCTCTAGACTGTTATATATTGAATTATCTCCTTAAAGCAGACTGAAAATTTTCCTAAGGGGGATCAATGAGCTTTTTAAAAAATACTATAATTTAATTTTAGAAATGCAACCTGTCCACAATCATTGTCACCTGGATCACAGGGGGCCGGGCAGAAGGTTGTGCATTTTTGAGCTATCACCCACAGCTGGCAGGGGGAGGCAGGTGTCCTGAGTGGCCTGAAGGATTTCTGACTGCATCGCGGATAGAATTCCTGTTTCTGATGGAGAGTGCCCTCTGCTTGAAAAGCGCTAAACTAAAGCCCAAGCAAGAGAAAGGGCAGAGCGGCAGAGCCGTGAAGTCGAGCACAGAAATGTCTATTACCTTCTACTGACCACTCTTGCCTTAGCAAAACACGCTTTTAGTACAAGAAAACAAAGTTTGTATTCTAATAATTTGTGATTTCACCAATATTTATAAGTTAATAGCATCCCACGTAGCCATCATTGTCTCAAAATCTAAAGAATTCTCTCAAGGAGATTTAAACACAGGATCTTTTATTCACTACGTAGTGTGTGTGTGTGTTGGGGTGTGTGTGTGTGTGTGTGTGTGTGTGTGTGTTTTAGGTACCAGGTATAAAAATACTGGGCACAGTATATTACGTTTCTTCCATAATGTGATTTGCATTAAGGCAATAAACACTTGCTTGTTAAAATAATTATATTAGCTTATTAATACACACATTAGAAAATGACCACAATATTATGAAGTAGTATAAACGTTGAGAAAGATGTCACACTGAAAACAAAAATTAAATGCTATCTAAAAAATTATTTTATGTTGCTCATAACTACAAAAGATTATACCCACTTAGAGACACCAAAATATGTATTCTAATTAAATAGGACAGAATAACAGGAAAGTTGTCATGCAAGAAACTATGGAAAGAAATGGTGAATTTTAGAATGCAAAAAAAAGATTACAAGAAGAGAAGTATGAAATTGAGTTTAGATATTTGCCATGTTATAAGAAACATAGCAGTTTTTTCTTATAGAAGAGATAAAAGTTGGAATGATAGGGGAATAATAATTGTTTATTTGCACTGCAGTATGCCACACAATAATAATATTTTATAAACATTTAGATATTTTAGCATACCATTTTCATGATTATTCTAAGAACCTTTTCTTATTACGAAGTGACAGATTGCAATTATGTACATTTTTTTGTGTAAAAAGTGATATCATGATATAAGTAGGATCAAACTAAATAATTGGTGTGTCCCCCTCAAATACAATTTTGAGGTGAGAATATCTGAAAAGTTGTTTTCTTAGTAACTTCATAAAATATTATCAACTACAGTTTCCATGTTGTGAAACACTCTTCCAAAAACACCTTCCTTCTATATAATTGATATTTTGTATCTTAGGTCAAAAAACTCAAGAAAGATGTTTTGATTCACCCTGAGAGTGAATATGGAAAGTGGAGTCTTACCTTGAGCATCCTCATAGCCAGAGCGCTTCATAGGCACGTTTCCACCTCTTGGTTTAGGGCTGACTATAAAGTGCACTTTTCTGTGTTTGTCAAGTTTTCTGTTGCTGCACACAATACCAGAGAAAAGCAATAGGAATAAACTGTCATTTTGGATCACATTTTTAGTGGCATCAATCCATCCTTGCTTCATCTTATCATGTTGTGCCAGAAGCAAGGACAACCACCATGGCATGCTAATGAATGTGACTTATCTTTTGTCAATCAGGGTAGAAGGCAGCACAATAAGCTGAAGAACCCCCCTGCAGTTGCATTCTTTAAACAACCCAGTCCCTTCCATGCAGCTCTGCTTCTCAAATTACCATTACTTCCCAACAGTCCGTGAAATCATGAACCCCCTCCCGACAATGTTTTAACCCATTAATGAGGTAAGAGTTCCTTTTACCCAATCACTTCCGACAAACTCATCTCTAAATATTGATTCACTGAGAACCATCCTTGCAGCTTGAATATTAAGGGTTATTCAGAACAAGACCACAACAAACTTCTACCTGAACTGGGCCATATGCTATGTATGAGCTTCTCATGCCAGAAATGAACTGAAGTGAGACTAGGGGTGAATTATTTTTACTGTGTAAATGAAACTTACATTATAAGTGACTGCAGGGCTGAGTGGGCTAGAAAACCATGGTCTGTAATTCCTTGTCCAACTGGTAAGTGCCACACACATCTGAGCAGGTTACATCACTAACTCAGCAAGTTGTCACCTATTAGAGATCCAGACTGTTGGGTCAGGAAGTCTGTTCATAAGTTTAAAAGATCTTAAAGTAGAATGAGAGTTCTGGAAGGCACAGCAAAGGGAGTTAGAGGAAATCTCAAAAGAGATGCTTGTTAAGAGTCGACTAGGATCACTGCGTGAAAACAGTTTCTCAATTCTATTAGTGTTTATATTTTCCAAAATTATACTTATCTACTGAAATCAAGTCTGAATGCGTCAAGGCCAGTGTGAATGATTACCATCTATTGTAATAATACACTCACAAACTTAAAAATTTTAATGAGTAATTTCATAACACTTTTTTCAAAATGAGACATGTCTCACTTATGTATTTATTTGGTTATGAGAACTCCATACACACATATAAGTAAATATAATATATTCTCTTCCTATTTTCCATCCACCCTCCCCTGTAACCCTGAACACACCCATTACTCAACTATAATGCTTTTTGTTTGTTTGTTTGTTTGTTGTTTGTTTCTAATAACCCAAAAAATCGAACCAGTGCTTCCCATCTGGGTGTGGGCATGGGACCATCTCCTGGAGAAGAGGAAACCACCAGTGGCCACATCCTTGCTCCTAGAAACTATTAACTGTTTCCTCAATAAGTGCGTGAGGCCTGTTGGATCATCTACCTCAATGACGATGGTTGCAGCTGGGTGGATCTTGTGCACAAAACCACAACTACCCATTATAAGTTCATGTCCAGAAGAAGTTCCATACCACTCTTGTCTATCCTCTGTCTCTTACTGTTACGCCTTCATGTCAACGACATTTCCTGAGCCTCGGTGTGGTGAGGTTGGTATAGATGTCCCACTTAGGGCTGAACATTCATCTGTTATTCCTAGCACTCTATCAGCTATCCGTCTCTTCCCTGACTGCTCCCCTTTGCGAAAAAGAAGATTCCTTGACCAGTGCTGATAGTGCTCCAGGTCTCTAAACAGAAACAAAAATATTCAGAAATAATTTGGTAGCATGACCATTTTGCAAAATAACAAAATCAGCTTTCATACTAGAGTCTTAGCCACGAACTCTTGACCAGGACTACAGTACCCACCATAACTTCTTTCCTGTGGAGCAGGCCTCAAATCCAACCAGGAAGTAGGTTGTTACCTCATAACAGTCATGTCACAATTGCACCAATGAGCACGTCTCACCTGGCTGACCTACTACTGAAGCATGCAACGCCCAGTGCTTGGTAAGACCGTTAACATCTCACTGTCAACAGCATGCATGACATCTTCTGACACTATGAAAGCTATCAGGAGGAGAGCTGTTTCCTAACTGGTTTTAGATTAAATTTTCTATGTCTTGCAGCTAAGGTGTGTGATATCTTCAGCAATAGAGTCTTACCATGTGGTTATACTGGGTAACTAAATCCAATTATAATAACTTTTTAGAGGCTTCTGGGACCTCCCTGACAAAGATTCCATGGGAGGTCTATCATGCCTTCTACTATAATTTTCATCTTAAAACCCAGATCTTCTGAGATTGAGGACTTGTCACATTTATCTCTGCTATCATTGACCAGCAATGAGTCATTTTTCTGCAGTAAGAAAATAACTTAAAAATGAACAACTTCAACTTAATAAGCAGTTCTTTTTAAATTCACAAATTTAAAGTATTCCTTTTAAATCTTCATTTTATGCTTTCTGTGTGTTGACTTCAAAACAGTTCATTTTAAAAGTCATTTAAAAAAAATTCTAGACAAAGATTTTAGCACTAAAATCTTGCTGGTTAAGAATTCCCTGCTAGCCAAGCAGTGGTGGTGCATGCCTTTAATCCCAGAACTCAAGAAGGCATAGAAAGGTGGATATCTGTGAGTTTGAAGCCAGCCTGGTCTACAGAGTGAGTTCCAGCCAAGAGTGAGTTCCATCCAAGAGTGAGTTTACAGCCAAGGCTACACAGAGAATCCCTGTCTCAAAAAAAAAGGGGGGTTATTTTTTGCTATACTGTGTAGGTTCTATAAGATTTCCCATTTTCATGTTAGTACAGGCATTTAAGGAATACTGAAAGTAGTAGAAATAGTCTTTCCCAGGGATGAGCCCCAAATTGATTGTCCAATACCACGTAGTTAGCAATGGAAACATATAAGCACAAGTAAATTTATATTGACCGAGTAGGTTGTATTTATATATTTAGGAGAGAGAGAGATACAGACAAAAAGACAAAGAGACAGAAAGACAGAGACAGAGAAAAACAAAATTAAAGATATAGAAGCCATGAAATTTGAGAGAGAGCAAGAAGCAATGAAGGTACATGGAAAGGCTTGGAGGGATAAAGAAAAGAAGGCTGAAAATATCATTATATTTTAATTTTTAAAGATTTAATTAAAAAGAATTTCATGCCATATAGAAATGCATTCTTTTATCGGTTTTTAAATTAGTCTTGACCAATTATTCCAGGGAATATTTTCAATATATTATAGGGCAGATGTGAGAAATGAGAATCGGCTTATGTACATCAATGTAACCTTAATTGTGTCTACTTAGTCTCGCCCCTCCGCAAGTATGGATGGGCCTAGTCATAGCGAAATGAAGAAGAAACTCACTTGTAGGCTCAGGCATTTGAGCACTTGGTTTCTAGTTAGCACTGTTTGGGGGAGATTTAGGAAATATGGCCTTGTTGAAGTAGTTATTATTCCATTTATGGTTTGTGCATAGTAAAGGATGGGTTATCTCAGCATCCTACTCCAGCTCACATGCCTGCCCGTTCCCATGCTGCCTGCCATGATAGTATTGAATTTTTATTCCCCTTGAATCATAAGCTCAAATAAACTCTTCTATAAACAGCCTTAGTCATGGTGGTGTATCACAGCAACAGAGAAGTAACTCACACCAGTTGATGGAATTTCTCATCATTGCACCTCTGAGAAGCATTACAGTGTTAGTCAAGCTTTCTTCTTTTCTGGTACTCTTAATTATGTATTTTAAGTAAGGCTTACAAAACTTAAGCCTCACTTAGCTAATGAGATTGCACTAAACCATTGCCTAAAGTGACTTGGTCTTTAAAATTTCATAAAATTAGTAATGCTAGTTAGAAAAATTTGAGTGCTGTAAAAAGAGAAAATTAAGGTAGTTTGCCTTTAGTTCCACTTTGGTTTTAAATATGGCATTAAAGAGGTCAACTAAAATCTAAATGAATATTAATTTAACAATTAATGAGCAGAAGAAAATGGAGGGAAAAGCTTCAGAAAGACTCCAATTCATTTTTGTACTTTCCCCCATTCTCCAAACTTTAATTTGTGAGGACATTTTTCATCACACTTTCAAATTAGCCTAGATTCTATAAATTTTTCTTTTTCATTAATTTTGCCTGCAAGGTATACAGCTGCCAAATATTTCATGTAACAGTTTTATACCATCAATTCCAGTAGAATAAAAGAAAAATAATGTCCTAAACCTACCACGTGAAGAGAGAGCATGTTTTAACAAAAAAAAAAATCCTGTAAAATTATTGGCAGTGTAGTGTGATAAAATTATTGAAATATAAAAGCAGTTCTCATTATTAATATTCATGCTTCAATACGAACATAACATATATAAAAATAATAATATGAAGATAATTTCACTATTACGAGTAGCACAGGTGTACATGTACATATAACCAAGCTAGAAACATAACAAATAGAACATGAACAAGTATGCGCTGTCTACTGACTGCTTTGCTAGACCATGCAAACATACTGACAAATAAAGCTATGCCTCATGTAACAAAGGCTACGTTGCAACAGCGAATAGGCCAGGAGCAGGTGCTTTCTGGCGATGTTTCACACGTTTTGTCTTAGGGTTTTACTGCTAGGAAGAGTCACCTTACCGTGGCAACTCTTATAAAAAGAGAACATTTAATCGGGTTGGCTTTGGCCCACTATCGTCCTGGTGGGAAGCATGGAGGTGTGCAGACGTAGTTATGGAGAGGTAGCTGAGATCCAGATCCACAGGCAGCAGGAAGACACAGTGAACCACTGGGCTTGGCGTGAGCTTCTGAGACCTCAGAAACAAAACCCCCATGACAGACTTCCTCCAGCAAGGCCACCCCTCCAACAGTGACACTCACTATGTGTCTATGAGGGTAATTTTTATTAAGATCACCACACCTGTGTTTAACAGACTAGCAGCCCTGTCCACCAAGGGAACCTGTAAATTCTTTTTCGTGGCAGACCTGCTGAATACTGAATCCTCTGCAGACAAAATGGTGCTACTATATCAGGTAATGCTTCATACATAAAATCTATGACTGAAAATACCGATCATAGGAAAATGTTCATGGTGACACAGGGAGGTACCAAATGTATTTTAAAAAAAATGGTGTTCTGTTTGTTTGCTTGCTTGCTTTTTGAGTTAATGAGACTTTTCTTAATAATAAAATATTAAAATAAGTTTATTTTCTTTGCTGAGGAGTTCACAAAGGAAATGGGCAACACCTAACGGCTGGAATCAGTCAGAAGAGATCACACAGAACGTGAGCAAGCCCACCACACAGAGAATCCACATTGCTCTTGCTGCAGTTCAGATTGCAGGGTCTTTCGGAGTCCCTTGTGCTAAACTCCCAGCCCTTACTGGAAGATTGGGGAGTTTTTAGATGGTGGGACCGAATGAACGGCGTTAGGGTGCTATGAACCCATTCTTGGGGCAGTTGACAGGTTTTCACGTTTCTGGCAATGAGTAAAGCAGTTTTGCTCCGCCGGGCATTTCCAGTTCTAGTGTTCTGCATTGCCCCTAGTCCCCAAGTTGGAAGTTATTGGGTAATGGACTGAACCCTCCTAAGTCAGTGGTTCTCAACACTCCGAATGCTATGACCTTTCAATCCGGTTCTCCATGTTGTGGTGACTCCCAGCCATAAAATTATTTTCGTTACTGCTCTGTAACTGTAATTTTGCTTCATCTGTGAGCTGTCATAGAAATATCTATGTCTTCCCATGGTCTTTAGCGACTCCCGAGAAAAGGTCCTTTGACCCCCAGTTCTACCCACAGAGTGGTTGTAACACACAGTTTGAGAACCACTCTCTTAAATCGTCAGCCAAAATTAACATTTTAATCGGCTGTCCTGCATCCTCACCACACTAAGGAAAGGCTGACTAACACGGTTTCTCAGGAAGAAGGAAATGCAGGTGAGCGCCGAGCCCTGGTCGCTTCCGGCGTAGTAATGAATCTGGCTTTCCTCCAACTGAGGCCTAATGGATCCTGGATTCATTACAATAGCCCGGGTCACTTTTTCTAAGTATGTCTTTGAGTAGTATGAGTATTGGCCTCATACGATATTAGGATGAAGCTAAGTATTTCTAATAGTCCCAAGGTAGAGATTAGCCCCACAAAAAAGACCAGCAATGTAGTAGCTTATAGTCCTTAAATGAATCAGTGAGCACAACTTGAGTTTGTGATCAACCGTGTGTTCCAGACAACTGTGTTAACGTATTGGACACATGACTATCATATGAGCCTCTAGTGATATTGGCACACTCTAATTCCAGGGGACTTTAACATGATGGTCATATTAGCCGCCAGTCATATTGACACGTACTAATTCCAGTAAACTGTATGTTGCTAGATGCTTAGAACTCTACTGGTTTCTGTCTTATCATTCCCTTCCCTACATTGGTTTTAACAGGCACTTTACAAAAAGAGTAAACCATAGTCATAAATATTTTTACTTTGGTGAAAATGTTGGTTCTATTAGCAACTGATCAATTTGGGGGAGGCCTTTGGGGGTGTTGCAAATTTTCAATTTGTATTAAAAAATAACAGCAATATTGGGAATAGTGGCTTGTAACAATAGAGTTGGTGCTAAAGCGTTACAGTTGGTTTTCATGAAGTGGCACGCCCAAGAACAACCTTGATTTACTGAGTTATGTGGTCTGGGAAGAAGAGTGATGGCAGGTGAGGATGATGTTTGAGTTCACAATGGTCACAGAGTCACCTACAGTATAGAATGGTGGCAGTGTAGTGATACAGATGAAGCTGAGGAATTGCAAGGAGATGGTTCTTTAGATGCACAAGGAGGTGTTCTCCTCCATGGAAGTGCCAACCAATGGGTTATGCAGTGCCAAACAGTCAGGTCTGATAACACATTGCAAGTAATATTGATGGACTGAAGAAGGTATATTTAGTAATACTTAGGAATCTATGTATGTATGTATGTATGTATGTATGTATATGCATCCAATAACAATTAGTAAAAAATTAAAAAAAAAGAAACCAGGGAAATTAAGAGAATGGATAGGGCTATGTGGAAGAGTTTAGTGGGAGGAAAGTGAAGGAATAGACAAAGAAAATGGTTGATATGTAGGAAATTATCTCAACAGGGTGGAAACCATAAACTAGTAATTACAAATTAGAATGAATAACTCAGTAAGTATAAGAATATTTTTATTTATTATAATACAGTAAGTATTCAACTATGTCTAAAGAGCATTGATTGAGAGTATTCTAGAATTATCAGAAAATGTAGTTCTGTGGGGGTTGTGTGTATGTATTCTACGATTGTAGAGGGGTGTGTGTGTGTGTGTGTGTGTGTGTGTGTGTGTGTATTCAAATGAAAACTGTATCAGAGGATATATGGAGTCCTGTGGTTTGGTTTGATTTATTAACTGTAACATTCCTTCATAAGGAGGATGATTCTCCAGCAAACTTAGTTTACTTAGTTAACTGAATAAGCATCACCCTGCCAATTATCAGCCTGGTTGCTGTGAGTCTCCACTACCCTATCAAAGCAGTTTATGTGATCGGAATTCCCAATGAAAAGGGAATGTATGACTCTTCCCTAACTGGCAGCACAATTTTCACTTGATTTTCCCTGTGAAGCTGTTGATTGCTTCACTCACATTCATTTGAGAAATTTGCATTGTTTATCCTCATTACTCAAGAGGGTCTGATTAGAAGAAAAGGCACTATCTTTACTTTTCTTTAATATTCTATGGTTTATTCTCAAGAAAAAAAATGCATCCTATCACTATCCTCACTTGGTAAGTTTTATTCACTTGTTTTTAACTGACTAAATTTGTTGACAGTTTCATACATGTGTGTAATGCATTGTTCTCTGTCATCCCTACTGTCCCAGTGACACCCACATCATCCTTCATTTTCCCTGTAAGTCTGTTTCCCACATTCAGATTCTGTTTGGTTCTGACACACTGGCTTTAACCAGGACAACCTCTGTGGCCACAGGATTTAAATAAGCCATCAGATCAGTGTGGACTCTCTTATATGTTAATTTTCTTATTAGTATCAATCTCTTCCTCTTACTACAGCTACCGTGAATCATGGCTTTGATCTGCACTGAAGATATTTGTCCACTCTCTATTTTAAATATTGCACTGAATGACTGACATTCATTCATTAAACACCTCATTCAATCTGTATCTATTGGATCCTGTCTGAAAATGATGCCTCTTTGAGAAACATTTACAGTTTATTTACTCTGAAATAGCTTAATGAGGATAAACCACACAAAGAAATACAGAGAGATGTTTTGGTCAACAATGATTAAAATAATAGAACAATGAGAGTTTGTATAAGTTCCTTATTATTTGTCTAATAAGTAGGTGTAATTATATTATAAGATGCTCTGGCTTTGCTAGCAAGACTTTGCCCACTGATTATCATTTCTATGAAATTATAGAGCCTCACTCTATTATACATACAGTCTAGAACAGTTTTAGATAGATAGATAGATAGATAGATAGATAGATAGATAGATAGATATCACATATGTTCATCACCTCTCACTTCATGGTCTTTTTTCACATTTCCGTTAGCCTGACCATGTCTCACAAAATTTACTAGTGTTAAATACTCTCACGATTCCTCCTTCAAGTACTTTATCTGCCCAACATATGTGATAGTTTTGTTTTTTTGGCTTCTTATACATTTTCACTAGTTTCAAGGCTAGTGAAATATTCATGTGGCTCTTTCGAAATTCTAAATCAAAGAAAGAAAGAAAGAAAGAAAGAAAGAAAGAAAGAAAGAAAGAAAGAAAGAAAGAAAGAAAGAAAGAAATTCTAAATCCATGTGCTAATGGAAAGTGACCATTGCTCAGATATCCAAATACCTTTGTGTTACTATGGGGAAGAAATGATAATGTGATAATAATGAGATAAAGCAAAAGTAATGATAATGAAAATAATTATAATGATAATAATAAAAACAATAATGATAAAGACAGGTTCTATATTAAATTTTATGTTGTCTTTGATGTTATACATTATGTATTCAACTCTTCAGTATGAAAAAGAGATTCTGCTGATTATACCTATGTTCGTATTGATTTTTCTTCAGTTTGATTGGTTGATTGCACTTTATTAACACTTACATTAGATAATAACAAGCCATAAGAATGGCTATCTGATCTCTGAGTGAGAACCATTGTTTTGTGTATGTGTGTTTGTGACTTAAGAAAAAATTACTTAATGGAGCCAAAATGTTGTCATCTGCAAATAGAAAATAAAATTTGCTTATAGATATTTTGGGAAGAATAAATGAAAGACCATGTGCTTGAAATAGCATAACTTTAAAATTTGTTCCATTCTTTTATTTTTCAATGAAATTGTACTTTAATGTTGCAAATTTAGATTATAAGAGTATAATTTTTAACTACACAGCTTTTAGTTATTAATATTTACCTTTTCAAATGACTGGAAAAAGAAACAAATAAGATTTTTGACCATATCAGTTTTTTTTGTTTTTTTTTTTTTAACACACAGCTATCAAAGGCCCAGCCAGATGCATACCATATGAGTTGATGAAAACGTACATAGGAAGTTATGATAAAAGCTTTTCTTTTTAGTCTACCATATCTTAAATTCAAGGTTACCCTTTCACAGCTGGTATATATTAGACGTAATAGTTTGAGTTCTACCAAAGATGGTTGGCTTAAGAGTTCCAGAAATGAACAGAATGCAGAGGTCGCTTCGGCTGACAGAGCTCAAGGAGGACCCTTTGCACCACGTATGCCTCCCGCAGGAAAAAGCCACCACTGTGACCTGAAAAAAATGTCAGTGAGGGGTGATATTTTGCCTAAAATCTGGAATCTTAACCCACCTGTAAAACATATACACAAGTAAATTCTACCTTACAAGTTAGAGGCATTGGAAACAAATCACATTTCTTTGACAGTACGAGGGGCTACAGAAGAAGAGACCTCAAATGAGCAAGAAACATGAGTTAGAAGAAATGAGTTTGAAGAGAATGAGTTAGAAGAAAGAGATCAATGGAAACTCTTAGAGCAGATGGCATGGCTTCCATTATTTGCCACCACTTTAGTCTCCTGGCTCACATGATCTTAATTTGTCTGGCTTCACTGACTCAACCCCAACTGCTGAAATCTTATTTTTCTAGAGGAACCGATATTATATTTTTCTGTTTCCAGTTGCTGTCAATACCTAGAGCAATGACACATGAAAGGAAGTTTGCTGGGAACCCTGGTGAAGGATTCCTTCTCATAAAAGGCCTGGAAGATAAGGTTTTGAAGTAGCCTCATCCCACTCCACCCTTACCTTTTGTTTTATCTGGCATTTTCAGCTGTTTTCCAGCCATCTATTCATAATATAAGAATAATTATCATACCAAGGACAAGCAAATTAAAAGGAAATTTGTTTGTTTCACACATAACATGGTTAAGCTGCAAAACCAGTCCTGTAAGTGTGTCTCTATCTTCAGAATTATTAACATTTTATGGTTTAATCATTGATGGTTAAATAGTTTATTGTTTAAACAGGAAGGATTACCTAAATGACCTAAGAGTTTTCTAGCTTTGCTTTCTATCTTCATTTATAAATGTTGGTGTTGGTAGGTTAATTTCATTACTTTGAAAAATATGTGAAAAACTAGTTAAAAAGTAAAAAAAAAAAAAAATGTCCACTCATTTTCACACTCCAAAATCTGAAGTAACCAAACAGTAATAGTAAGCAGAGATGAAAGCCACTTGTTTTAGGATAAAACAAAATAATGGTTTCCACAATAAGATTGTATACCATAGGGTTTGGCAAACAAAGAGTTCTTATGGCAATAAAAGGTAAATCCATTGATAAATGTAATTATTTAATGGGTAGCCTTTAACAGAACTTCTTTAATTATGTATTTAATATCATTTAATTTGATGTAAATTTTATCTTATTTTAAAATGCTGATCAAAAAAAAAAGATCATAACAGTTAATTTCCCTTAGTCTGACAAAGAAGAATCATAATTTGTAAAGAAACTGAGCATTTGAAAAATTACATTTTTACATTAGTTACTTTTTAATGTTATTTATTTATTACAATTTATTCACTTTCCATCCCTGTTGCAGTCCCCTCATCATCTCCCCCCAGTCTCACCCACCCTCCCTCTTCTCCCCTTATGCACTTTCCCTAGTCCACTGATAGGGGAGAACCTCCTCCCCTTCTTTCTGACCCTAGCCTATCATGTCTCAATCAAGGCTGGCTACATCATCTTCTACTGTGGCCTGGCAAGGCTGCAGCACCCAGGGAGAGGTAATCAAAGAGCCAGCCACTGAATTCCTGTCAGAGACAGTCCCTGTTCCCCTTACTAGGGAACCCACTGGGAAACTGAGCAGCCTATGGGCTTCCTCTGAACAAGTAGTCTAGGTCCTCGCCATACAAGTTCCATTGTTGCAGTATTGCTCTCTGCAGGCCCCCTAGGCCCAGGTATTTTGGCTCTGTTGCTCTCCTTGTGGAGCTCTTGTCCCCTCCAGGTCTTTTTATCTCCCCTTTCTTCCATCAGGTTCCCTGCACTCTGCCCAAAGTTTGGCTATGAGTCTCAGCATCTACTTTGATACCCAGGTAGGTAGAGTCTTTCAGAGGTCCTCTGTGGAAGGCTCCTGTCTTGTTTCTTGTCTTCTCCTACTTCCAATATCTATCTTGTTTGCCCTTCTGAATAAGAATTAAGCATCTCCCCTAGGGTCCTCCTTGTTGTTTAGCTTCTTTAGGACTATTGATTTTAGTATGTTTATCCTACATTATATGGTTAATATCCACTTACAAGTGAGTATATACATGTGTGTCTTTCTGCTTCTGGGTTACCTCACTCAGAATGATCTTTTCTAGTTCCCACCCATTTGCCTGAAATTTTCATGATTTCCTTGTTTTTAATTGCTGAGTAGTATTCCATTGTGTAAATGTACCATACTTTTGTATCCATTCCTCAGTTGAGGGACATCTAGGCTGTTTCAGCTTCTATGAACATAGTTGAGCAAATGTCCTTATTTTAGAATACCAAAATTACTTCACACATATTCTTTTGCACAATCTTTCTATTTAAATAAACTTGTATTTTATCACTTTGAAAATTATCAGTGATGCAGGCAAATGTATGTATATATGTAATTTTAATAAGTACTAAAACAGGCAATACTTTGAGTCAAGCTTTTTTATTGGTTCAAATTTACAACAATTAGGTATATAATAGAAACTAGAAAGTAGAAAAGCTCTGGAGAAAAAATAAGAAACTGGAAAATAAGATAAATCATTAATAAAACAAAATATGAATTCATAAGGTAGTAAACTAGCTGAGTTAAAGAAGGTGTGGTTATCAAGGGTTTGGTACCTGAAGCACAAAAGGAAAGATTGTGGCAAGCCCTAGGTTGAACTCAAAGTCAACTTCACTGAAAAACATTGAGAACATATCACCATTTTAGGCTGCTGTCTGAAGTAGGCTAGCTAGGAAAACAGCGCGTCTCTGAAATGAAATTTCTCAGTGGGTAAAGATATTGACGAGAAAACAAAAACTCAACAGTTTCCATCTGATGATGAAACTAAAATTTAAAAAATTACTTGAAGAACTCTGTTATTTAATCCTGAAAAAAACTAAAAATTGTAGTGGATCACTCTATATGTGCTGGACTGGCTTTAATACAATAATGTGGAGATCTTTCACAATGTTTACATTATTAAAGAAATGTTGGATATGAAAATTAACAAATATGCAATTATATAAGCTATATCAGCCAAAACTTCTGTGTATGCACAGCTGAAGACATACAGTTCTCTGTAGTATGATATATGGCCTCATCCTTCAGTTCCCTAACAGTCACAGGCATGGTGGGGGTGGTACATTCCTAGCCTTCTGGGAAAGATGGTTGTCTAAATGAGGACTCATCATGTATAATTTACCTCTTCTTTATGCACACCTGCAAGTAGTTTTCAATTCTAAAGCTTTAGATGCAAGTGAAAAGCATCAAAGAGTGTAATGCTTCATGACATACAGAACGATATGAAATTCAAACTTGTGTTTATAAACTTTTATTAGAACATAGCATTCGCATTAATTTCTATATCTTATTTTTATGCATAGAATTTTGTAACAGAGAACATGGGCCCTACAGACTCCAAGTATGTACTAACTGAACATCTAAACATATAGCCCATCACTAATAAACATGATTCTTCAAGAGCTCTTATCATACTGAAGTTCCTACCAGACACGTGGTTTCCTCATGTTATTAAAATGGAAGAGCAATGTGTGTTTCCTGTGGAAACAAACATCACTGGACCATAGAGACCCCATTGCGTCCGAGTCCTTATATACAGGTCCCAGATATGATTCTTATAATTCATGTTAATTATTCTATCATTGTCCAATTATTCCCCTGGTTCTCTTACTCATAAGGAGCAGGTTATAAATTTTACACACAGGTAAAACAAATATCACCAGTTTATTAGTTTTACGTGTGATCAGTGTATGTATGACTTGGATTCACCCACCTGTCTAGCTGTAGTTTTGCATATATTCAAATGAGGCAAGCACAATATGTTTATCCTGGTTGCAATATGGTGCCTTTCACGTGATACTGTGTTAGGACTGATAAAGGGCTGAAGCCAGGATTGAAGCTGTGATGGCTAGTGTTAATTGTCAACTTGACAGGATCTAGCATCACTGGGACAGGCCTCTGGGCATGCTTGTGGGGTATTCCCTTGATTTGCATTAATTGACGTGGGAAGACCTCTCTTGGCTCTGGGCAACTGCTCCCTCAGCAAGGGATTTGGGACTATATATACAGAGAAAATGAACTGAGCACAGTACACATCCATTGCTCTCCCATCCTGAAAAGGGATGGGATGTCACCTGCTGCTTCAAGCTCCTTCCACTCAACTTCCCTTCAGTGATACAGACTATGCCTTGAACTGTGAGCTAAAAGTAAACCCTTTCTCCCTTAAGCTCCTCCTTTTGTCAGAATATTTATCTCAACCATAGAGGGGGAAAAGTGAGACAAGGACTTAGAATTTTCTTACATTATATTCCTGTAAGTCAACTAAACAGCAAAAATAAAAATTAAACATGAATGAAATAAATGTCTTGCAAAAATCTGATAAGCACGCTAAAATATATGTTATGGATTGATCATATGAAGAGATTTTTTTAAACACATATAAAAAAAAGACATGTTACAAAATACAACCAGGCACAAATTTGAAGTAAGGTAAATATAAAATAACTTATAAAAGCTACAGCATGAAACATGAAACCACTAAAATACAAAGATTCAATATTTGAAATAGATTTTAAACGAGGCACAAATAATAGTAACATGAAAACTTAGTGATTTACATGGGTATTGAGACACAATGCCACCCACATGCAACCGAGGGACAAAGAGCAAGCAAAGCAGCAAGCAAAGCATAAATGAACACTCAATAAAAGTGGAAGATGGGTTCCGTTCCGTTCTTCATTGTGCATCCATTAGGAATCTGGGCAGAAGAGCATCCAAGGGAATGGCCAGGATGTGATAATAAGTAGAAACACCTTATCATTTCAGAAGTTAAAGAACAAAGGCCCAAGTTTACATTCCCTGAATAAAGGATAACGATAAATGTGCTTTCTTTCTCTTAAGTCTCATGCAGCCCCAATTAGCCTCAGACTTGCTATGTAGCCACAGATGGCTTTGACCATGTAACCAGGCTGCCTCCAGCTCCTGAGTGTTTTACTAGAATTACAGGCAGCAGCAGCACCATCACACGAGGTTTTATCTGGAGTTGGGAATCAATCCCAGCGCTGTCTATGTGTTCCCCAAACACTCTTCTAATTGTGCCATATATCCAGTCTAAGAAAAATATAAAATTTCAAAGTTGCAAAAGAGAAATGAGATACCCCTTTCCCCCCCCAAAAAAAAAAACCAAGAGACCAACATCATTACTGTTACTTTGCAAAAATAGTTCAGAAAGAGGCAAACATTTTCAAAAGTAATAAAATTCAACTGCTTTGACAGCATGGTTCTATGATTTAAAGTAATTACCGTATACATTTAGTAGAACTCAAATTCTAGGATTGAATATTGGAAAATCAGAATTTGGCTGCTTTCTTCCTTGGGGGACATACGGTCCTTTATTCCCTTTTGATGCTTGGAAGCTGTAGTGAGCTACAGCACCAAGTCCACCACCCAGACGCAATGATGAGCAATTGATCTTCTAGAGTACACCCATGGACAGTTGCAGAGTGCTTGAATTCTTTCTAGCTCCCTCCTTCCTTCCTTTTCTCCCGCCTTCCGTCCTTCCCTCTTTCCATCCCTTCCTTCCTGCCTCCATTTCTTCCTTCCTTCCTGTAATTATTTACTTGTATTGTTTTTTTTTTTTCAGACAGATATTCTCATTGCTCTAGCTCACCTGGAATAACCATCAAATCTCAGTTTTTAATAGGCTAGAAAATACAGGTATGCCCATCATACCAGATAACACTGTCCCTCTGATTCAGAAATGCTACCACCGGATAAGTGTGTGAATAACTATATAACTAACAATAACCCTGAGTGGGAGGGTTAAATAATGAATAGATACAGCAGAGGTTTGTTTCATGCCTTTCTCAGGTAAATCAAGCAAAGAGCAAACAAGTGAGCATTCAGGGTATTTGAAGAATTCAATAAGCAAGCTCCAATAGGTGGGCATGTGTCACTTCTCATACCAACCTTCTCTTCAATCACACATGAGATTTTGTCTTTTAAGGGTCCCTATGCTAAGACGCAAAGAAGAGATACTACTAAATCACAAAAAATAAACAAACTATGTTCCACAGAAAAATTCAATAAAGTTATCAGAAACAAAATAAAAGTTTTAGCATACTAAATTTCTAGAACTAAAATAGCATAAAAAGTTTTTGATTTAAAAATATGCAAGGAAAAGTAAAATGTTCTTTGAATCAAACAGAAAATACCACATTTCCAAATATTTATTGGAACTTCTGAAGTCACCCTCAGAAATAAATTTAAAACATGAAAAAGGATGGGGAGAGACACTTTGTAGTAATAAAAAGAATTGCATATCAAGAAGATAAAAGAAATCTTAAAAGTTTCCATTTAATTGCAGACTTCTAAAAGATATAAGGCAATAGTAACAGTTATGAGATTAAGTAGGCACATTTATAATTATCACATGAAATTTCAACACTCTGTCGGAACTAATTTACATGATACTTGATTGATTAAATCATGGTTCAATCACACAATGTCATAGTTGGTCCTTGTAAAACTTTTGATAGAGCTCTAACTTTAATTACATATATGAATGTCTATGATACATTTAAATAAGAAATGCATGCCAGTGTTAGCATGTGGATGCCTACATTTGTACTGTACAAACAAAACTGGAAAAATACATGCTAAGATGTTGTGAATGACACTGTCTGTGTGTCTATGTGTGTGTGTGTGTGTGTGTGTACATACACAGTTAGGAGACGGTGTCTGATCCCCTGGAGCTAAATTTACAGGTGGTTGTCAGACACCCTGTGTGAGTGCTTAGATCTAAGTTAGGGCCTCTGGAACAGCAAACCATACTCTTTACCTCTCAGTCATCTCTCCACCCAATAAATGATAACATCTTGACAACAGAATTAAGGTTAATCGATTTCTTTATATTTTCTTTTGTTATTATTTTTCACTATGATTGTCAGAAATTTAAACAATAATAGCATTCATATTTCAGACTTTCCAGTCACTCTTATTTGTGTCTTTGAGAAGCATCTTTTCTTTGTATTGTATTTAAAATTTCAATTAAAACAATTAATTGGATTCCTTCTTTGCTCAATCTCTTTTTTACTGGGTTAGGCTTTAGCCTTTGGTCTCAGATACTCATGAGCTTGGTATCAAACTCATGGATCCACAAAAAGGAAAACTGCCAGTGTGGAACACATAAAAACACTTCTGTCTTTGTGTGCCGTGAAACCTACTCAACACAATACACAGCGCCATTCCCTCCCAGGTTGATAGCTTGATGGGGTCAAACGTGCTCATATGGTGGAGCAAGTGATACTATGTTCCATCAGTATAAACTGGACTCTTTCCATCAGTATAAACTGGACTCTTACATTTAGACATGTATAGACAGAACCAAGGTTAGTGTGCGTACGAGAGGAGATTTATATTGTCTTAAATACTATCCAAATGCCCTGCTTTGAACTCAGTGAGCAGTTCCCTCCCCTCCATGGTCTTATTACAACCCCGTGCTCTCTTCCAATCCTTGGTTTTCTTCCTTGTTCTTTATACGTAAAAATTAACGTTCTCTTTAAATAAGTATAGAGTAACAGGATCGAATACTTGGAGAGGGCCTCTATAAAATGCACCCAGGTTCACTTGAAACGTTTGTTCTAAAGATAATGTAGCAAGTCTTAGCAGGCTGTGATAAAGTTCTGTGACATTTGACCACATGCGTAAAAGCTTGTAAGCATCAGGGAAATCTATACACAGAATCTCCATCACAAGAGCTGTGTCTTGGCTTTCCTTTTACAGTTAGACCCTACCATCTAATAACCAATGTCTGGTTCCCGAAAATTGTTAGATTTTTTTTTCCTGGTGTTCTCAAACTTGGCCATTGGAGCATGTTGTCTTAGGTATACATTATGTAACCTTATAACTCAACATAATATCCTTCAGAAATTCAGGTGAGTCCCCTCTGTTTTATCGTTGAATAGTATTCCATGGTATAGATGTGCCATAATTTGTTTAACCACTCATGCCTTCATAACACTTAAACTGACACTCTTTTCAGTCAATTTAATATGATTATATAATAATCCCAAATCTCTTTAAGTGAGATTAATATTTCATTTATGTGATGAAATTCTTTTTCATTTCTATTGAAAAATGATCAAGAAACCAAATTTTATAATTAATATTTTAATTATCTCTCTTCTTCTATGATTAAATTTTAGACACAAAAACTGTCTAGCAGGAAAAACAGTAGTGGTACATACTCTGTTTTATGGTAAAGATACATTACTCCTGAAGTGCTTTCAGTTGAGCCTGCTGCAACAAATCACCTTCAGGCCACTCTCTGAGACTTACTCTCTTACGCTCATTTTTAGTGACTAAAAGTAATACTGAAAAACAAAACAAAACAAACAAACAAAACACTAGGGCTGGCAAGACAGCTCAGCGTGCAAAGATGCCTGCTGCCAAGCCAGATCACAGATTCTCCAAGCTCTAGACACTTCCCATTGTACATGGAGACACACACATACACACAAACACACGTACAATCACATACACA